>NC_057412.1:0-300000 GCF_019320065.1 Cervus canadensis | reverse complement strand
GGTGTACAGTAGGTCCTTGTTGGTTGATAACAATCTCGATCTTGAAACTGAATCATTATTCTAACTTATGTCCTAGTCTGAACTCAGACTCCTTTCCTTACAATTTTTATCAATAACCAAATCTTCTCCTTGGATGACTAGTCAGTTCATTTCAGTATTTACTGAGTTCTTCTATGGGTAGGTTGAAGTGCATTCAATCAATGGTATTCACTCACCTTGCAAATTAGAGCGAAAATATCCTTTCTCTTGCTAACCTTCCCCACATTCCCCCCCAAACACACGAAAGATTTTCCAGCAGAAACAGTCTTCTCTCCCTGCTGAGGATGGCTTTGAAGGTTCCAACAGCAACAGGGCATCACCTCTGACCATGGTCCTCTACCCTCATAGTGATCTCGGGACTGTTTTTTTCTCCTTTCATTTCTGAAGCCCCTACCAAAGGCCAGCCTGGGTCAGCTTTTACCAGGAATCTTGCAAGAGTTTCTGGGCTGATCTCCTGGTCAAGTCTGACCCTCTTCCTTTGTCCTCTCATGGTCCACTTTGCCACTCATCAATTTCTGCCTCACTCATCAGTAATCAGTGGCCTTGCCAGTTCTCTTCCAGCAATAAGCTCCAGAAGGATGGGCTCTCCCAAAGGACTTGCCTTTCCGTCCTCTATTGCAACCAGCAAGGAGCTTGGCATGTGGAAGGGGGAAGCCTAGATACTTCTTGAATGGATAACTGGTTGCTCATCTATTCGTGGACTTGATATTCATCTATTCACGGAGTCAATGGACATGAATTTGAGGAAATTCTGGGAGATGGTGAAGGACAGGGAAGCCTTGCGTGCTGCAGTCCATGGGGCCACAAAGAGTTGGACACTGCTTAGTGACTGAACAGCATCTATTCATGATTTGGGGGATGTCCCTTTCTGGGCCAGTCACAGACCAGACCATATTACCTGGTAGTATTTGAGCATGACAGAGCTTCACTGAACATTTGCTGAATTGAATGGAATAGAAGAGGATTTTGGAGCATGGAAACTTGGACAAGAATGATAAATGGGTGGGATAAGTTGAAATGACAGTATCTAAATTAAAATCCAGCGCTGTGACAGCAGTTTGGACGTTTTTCCCTCTGATACTATTCTTGAAATCACAAAATGCTCAAGGTATCAAAGCTTTGAGAAATCAGTCAGGGGAGTTGTCTTTAATGAATGCCATGATTGTTCAGTGTTCTATTCTCTTGGTAGCAAGAGTGATGGAAAGTATTGATAAAATGGGACGCACAGGCTTGCAGGTAACCATCCATTCATTCACTAAACCTGAAGTGAAGCGCTTGAACTCTGTTCCTTGCTTTGCCCATTTGTCATTCAAGGTGATAAGAATACCTGCTCTATTTGACTCATTGCATTGGTGTCATGAAATCAAATAGCCCTTTAAATTCCTATGCCACAAGACAGTACATTGGAAGCAAGAAAGATAGGGAAGAGTGTTTTGAACAAGACAGCTCAATGAGCTCTTGCTTTGATCCATCCTTTTCTCTGAACACAGAGCCATGACAGATAAAGTATAAAAATAGAAAGCTAAAAAGAGAAGTCTGGCTCAACAGAGGCAGAAGAAAACTGCCAGAAGCCTCTGACTCACTGGGCTCTTTGTCTAAAACCAGCGAGAGTTTGTCTCCTGTGGGTCAAACCCAAGACAAAAACACCCAAGATGGCAGACAGGTACATGGCTTAAGTCAGGAACTGCGGGGAGCCCTGAAAAAAAAGAAATCATGGTTTACACTGTCTGGGGTCCAAGACTTTAGAAGAATGAGGGTCTGGGGCTAAGAGACTGAAGACTCGACCCCTAGCTAAAAACTAAGCATAGTCATATACTGGTCTCATGATGGTACAAATGTCCACAATCTCTTGGGTCAGAAACCCCAAACTGCCTTGATAAAGTCCAGGATGAAGTCCTAGATCCAGGGAAAAACTATCACAGAATGATCGTCAAGGAGAGCCTCATTGGATGGGGTGGAGGCAGGTGAGCAGAAAAATGAAAAGAATAAAAACAAACCTAAAAATTAAAACTCTAAAGCATGTAAAGAAACCTCAAATGAAAAACAGTCAAAAATCCTCAACTCATTTTATGAACCTCGAACAGTGTAATGCCAAACCACATGGAAAAAGGGACAAAGCGAAAAAAAGAAAATCACAACCAATATTACTTCTGAAAATAGATGTAGAAATGCTAGATGAAATATTAGCAAATGGAATCCAGCAATTCTAAAATAAGCACTGTATCATAATAAAGGTAGGTTTATTCCAGGAATGCCAGGTTGATTTAACATAGTGTAATATAAGAAAATCAGTGGGTATAATTAACATATTAGCATATATTAACATTATGATGTGGTGGTTAATTTTTTGTCTCTTAAATGCATATTGCTAAGTAAAGGAAGTCTGTATAAAAAGAGTGCATAGAGTATGCTTCCAGTTATATGACTGGAAAATGTAAAACTGTATACACAGTAAAGTGATCAGTGGGTGCCAGGGTTCAGGGGGAAGAGGGGAGGGTGAATATCATGGGTGGGGGGTGGTTTAGGGCAATAAAATTGTTGTAGTGTAAGTTTTTAGGGCAATAAAATGACTGTAATGGTGGATACACGGTAGTATGCATTTGTCAAAAGTTATAGAAGAAAGAGTGAAATTTGATGACTGCAAGTTTTTAAAAAATCATTTTAGAAGTTGGGGGGAATCTAAAAGGAATGCAGACTGTGACAAGAGAAATTAACTGTATTCCAAACATACAAAACAACCTCACTGAAGGGGATGGATGGATAGGTGGGGCAGGGGGAGATGTCACCCTAAGTGTCTTTGGAAATGGGTGAGGTCTCTAAGACTACAGGCAAAAGGAACTCTGTACCCTAGTTGATAAAGTTATTTCCTTTGGGGTATTGGTTAACAATCCTGAGACTGCTATATATATACACTGGATTGGAACAGTCACGGCAATGGATGGCACGTGTATCACTATTGGAGTGGGAGTTTATAACAAGGGTGGGATCTGTGTAGTAATGGATTTGAGATATTAATATGAACCCATGTTTGGCTTAGAATTGGTACAGATGGTTTACATATACAAGTGTTTATAGCTAAGTATATATACACCACTTAGTACAAACACATGTATTTTTGCTCTGTCATCTGAGAAGTCTTATAAAAAATGACACCCCAGTATCAACAAGCTTGGTTTAGTACCCAGATTTTTGTTTGTAACACCATTTTCTATTAAGACGAATGAATCAAGGCTCCTTGGGAAAACGGATGATTCTAAGACTGGGGCAGGAAATATACAAGATAAGTCTGGATAACTGGTAGTCCCTGAAAGTAAGGAAGAGCTCAGAACAAAACATTGGTGGGTATGTCAAAGGACAAAGGACCACGGGAAACAATCGAAAGAGTTCCCAGGGGTCAAAGCTGGAACTTCTGGGCAACAAAATAAAACAGTATTGGCTTGTAACCCAGAATATAAAGTAAATGTCTGCAAGTCCATATTGATGTGGATAAGTGATTGAATAAATTAATAACTGAGAAAGGAGACAACTCTTCCATACAGAAGAATTCCGAGGAATATATGTAGATATTCTGTCTCCAAGGAGAGGGAATGAAGTCCTCACTCTGTAGGTGAAGGCTGCACAGAATGACCTTCTTCCAAGCCGTACAACATACAGGGAGAGAAAAGGAGTCACTTTTCAGGGAGAACCCGGACGAACACAACTTCAGGCAGGTGACTAGAGCCGCCAGCGACAGCCATCAGTCATGTCGGCCGTGCGTGTGCTGGGAACGGCGTCATGAAAACAGCACTTCACCTCCTAGTCTGCCTCCCACACTTGGACCCCCGTCTTATCAGGAGAAAAACACAAGACAAATCCCAATAGCGAGGCACTCCACAAAACACCTGCGCAGTCCCCATAGAAACGCTTGAGGGCATCAAAAGAGGAAACGTCTGAGAAACTGCCACAGCCACCAGGAGCCTAAAGAGACCTGACTACTGAATGTCATGCAGGACCCTGGAACAGAAGAAAAAAAAAGGACATTAAGTAAAGACTAAAAATATCTAAATAAATCACAAACTTTGTTAATAAGGTATCGATATGGGCTCATTAAATGTACATACTAACCTCAGAGGTTAGTAACAGGGGAAACTGAACAAGGTATATGGGAACTCTCTATACTATCTCTTCAATTTTCCTGACAGTCTAACATGGTTCTAAAAATAAACTCTACTAAAGGGAAAGTTTTAAATGAACAAATTACTGCTATGCAAAAAACATAGATGAATTTTTCAAATACAAAGTTGAGCCAAAGAAGTCAGACACAAGGCTATAGACTATATGGAAGGACTCTGATTCTTTCCATATAGAGTTCTTTTCAAAAAATATTTTATTTGGCTGCACTGGGCCTTAGTTGCATCACTTGGGATCTTTAGTTGCAGCATACGGGATCTTGTTCCATGACCAGGGATCAAACCCAGGTCCTCTGTACTGGGAGTGAGGAGTCAGCAACTATGGCATGAGAAGTTAAAAAAATGTTCCTGTTGGGGAAGTTGAGCAGATGATGGCTATGTGATGTCATGTGTGGGCTTGTGGGGTGCAGTTAACATTATATTTCTTCATCCAGTTTGTGGTCACAGGGATATGTTCCTGTTACGTAAATTGATTGAGCTGATGCTCATTTGTCTACTTTTCTGTACAATTCAATAAACCTCAATGATGGAAAGAAAACAGGGATGCCTAAAGAATGACTCAGAATATGTTTCCACATGGGTAAACATAAGAAACAATTTGAATTTGAAAAATACTCTGCCAAATAATACCTAAAATATACCAATTTTTAAAAATATACCAACAATAAAACAAATTATTTCTTACTTACAGACATAAAATGTAATCTGAGTATAAAAACACACGTGAAATTATAAGTAGCAAACTCGTCATAGCAGTTGCCTCTACAGAGAGAGGCAAAGAAATAGAATCAAGTTGGGGGTGTAGAGGGTTTCTATAATATTTTATAAATATGAAACATCTGGAATACATGTTGCAAGATGTAAGTTGTCATATAGTTGGGTTCAGCTACGTGGTTAATCATAACTTTATCCTCTATTCTTTTTCCTAGTAACACACACAGATATGTACATATGTATACAGAGAGATAGAAAGTTCTATAAGAACATGCAACCCATACCATATAGAACAATAACAACCTAGGAGAATTAATAAGTGTTTTATGATCAATCCTTGGCCTCGGTGTTTCTGAAGAGAAATGGATGCATAGATCCTTTGCAATATGGAAATTTTTGGCTTCTTTTTTATCGAGAGTTCCAACTCAAAGATTAGTTACCTTGACATTTCACCAGCCCCTTGTTAATATCACATCTTTCATGAAATGTAATCACAAATTTTCCTGGAAGATAAATTGCATCTGCTGACAAGGCTCTTTAGAACCCCTGGGGACGGCCAGATATCGGAGGTCAGTGAGAGACCAACCCGGCTACTTGTTGCTTCCCTCAGCACCATGGACCATGTGAGATACGGTGAGATCTGAACTAGGCTGGTAGCAGAGGAGAAAGAAGGGTGGGGACACCAAATAAATAGAAACATTCCAAGGCTGAGCTGCCAAAAGTCACTGAATGTGTTCTGAATAACATGGCAGAGCCCAAGAGTCCAAGAAGTGAGAAAAGGAATTTAAGAGGATAGTTGGGGTAGCAGCAAAGGCTGAGTGGCTGTTTGTCACTAACTGAGATGAGGAAGATGGGAAAGAATTTAAGAAGTGTGTCTTTTGAACATGAGAGTGAGGGATGCCTTTCAAAGTCCAAGTCTAGAAGCAGGCACTTGTGTGTTGAGTGTGGAGCTCAAAGATATACACACTGGGAGGTCATTAGTATTCCAACAGTGCTTCAGCCAGGGACTTGCTGAGATGCCTGCCCCCCACCCCCACTAGAGAAAGGGTAGCTAGAGAAGAGATGTCTGCAGTTCAAGCATGAAGACACTCTAGGAATTCGAGTTTCACAGTTGCTCAGTCGTATCTGACTCATTGGGACTCCCATGGACTGTAGCCCACCAGGTTCCTCTGTCCATGGAATTCAGACAAGAATACTGGAGTGGGTTGTCATTTCCTACTCCAGAGTATCTTCCCAACCTAGGGGTTGAACCTGGGTATCCTGCACTGCAGGCAGATTCTTAACCATCTGAGCTACTCAAGAGAAGTGCAGAAATAATGAGGACCAATCAGATGAGAAAAGCAAAGGCTATTTACTCAGAACTTTCTCCAGCAAGAGAGTCAGCCACCACCACTTGCATTTTGGCAGAGATTCAAAGGCAGGACAAAGACTGTGAAAACCTCAGAGTGGTTAAAAAAAAGAAGGCTTCAGTGTGCCCTAATTTGAGGCTGTGGACTTAGGAAAGCTGTGGGGGCGTGTGTGCGGGGTAATTATTTTTCTAAAATATTTTATTCATTTATTTGACTGTGCTGGGTCTTAGTTGGGGTACACAGGATCTTTTAGTTACAGGATGTGGGATCTAGTTCCCTGAGCAGGGGTTGAACCTGCGACTTGTGCATTGGGAGCACAGTCTCAGCCGCTGGACCATGGGGGAAGTACCTGGTTATCGTCATTTAGTCACTAAGTTGTGTCTGACTCTTTTGCAGCCCCAGGGACTGTAGCCTGCCATGCTCTGTCCATGGGATTGTCCAGGCAAGAATCCGGGAGCAGATTGTCATTTCCTTCTCCAGGGCATCTTCCCAGCCCAGGGATCAATCAACCCAAGTCTCCTGCATTGGCAAGTGGATTGCTTGCCTCTGAGCCACTAGGGAAGCCAGAAGTACCTGGGGGTGGGGGTGGAGGTGGGGGGTGGGGGAGGTAATTACAGCATTCTTATGTGAATGCTTAGGGTGTATACTTGGCTTTCTCTGATTGGCCTTAAGTTGGAAGTGGGGACAAAAATTGGAAAATTGTCAATTATTAAGTCCTGGCTATTTGGGGCCCGTTGTTGCTGAAGTTATCAATGAGCTTACTGTGTCATTAGTGGAGATGGCAGTCTGACTGCCCACACGTCTGACAGTGGGCTGGCTTCCTGGGCTGGTTACTGTAGACAAGGAGTTGGCTTTCTGGACAGATTGCCCAGGCTGTGAATCAGGGTTCTCTTTTTATATGTGATCTGACTATTGTTTATTGTATTTTCAGCCTCTCTGGAGAGGAAAGCAAGAGAGGAGACTGAGAGAGACCTGCAAGAGGTAGGAGGAAGAGCAAGAAAGAGTACCATCCTGGGAGTCAGGAAAATAAAACATCTCAAGATGGAGTGGGTGGTTAACTGGCAAGCGTTGCTGAAATGTCTAATAAGACAAAGATGCAAAAGTAAATCAAGGTTTTCCAGGTAAAAAAGAAATGCAACCATCATTCTTGATGAATTCTCACACATGAGAAACATTTTTTGTGGCAGTGGTTGGAAACAGGAGCTAAGAGGATGAATTGGGAAGAGAGGATACGGTCCATCCCTGCAGGGGGGCATCTTACCTTCTGGTGAATGTAAGGGTGCAAGGAGGCCCGAGCAGCAAACACTGCCCCCTACTGGCCAGAAAAAAAACTGTGTTGCTGGAGAAGACTCTTGAGAGTCCCTTGGACTGCAAGGAAATCCAACCAGTCCATCCTAAAGGAGATGTGTCCTGAATATTCATTGGAAGGACTATGCTTAAGCTGAAACTCCAATACTTTGGCCACCTGATGCGCAGAACTGACTCATTGGAAAAGACCCTGATGGTGGGAAAGACTGAAGGCGAGAGAAGGGGACGACAGAGGAAGAGATGGTTGGATGGCATCACTGACTCAGTGGACATGAGCTTGAGTGAACTCTGGGAGTTGGTGACGGACAGGGAGGCCTGGCGTGCTGCAGTCGATGGGGTGGCAAAGAGTCGGACATGACTGAGCGACTGAACTGGCCAGAAATAGTGATTGATTAGATCACACCTGAGATGTCCATGAACCTCAACAGGTGCCCAAGACTTAAGCCCCACCCTAAATGACAACCCACTCCAGGATTCACGCCTGGAGAATTCCATGGATGGAAGAGCCTGGCGGACTACAGTCCATGGGGTTGCAAAGAGTCAGCACCTACTGAGTGACAAAGCCTCTGTTATTTCATTTTAGAAAATTTCACTGCTAAATAGGTTGGAAAACTGGTCCTTTTCCTTCGCAGACTGTTGGAAACAAGGTGAAGAAAACTGAAGACAGCAATCCTGGGTTTGATCCCAAGCATCCCATCCCAGGAACTTCAAATCTGCCACAATAACTTTAACCACGAGCAGAAATTGTTTAATGATGCTCTTTACTATTATAAATCTGGCTTTCCTTTTAGCTATGCAATGTAACCATGTTACAAAAATGGGTACAGATAAAATTATCCAGAATCTCTCACTCCTACCGTTGTGCTGTTAGGATCACCTTGCACTAGAATTTGATGGATGACGTAAGCAGACATTTCTGCCCTTTCATGAAGGGACATTTGCCTCATCTCTTGATGTGCACGCTAACTCCTATTCTTCTAGAAACTGACTTAGAGGCTGCAGAATCTGAGAGTAGAAAGACAGGGAAAGGACAACCTTGAGCAAGGTCAAAGCCCTCTTTAATCCTTCTCTGACTCTTCCTCCTGACCCTGCTGCTCCAACCCCAGCCCAGGCTCTCCCCAGGATCACCCAACAGTCTCCTACCTGGTCCCCAACCCGTTCCTCTCCTGGGTACCCTCCCCAAGAAGCCCAGAGAGATAGATACTGCCGAACGTCTTTTCAAGTCTCCAATCTACTATCCTTCTCCCTTCTCAAAGGCTCCAGTCTGCACTCCTTACTAATACACAAAGATCCTTCCATGTCCTTCCTCCGTCAGTGGTTTTCAACTGACACTTTGGCTACACTTTAGAATCCTGGAGAGCTTTAAAAACTGCCCAGTGATTGTGGGTTAATCACCCTGGGGAGGGTCCCAGGCATCTGGATTTTAGTTCATTTCCCCAGGACCTGGTGACACTTTCTGTAATTATTTGCAGATGCCAGTGGCTCAAAAATAAGAAAGACTTTTGTGTTTCCAAGGTCACTCCATGCTGCAAATGATATGTTTCAGAAGGAGAGAAGAGGGTGGAGATGAGGAAAGGAAAATGTGGGAACATGGATTGGGGAGGGGGCTTGTGAGACAAGTGGTCCCTGGACTGGCCAGTGGCCTGAGAATGAAGGCAGCCAGCGAACGTGAAAAGGAGAGCCAGTGAATTGGTGCCCCCATGGTCTAAGGGGCACTTCCGGCTGGGGCATCATCCTCCCAGGCAGCTCTGCCCCCTCAGTGGATCCTCTCTGCTCCTGACATCCCTGGGCAGCGTAATTGTAAATACAAATGAAAGGAAAAGATTTTCCCTGATGCAAAAAGGGAAAGAGAACTCCCTCCCTCCCTCCCTTTCTTAGAGTATTTCCTTTAGAATCCTTTCTCTGGGGACTTCCCAAGTGGTCCAGTGGCTGACTCTGGGCTCCCAATGCAGGAGGCCGGGTTTGATCCCTGGTCGGGGAACTAAATTGTGCATGCTGCAGCTAAGACCCAGTGTAGGCAAATAAAATACACAGATTAAAAAAAAAAATAATCCTTTATCTGTCTCTTTGAGACGTGTGTAAACTTAAAAAAAAAAAATTAACCAAGCTCTTTACCAATTTGGTGTCCCAGAAGTGTCTTTCTTGGGGAACTGGAAATGTAAACAGTGAAATAGATGGTACCCTGACTCTGGGTCTCTTTTGGAAGTGAGCCTGGGTGCCTGACTCCCAAGTTGTAACTTCCTGCTTTCACTAAGATATGAGAATTGTAAGTTTCCTTAAAATGAGGTGTCACCTGCCAAATTGCGCTTTGGAACGAGTGAGGAAGGTGAGACGTTATGGGACATTGCTCCAGGGTCAGCTGACCACAGCCTAAAGCTGCAGGACTCGCCTTGGTTGATCACTGCTGAGTTTTGGAGATACGGACTGTAGACAAGGAGGAATATGCGTGTGTGGATGCCAGGTAAGGAGCTGCACTACCATGGAAAGCAGATGGCCCAGGAGGCACACAGGAGCTGACTGATGGAGGCCACCCCAAATATGGAAGGGGGATCGGGAACTCATATACATATCACAGCGGAGAGTAGGCCTAGGCACATCAAGGTTATCTGATACAGTAAGCTGCTGCCCAAAGAAAAGGTGATGGAAAAAGTGTCCCCACATCCTGAAACACAGAAGTTGCCTGCTCCAAACGGAAGATATGAGCGACTACCATCAGGGTAGACCTTGATGACTGCTGCCCATGGCTCTCCTGTACGGAAGTGGGGACAGGCATTCATTGGTCTGGAAGGACGTGCCCAACCCCAGGACTCCACTCTTGTTATTGCTCTAGAGGTAGATACTCAACCGTCTGAGAGAGAAGATGAGGTCATGAGATCTTGCAGGTTTCAGGCCCCAGAGGGCTGGGTGGAGGTGAATGAGAAGGGTTTTTGGGTCCAAGAGGTGTGGTCGGTGAGAACATGGGAGTATTAAAGAGTCATTAGAGGCTGGGAGTGTAAAGGTGGGTACACAGAAGAAAGCTGTGGGTTCATAGGCCCCATGCCAGTGGCCCAGGAACAAGCCCAGACGGGAGGACCCACCCCTGAACGATGAGCTCATTCCCGGCAGTTGGAGTGTCCGTGACTTCTACACGCTAATGATGGCCAGCATCTGTTACTCTTCAGCTGCACTCTGAACTCCAGAAACAGTGAGCTTAATAGTAATCCTCAACCTCTGTAAGCCTTGGGGGGCACTGGATCCCAAGGTGGGCTTTGGCTTGGGGTTATCACCAGCCATGGATGTAGACCTGGAAGTCCCATACCTCAGTAAGGGTGTGAATGTTGATGTCCTGGGAACTGGAGACAGACAGGATTAAACACTCCACTGCTGTGAGTCTGCTGTTGTGTCAACTGTCTAAAACACCTTTCCTTTTTTTTGATCCATGTGGCAGAGTCTTTCCTGTGTGCCAAGTGTCACCATTAGCATCAAGCCACTGCAAGAGTCTTTCCTGGGTCCTCTCAGGTCGAATGGCCCAATCCTTCCTCTTGTATTTGGTCCTTGTTGATGAACCCAAGTTTGTGTGTCTGATGGACTGGGAGGCGAAACAAACCAAAATGTCGGAGTTTGAGGCAGAGAAAGGCTTATTGCTAGGTCGAGCAAGGAGAACAGATAGATCATGCTTGAAAAGCCCAAAGTCTCCAACAATTTTGGAGGAAAAGATTTCTTTTTTTTTCTTTTTCTTGGCCATGCCACGCAGCGTGTGGATCCTTGTCCTCTGGTCAGGAATGGAATTCATGCCCCCTACATTGGAAGCGTGGAGTCTTGACCACTGGACCGCTGGGGAAGTCCTGGGGGAAGAGTTTTAATGGGCAAATTTTGGGTGGGGGCAGTAAGCTGAAGGGTATGTGACCTTCCTCTGATGGCGGGTGGTGAAGTAATAGGGCGATGTTCAGCCTCTGGTCCCAACCAGATTGGAATGCTCCTGCTAGGTGGGGGCCTTGGTTCCTGTAGAAGAACTCAGAGATATATCGTTAAGTATATCTTCAGGAGGAACTATGACTAATGCTGAAAACTCAGCTTCTCTGTACACCAGTGCCAAAGTGAATCTTGGAGACAGATTTTGGGTGAAGTGGAAAAGGACAACCTTGTAACTTTGCTAGGCAAAGGGGGTCACAGTGAGCTACTGACCTTAAAACCATGTGTCTCAACTTGGGGGAGAGAGTGAGAAATTTTATAGTAACTGTTGAAAGAGGGTGTGATCAGCTCGTGGACATTCTTCTGGGGGTTGGTGGTGAGGTAAGTTGGCAACCTTCAGGTCCAACTGGTCTACCGTCTACATCCTTGTGGGCAGCATACCACAAAATAGCTCAAAGACACTGTTGTGTGTGTTCACTGACGGGGAAACAGAACCTCACCCCAAGGCTGCTCTTAACTGTTTCTTCCTGGTCTCTCATCCCCTCCCTTCCCTATTTAACAACTGCTTGAGTCTGCCCAATGGAACTCAGGGAAGGTCATGGAGGCTCAGTGAAGGCTGTTTCCTATGATCAAAGAAATGGGGAGCACAGAAAGTCTTTGTGTCTAGGAGCCCTGCTCAATATCAGGACTCCACCCCACCCTGGCCCTATTGTTTCTTGATTGCCTTTCTTTTGTTTCTGCCTTGCGTCTTTCCTCTAATTATTAACTGTTTCAATCTGGCCTATGGGACTCAGGGAAGGTCTAGGAGGCTGAAACCATTTTCCTACGGACAAGAAGTGGGGGACACAGAAAAGCTTTTACACTCAGAAGGGCCCCACAGAGTCCTGCTTGGTTTCCTCCTGGCTAGATAGTAAGGATTTAGACTCATCGCTCTAGCTCCATCATTTTGCCCCATATCAGGCACCACGCAGGTGTCAGTAACTTCAGAGATGAATGACTGAATGAATTCAACAGGTGAAGAAACTGGCCTAAGGGTGGTTTGCCATTTGACCAAGTCACCCAGGTTGTTAGTTTCTCATCTCTTTGCACCAACCAGGAATAAACACCAAAACTCAGATTGGCTTTTTCATTTCATTTCATTATTCCATTTCATTTCATGCCCTGTCTGTCACACTGGTATAGATATACCATGGAGTTTTTGTTGATGGTCACTCCTATTGTTAAACAGGAGTTTATTATTAAATAAACCCTAGTGCCTCCTGGATGGAGCTCATATTATTCGAAGAGAAGGAAAGCCCATGCCCCGCCCCACCCCACCCGCTGCACTCAGTCACCTGACCCCACCCGATGACTCTGTCCCTCCTTCAGTCAATAAGAGCACATTGAGGACATGCTGTCAACCGTTCACTACCGAGACAGGTGAAATGCCGAGAGTCGTTCAGGGTACAGGTCCAAGGCTGGGATGGAGCCAGAGCTTGTCAGATGACCACGTGATCAGAGGCCACAACACTCCTTATTAAGCCACAGCTGTTTCTCTTAAGAGGCGCAGCTCTAGAATTTCTGAGCTTTCCACTCAAATCTCACCATGGCTACCATCAGGCAGGGGTGAGTTCTCATCTTCCAAAATCTCCTTCCTTAGAAAAACCACCTGCTTTACTCTAAGGGAAGTACATCCTTAGGAAAAGCAAGTTCTTTGAGGGTCTAGCATTTGAACATATGCCACCAAACTCTTTTCCTCCTGACATTTTGGAGTAGCTCCTCTCCTTGTGAACTGGTCACACTCCAACCTTGTAGAGGCACACATTTGAGCCCATGTTGATACTAAGAGTTATCTCCTAGTGATCTCCCTCCCAGAGTCCAGTTACACAGACGCAAGAAGATGGAGGGATGTTCCTCTAAGCCACGGGTGTCAGGAGTCCTCCCTTTGTCAGGAGAGCCTTCTTGTGGCAGGCTCTGAATCCTGGCCCTTGTGTTGACTGGCAAGGGGCTTTCAGAGGAAGAGGACGTCACTCCACGTGGTCTGGACCCAGATGAGCATCTAGGGTGAGTGGGATTCAGGACGATATAGGGTGAGGAAGGGGGCAGGGCGAGTGAGGTGGAAGATGAGACCCCCCTCCTCTCGAGTCAAAATGAACCACCGATTAAGTGCAGGAGAAGATGCTCAGCTCCACTGGCCACCAGGGACAGGCAAACACGCCATGATGAGATGCCTCTTTGTGCCTGCCAGGATGACCAGAATGAAAAAGGTAACAATAAACAACACGTTCTGGCAAGGACTTGCAGAAACCGGAACATTCACACGCTCCTGGTGGGTGTGTAGAATGGTTCAGCTGCTTTGGAACACAGAAAGGCAGCTCCTCCAATGATTAAACATTAAGTGACCATATGACCCAGCCATTCTACGCTTGGTGTCTTTCCAAGAAGAACAAAAATTTTGTTTGTCCACATAAAACTGCACGTAGACGTTCGTAGCAATGAAACACAGCAGGACTGTATGGTCCTTGCCCCCACTCCCTGCCCCAACCATGTCCCTTGCCTGCCTTTTGCCTGTGGAAAACCTTAGTCAAGGAATAAGTTTAATCAGAGAGGTGAGAAATGCGGAAACAAAGGAAAACAGTCAAAGGAGACTAAATAATAATAATGTAGTCATTAAGCACAGTCAAGGACCTTTAGTGCTTTCTCAAGGGCTGTAGATAATACTCTGAGCCATATCCTGACACCAGGTGGAGAAGCTAGCTACATGACAACCAGACGGCACCCAGGACACGAGCTGCCACAATTCTGAGAACTGGTCACATCATAAAGATACGGGAACAAGTGCACCCTGGAACTGAAGATTATCTGTACCTAAAACAAGCTGATGCTGGTGAGACCACTGATAACCAATTTAAAGACGACTGTTAGAGACGACTATGCTGTTTCTGCATGGAGCGCACTGCCCCCCGCGACTCTGTCTATAAAAGCTCTCACCCACTGCTTGTCAGGGGTGGGGAGTCGGTCTTTGAACAGATGTCTGCTACTGTCCCCCGCCCCCCAGTTGCTGGTATTGGAAATAAAGCAAATTTTCCTTTCCACCAACCTGGCCTGTTTATGGACTTTTGAGCAGCAAGCAGGCAGACCCCACACACAGACTCTTTCAGTAACAGCAACACTTTTCATGAGAGCAGAAAAATAGCCGAAATGTCCATTAATGAATGAACAGATACACAGAATGCTGTATATACAAACACACAATGAAAGTCTTCGACCATAAAAAGGAATGGAGTACTGATACGTGTTACAACGTGGAAGAATCTCATAAATATCACACTAAGTGAAAGAAGCCAGTCACAGAAGATCGCATGTACGATTCTGTCCCTGCGAAGCTCCTGAACAGGGAAGTCTATACAAACAGGAAGTAGATCGCTGGTTGCTTGGGCTGGGCTGGGGGCAGGGCAGGGGAAGGATGAGATAAGGGAGGTGATACTAAAGGGTTTGGGATTTCTTTCTGAAGTGATGAAAACGCTCTAAAATTGACTGTGGTGATATACCAAGAACCACTGAACTCTACACATTAAATGGGTGAATTGTACATCTGTATATCTCATAAAAGTGTTTCCCTGTGTCTCAAGTGGTAGAAAAATGTCTCAGGTGGTACAGAATCCGCCTGCCAATGCAGGAGAGGTGGGTTCGATTCCTGAGCCACAAAGTTCTGGAGGAGGAAATGGCAACCCACTCCAGTATTCTTGCCTGGGAAATCCCATGGACAGAGGAGCTTGGCGGGCGACCGTCCATGGAGTCACAAAAGTCAGACAAGACTGAGTGACTGATAGTAAAGACATTAAAACAAGCAAAACATAATCAAAGGCCTTCTTCCCATCCTTTTGGTTTCTTTTGGCAGCTGATTACTGAGGCACACTTTGTGACCTAGGAGGTGTGGATCCAAAGAGAGGCCGAGGCGGATGGGCAGAGAGTAAGACTGGAAGCCGCAGGCTTCATGTAAGGCTCACAGTTTCCTAAGTTTTGGAGCTGGGGTTTGACCTCTCCCAGGTCTTAGAGACTCAAGCAGGACTAGTTGACATATGAGGATGCAAACCTGCCCTCTAAGCCACACCGCAACTCCAAGGAGCTGGGAATGGGCTGGTTTCCTTGTACTCATTTTGCTGGGTCCTGAGTATGATCAGCATCACCAAACAGATTCTCCACCTCCCCTCTGTCTGATTAAAAAAAAGTCCAGTGCATGCAAACACTCACACTGGTTACTCCAGCTTAAAAGAGGCCAGACTACACGCTTGCAAAGGCCCGTCTTGGGGTGTCTGCTAGTCATTTCCACACCGTTTCCACCTCCAAGTTGGTAGAAATTCCTAAGTTTCTTGAGCTTCATGAGACAAGACAGAAGTTGCTAGGGGAAAAAAAAAACTTTTTAATGGGAGTAATTTTTGAATGGAACATTGTGTAGAAGTCATTTCAACATACACTCTTTGTCAGTTGAGTTGTAGAGCGCTTGCATGTAAGATGCCTTATGATCGGAGATTATTTTGTTTTCAGGTGCTAAGGGGAATGCCTCAGGAATGAACCACTATTTCAGGTTCAGAATTATGTGACGGCAACGGTTCACCAACTCAATGGGCGTGAATTTGGGCAAACTCTGGGAGACGGTGAAGGACAGGAGAGCCTGGCATGCTGCAGTCTACGGGGTCACAAAGAATTGGTCGTGCCTTATCAACTGAACAACAACAGTGGTTCAATATTGCAGGTCAAGATAAAAAATGCAGGAACGTCCCTTCCATCCCAACTCTTCATGGTTGGTTCTACAGATCCCAAGGGGACAACCTTTCAGAAAACCGCTGAGCGTCTAGACTAATCATGTTTTCTCATCACTCAGTGATTTCTTGCTTTAGCTTAATTCTGCTGGCTAGATCGATTGGGCAGATAATAATATGAACACAGCCACGGGGTGAGGAGATGGGAACCAGCCTCTCTTAGATACAGCTGGGGAAAGCCAGGCCTGTGTTTCCATGTTGGCACACAGTCTCCATTGAGAAAACACCTGCGTGAAATATTCATATTCATTGGGTTCTACCTGCCCCTCCCCCCTCCCCCTCTCAATTGTGTTTGAGGGACCTGCCTCCATTTAGAGTCAGAGAAAAAGGAATGCAGGACCACAAAACCTTTGATCTGCTGCACTTAATTCTTTCCCTTTCCCTGTTAACAGCTGAGATGCTGCGGCCATGCAGAACCATACCGACCGCAGCTCCAACCTCTACTTCCTGGACATGGCATTGCCTTGAGTTGCTGCGTGAACAAGTGAAAAGTAAAAGTGTTAGTTGCTCAGTCATGTCTGACTCTATGCCAACCCATGGACTGTAGCCTGCCAGGCTCCTCTGGCAATCCTTGCCAGGATTCTCCAGGCAAGAATACTGGAGTGGATAGGCATTCCCTTCTCCAGGGGATCTTCCCAACCCAGGGATCGAACCCGGGTCTTCTACATTGCAGGCAGATTCTCTACTGTTTGAGACACCAGGGGAGCCCTATGAACTGCTGTATGAACAAAACTGATTATAATCCCCAGCATCTACGCAACCTCACCATGGCTGCCACTAACGTGAACCAGACTCTTGTTATGATCGGGTGACCAATTTCCTGCAGACCAACATGGGACTCATCACTGGAGTGACTTTTGGAATCACATTCCTTCAGCGGCGTGGCATGCTGCTGGCCTGCTGTCTGATTCAGTTCATCACGGCCAACTCGTATGAAACGGTGTAAGGAGGCTTTCAAGACTGATGGAATATAGGACTTTCCTGGTGGTCCAGTGGCTAAGACTCTGCACTCCCAGTGCAGGGGGCCCAGGTTCAATCCCTGATCAGGGAACTAGATCCCAGATGCCACAATGAAGACTGATGATCTTGCATGCTGCAACTAAGACCTGGCATGGCCAAATAAATAAATAAATTTTTTTAAAGGGTAAAAATTAAAAAAAAAAAAAAGAACGATGGACTAAGAGACTTGTTTTCAAAAGGAGCTGCAGCGATCTTTCAAAGACTTCCAAAGAATCTTGGAGCACAGTACATAACACACCCATCCTAACCTCCCACCCTGCCTACAGCTGACACTCCTACACTGCCTCTGTACCACCTTCAGCCTGCATCACATGTAGCGTTCCCTTGTGTGAGGCCCCGTTGTGCCAGAGTGTAGCCAGGTGGCTCGCATCTAGTTCTAGGGGTCCCCCTGCCCTGAGGCCCCATGCCTGCCAGCTCCTCTCCCAGTACTTGCAGACTCTTACCTGGCAGCTGGCTGCCAGGAGGGCAGAAGCAGAGGTTGCCAGGCCCTCTGAGAGTCAGAACGGGCAGAGGGTCACTCCCCCCATGTTCTGTTGGTTAAACCAAGTCTTGGGGGCCAGTGCAGATTCAGCGTGGGAGCGGGTGTCACCACGGCATGGATGCTGGCCGCTGTGCCTCCTTGGGGGCCAGCTTTGCACACCGTGGAGGAGGGAAGTGCAGTGAGACTGTTAGAACCGCAGCTCTGGAGGCAGGTTAATATGGGCTGAAATCTTGACTTGACCACTTCTTGCCGAGAGTACCAGATGTGACCATGTGGTGTAAGACATAAAATGAGACTCAAGATTATGTGACCTTGACATCTGATGAAACTAGAAGCCCTCTTCTGACCCAAATGCAAGTTCCCCTCCCCACTCTGCTCCTGTGGCTAAAGTCCCCCAATTAAACACCAGTCTCTCATCAAACAGACAGGGCTTGGTTTCTGCTTACCCCCTGAGTAGTGGGCTTCATCACACGCCTGGCTGGTAGAATTACCAAACAAGGCCATTACATCTTCCCATGGGAACCAGGGGCCACTGCACTCTCTTGTTACTACAGAGCCTGTATATCACAGCCCAGCTTTTTCACCGTGTTCTCTGTGATCCCCACATGCTCTTGCCTAGTGTGCACTGACCCCTTCTCCTGGGCTGTGAGTATAGTGTGTACCAGTCACTCAGTCCTGTCCGACTCTTTTCAACCCTATGGACTGTAGCCCGCCAGGCTCTTCTGTCCTAGGGATTCTCCAGGCAAGAATACTGGAGTGGGTTGCCATACCCTCTGCCCGGAGATCTTCCCAACCCAGGGGTTGAACCTGGGTCTCCTGCATTGCAGGCAGATTCTTTACCACTTGAGCCACCAGGGAAGCCTGGGCTGTGAATTTTTGTGACTGATAAACCTCTTTTCATCTCATCTGTCCTATGTTGGGTGTGCTATCTTTATCCATCCCCATAACCCTGGGGCAGGACTCTCTCGTTCGTGAATGGTGTGAAGGGGAGGTGGTTAAAACAGATGATAAAAGCAAAGAGCTAGAGTAACAAATATTATTTTCCCTGTATATTGTCACCCTGCTTATTTAACTTATATGCAGAGTACGTTATGGGAAATGCTGGGCTGGGTGAACACAAGCTAGAATCAAGATTGCTGGGAGAAATATCGATAACCTTGGATACGTAGATGACACCACACTTATGGTAAAAAATGAAAAACTAAAGAGCCTCTTGATGAAAGTGAAGGAGGAGAGTGAAAAAGTTGGCTTAAACTCAACATTCAGAAAACAAAGATCATGGCATCTGGTCCCATCACTTCATGGCAAATAGATGGGGAAACGATGAAAACAGTGACAGACTTTATTTTCTTGGGCTCCAAAATCACTGCAGATAGTGACTACAGCCATGAAATTAAAAGATGCTTGCTCCTTGGAAGAAAAACTATGACCAACCTAGAGAACATGTTAAAAAGCAGAGGCATTACTTTGCTGACAAAGGTCTGTCTAGTTAAAACTATGTTTTCTCCAGGAGTCATGTATGGATGTGAGAGTTGGACCATAAAGAAAGCTGAGTGCTGAAGAATTGATGCTTTTGAATTGTGGTGTTGGCAAAGACTCTTGAGAGTCCCTTGGACAGCAAGGAGATCCAACCAGTCCATCCTAAAGGAAATCAGTCCTGAATATTCTTTGGAAGGACTGATGCTAAAGCTGAAACTCCAATTCTTTGGCCACCTGATGTGAAGAACTGACTCATTTGAAAAGACCCTGATGCTGGGAATTATTGAAAGTGGGAGGAGAAGGGGACGACAGAAGATGAGGTGGCTGGATGGCACCACCAACTCAATGGACATGAGTTTGAGTAAACTCCGAGAGTTGGTGAAGAACAGGGAAACCTGGCGTGCTGCAGTCCATGGGGTCGCAAGGAGTCGGACACGACTGAGCGACTGAACTGAAATGAGAGTGACACAAAGACGGGGTCATAAGCCAATGAATGTTGGTGGCCCCTGGAAGCTGAACAAAGCAAGGATTCTCCCCTTGAACTTCCGGAAACAATGTAGCCCTGGGATACCTTGATTTTAGAAATCTGATCTCTAGAACTGTAAGATAAGTTAATGTGGTTTCAAGGCACTACGCGGACTCAGCTGTGTCCTACTCTTTGCAATCCTTTGGACTGTACACCTCCAGGCTCCTCTGTCCATGGGATTTTTCAGGCAAGAATACTGTAGTGGGTTGTCATTTCCTTCTCCAGGGGATCTTTCCAACCCAGGGATCAAGCCTGCATCTCCTGCAATGCAGGTGGATTCTTTACCAATGAGCCATCAGACTGCATTCGTGGTAATTTGTTGCCAGCAGCCATAGAGAACAAATATATCATGTTTATCTTCCTAGCATCTCTCACTATCTGAAGTTTTTAAATTAATTTATTTGTACATTTATTGTCTAGTTCCTCCTACCGAGCTCTGTGAGAGCAGGCTGTGTGTTTGGTCTCCATCACCTCATCTCCAGCACCTGGAATATCTGGTGCCAAATAAATACCTGCTGAATGAGCCTTGAGTGAAACATGACGATAGCGCAACGGCCTGTGTGTGGCCTTCTCTGGGCTTCTACCCTTCCAGTGGTTCTGATAATCATGGGAAGCTTGGTTCTTAAAATCATAGTAGCATTATTTGGCACAGTTTATAACAATGCTTTGTACTGAGAATATTGTGTTCTTGGGGAAAATTTTTTTTTGCAAAATTGCTTAGAAAAGTGTTTAATGTAACTATTATGATGTATTTACAAATGCATCATTAGAAAGGAGTCAAGAAGTCAGTGTTGAAGTCAACATGGGCTGCTGCATGCAGTAAAGAGATGGTCTGGGGAGAATTCAGGTCCACAGGGGCTGCCAGCTCACAGGTCTGCCCCAGAGATGCTGGCCTTGAGCATGCTGTGCGGCGCTGTGGATCTAGCCAAATGGAGACATCACAGCTCCTCTCTAGGTTACACCTTACACCTTTGTATTAGCCTTGTATCACTGCCCCATGCATTGCTGCCAGTGTGGAAGTTTCAGACAACACTCATCACCTTACAGTTTTGGAGGATCAGGATCCAGGCCTGTGACAGCTGGGACCTCTGCTCAGGGCCTCTCCCCAGGTGAGACCCCCTTGGCGTGAAGGTGTTAGCCAGGGCTGCCATCCCACCCAAGGCTCAGGAGTCCTCTTCCAAACTCATGCAGTTGTTAGCAGAAGTCATCTCCTCGCAGCTGTAGAACTGACATCCCTTTCTCCAGCTGGCTGTTGCTGGTCAGGGGTGGCTCTCAGCTTCTAGAAGCTGTCCCTGGGTGCCTGGCACACGGCCCTCCTCTCATACTCTGCCTCTTCCCGGCCGGCAGGAGAGCCCAGCTGAGGTTCTCAACGCCTTTCAGGACTCGCCCAACTAGGCCAGGCCCACCTGGGAGGAGCATCTTCCTTTGGATTAACTCAGAGTCAACTGAGTTGGGTACTGAGTTCTAGCTGCGAAATCCCTTTTGCCGTAACAAGTGATTATCATCTTGGGGGTGATGGCCATCACAGTAAATATTTTGGGCCCTGTAAATGAATAGGCAAAAATAAGAACGTTGTGGAGGCAGTAATATAACAAAAGGAAAAAACAAATTTACACACTTCTTACAAAATTCAAAAACTATTCAGTACATTTTTTGTAATAGAGCTCTGTCAATGGAATTCTCTCCTTTTGAGGGAGGGATAACATTTCACTTAAGTGGAGTTCAAAGTTAGTATACCCTACAATAAAAATCAGTTGCAAATGTTCATCTGTTAATGCTGATTTGTACTGAGATTTTACCAATTTCATCTTTAAAAATGCCCTTTCATATAGATAGATATTGTCAAGTACTGATACTAATTCATGGGCACATAATTTTAATTGTGGATATTCATCAATTGGAAGACATTTATAATGTCACAGGCCTTGCCCAGACTCACGGGGAGGGGGTTGTTCCCTGGCGTGGGGTTGGGGTGGGCTTGGAATCTTGCAGGCCAGTTTGGCCAGTCTGCCAACCACAACCCCTCCACCCAGATTCACAGCTGCATTCTCACCGATTCCATCCTTTCTAAACCCAGGAGGCGCAGTCTCCGCCGGACTTCTGCTAAGCTCCAGGAACTCTCTTCATGACTGGGACAAGGCAGCTGTCTCATCAGACCAGGGGTGGCCTCTCGCTGGGTCCTCTACCTGCCTGGGTCCCTTCTCTGTCTCCCCTCCTCTCCTCCTTGTCAGTTCAATTCAGTTCAGTCGCTCAGTCAGGTCCCACTCTTTGTGACCCCATGAGCTCCAGCACGCCAGGCCTCCCTGTCCATCACCAGCTCCTGGAGTGCACCCAAACCCATGTCCATTGAGTCGGTGATGCCATCCAAGCATCTCATCCTCTGTCGTCCCCTTCTCCTCCCGCCTTCAATATTTCCCAGCATCAGGGTCTTTTCCAATGAGTCAGCTCTTCACATCAGGTGGCCAAAATATTGGAGTTTCAGCTCCACCATCAGTCCTTCCAATGAATATTCAGGATTAATTTCCTTTAAGATGGACTGGTTGGATCTCCTTGCTGTCCAAGGGACTCTCAAGATGTCTTCTCTAACACCACAGTTCAAAAGCATCAATTCTTTGGTGCTCAGCTTTCTTTATAGTCCAACTGTCACATCCATACATAACTACTGGAAAAACCATAGCCTTGATTAGATGGACATTTGTTGGCAAAGTAATGTCTCTGCTTTTTAATATGCTGTCTAGGTTGGTCATACCTTTTCTTCCAAGGAGCAAGCATCTTTTAATTTCATGGCTGCAGTCACCATCTGCAGTGATTTCGGAGCCCCCCCCAAAAAAAGTCTCTCACTGTGTCCACTGTTTCGCCATCTATTTGCCATGAAGTGATGGGACCGGATGCCATGATCTTAGTTTTCTGAATGCTGAGTTTTAAGCCAACTTCTGCTAAGCTCTGGGAAGTCTCTTCACGACTGGGGACGATGCAGATGTCTCGTCAGAGCAGGGGTGGCCTCTCGCTGGGTCCACTGTCTGTCCGGGTTCCTTCTCTGCCTCCCCTCCTCTCCTCCTTGTCGGGCTTCATCATTTCCAGCCCCCACGGGCTGTGGTCTCTCGGCTCCCCACTCCCGGAGTGCACAGCTCACCACGGGCAGCAGGGGGCGCTGCTGGCCTTGGCTGGCCTTGGCTGGCGGGCAGCCCCAGGAGTCGGGGGTGTCAGCTCCCAAACCCACCGCAGCTCGCTGAGATCCCCGCGGCCCACACCCCCGGCTCTCTGGGCAGAGAGGCGGGCTGTGCTCTGGGCCGGGTGGATAAGGAACACAGGAGGAGGGACAGGTCTAAGGGTCCTGTGTGGAAATTAAGAAAAAAAAAAAAAAAGAAACTCTAGATTATAGCACATTTTTGTCCAAATGAAAAGCAAAATTTAAAAAAAGACCCTGATCCTGCGAAAGATTGAAGGCGGGAAGAGAAGGGGACGATAGAGGATGAGATGGTTGGATGGCATCACTAACTCAATGGACATGAGTTTGAGTAAACTCCAGGGGTTGGTGATGGACAGGAAGGCCTGGTGTGCTGCAGTCCGTGGGGTCACAAAGAGCTGGACACGCCTGAGCGATTGAACCGAATGGAAAAAAACCCAGACGCCCCAAGAAGAGGGTAAAAAGGAAACTCACTCAGGAAGGCGCCTTCAGAGCTTGGCTGGCACGTCAGTGGAGGTCAGTGCTGGGGGCTCTTTGGGTGAACACAGGAAACCTGGGGCTCTGCCTACCACCTACCCCACCCCTACCCCTGCCTGGCTGTGCCATGGGAGAGTCTACGCCTTCCTCCGTAGGGGCTACCCCTGCCCTTGCTCAGGCCTGCACGGCCCAGGCAAAGAAGAGGCTCCTGAAGTGGGAGCCACCATTGACTCCCAGTCTCGCCAAGTTTAACTTCACACTTGGCGCTGAAACCCTCACCAGGATGAGCCAAGCTCTTCCGAGGTCAGCTCTCTCCATTTGTAGCCCCTTCTGTTTCTCCCACCCCAGCTCCAACCAGTCCTGCCCCCTCCCAGCTCTGAGCACAGATTCTTCACTCTGGCTCTTTTCTCAGACATTGGAAGCTTGACCACCAGGAAGCTCTTGATCTTTCAGAGACGGGATCGCCAGACCCCAGGACCTCAGATCCTGTTGACGTCATCTGGGGGCTCATGGAGCGCAGGGTTAGGAGCACATTATCCTGGTTCAACACTTTGGAAGGGGAAACTCTTCCCATAGTTTTCCTAATAAGCCTACAGGGATTTTAAAAAAAAAAAAAAGGAGAAAACATCCATGCAAAGGAAACTTCTCAATAGGTTATGACACTAGACTCAGTCAGAGATACTGCGTAACTTTGGGGAACATATGACATCCGCTTTGGTGAAGCCACAAACAGTATGAGCGTTAAATTCATCAAGAATCTGGAATCGATCAGGCCTCAACAAAACTGAGAGGCAAATCATTTATGAAATTCGGCAGAGCGAACTTGAAGTTACTGATTTGAAGCTGAAGCCACTCAGAGTCTAGATGTTGCCCAGTTAGGTTTAGGGAAACAGTAGATGGGCAGTCAGATGCCAAATGAAAATATGTCACATCTTGGTGTGGCTTTTAAGACCCCTTTCCTGTCTGTCCCTGGTAGCTCAGCTGGTAAAGAATCTGCTTGCAATGCAGGAGACCCCAGTTCGATTCCTGGGTTGGGAAGATCCTCTGGAGAAGGGATGGGCTTACCCACTCCAGTATTCTTGGGTTTCCCTGGTGGCTCAGCTAGTAAAGAATCTGCCTGCAGTGCCAGATACCTGGGTTAGATCCCTGGGTTGGGAAGATCCCCTAGAGAAGGGAACGGCTACCTACTCCAGTATTTTGGCCTGAAGAATTCCATGGACTGTATAGTCCATGGGGTTGCAAAGAGTTGGACACGACTGAGCAACTTTTGCTTCCTATCTATCTCCTGGATTTGGCAGGACGGTATGTATTCTGCTGGGTTTCCCAAATGGCCCCAGTGCTAAAGAACCTGCCTGCCAATGCAGGAGACATAAGAGACACTGGTTAGATCCCTGGGTTAGGAAGATCCCCTGGAGGAGGGCATGGCAACCCACTCCAGTATTCTTGCCTGGAGAATCCCATGGACAGAGGAGCCTGGCGGCTACAGTCCCTGGGGTGACAAAGAGCTGGACAGGACTGAGTGATTGAGCCGCGCTACGCCTGCGGGCTTTCTGCTACAGACAGCATGTACGCGGCTACTTGTCAGTACCTCTGCCACCAGAGAGCTGCCGGAAAGACCAAAACCTGAAGCTGGGACTAATGTTGCCTCATTAGTTGAAACACACCTTCAAGTTAACACAGTTAAGAGAAGTCATTTGGCAACTTTTTCTATAATAAAACTGCATAAAATGTTAGAGTTTTGTAAGGCACAAACATTCAGATATGACAAAAGCCACTACTTATAATGGTTGTTGAGGATCTTCTATAGCTTTTAAAAGTTATGTCTCCAATACTCACGGTGCTTACAATTTTGTTAATGACAAATGGGCTTCTCAAGTCCACCAAGTATTTTTTTCTTTGTTTTGTGTTATTTATTTTTATTTGTTTATTTGACTGCATGCAAACTCTTAGTTGCAACTTGTGGGGTCTAATACCTTGACCAGGGATCATACCCAGGCACAGGGAGTGCAGAGTCTTAGCCCCTGGATCACCAAGGAAGTCTTGTGGTGCTTCAATGTTTTTATTTTTTTTTCCATTTATTTTTATTAGTTGGAGGCTAATTACTTTACAATATTGTAGTGGTTTTTGCCATACATTGACATGAATCAGCCGTGGATTTACATGTGTTCCCCATCCCGATCCCCCCTCCCACCTCCCTCCCCAGCCCATCCCTCTGGGTCTTCCCAGTGCACCATCCCCGAGCACTTGTCTCATGCATCCAACCTGGGCTGGTGATCTGTTTCACCCTAGATAATATACATGTTTCGATGCTATTCTCTCTAAACATCCCACCCTCGCCTTCTCCCACAGAGTCCAAAAGTCTGTTCTGTACATCTGTGTCTCTTTTTCTGTTTTGCATATAGGGTTATCATTACCATCTTTCTAAATTCCATATATATGTGTTAGTATGCTGTAATGGTCTTTATCTTTCTGGCTTACTTCACTCTGTATAATGGGCTCCAGTTTCATCCATCTCATTAGAACTGATTCAAATGAATTCTTTTTAATGGCTGAGTAATATTCCATGGTGTATATGTACCACAGCTTCCTTATCCATTTGTCTGCTGATGGACATCTAGGTTGCTTCCATGTCCTGGCTATTATAAACAGTGCTGCGATGAACATTGGGGTGCACGTGTCTCTTTCAGATCTGGTTTCCTCAGTGTGTATGCCCAGAAGTGGGATTGCTGGGTCATATGGCAGTTCTATTTCCAGTTTTTTAAGGATCTCCACACTGTTCTCCATAGTGGCTGTACTAGTTTGCATTCCCACCAACAGTGTAAGAGGGTTCCCTTTTCTCCACACCCTCTCCAGCGTTTATTGCTTGTAGAATTTTGGATAGCAGCCATCCTGACTGGTGTGTAATGGTACCTCATTGTGGTTTTGATTTGCATTTCTCTGATAATGAGTGATGTTGAGCATCTTTTCATGTGTTTGTTAGCCATCTGTATGTCTTCTTTGGAGAAATGTCTGTTTAGTTCTGTATGTCTTCTTTGGAGAAATGTCTGTTTAGTACTTTGGCCCATTTTTTGATAAGAAGAAGAAGGATGCACATTTTGTATACTTTGCAGGAAAAATGTTTTAGAAGCTTCAGAAAGAAAGTTGACCTTGCAGAAACATACTGGGTTTTGTTTTTGTTGTTGTTACTTTGCTTCTTTTTCTAATAGCTCATTATTTTCAGATGCATCATTATGGATGTACTTTCCTGGTCCAGTATGTCACTCCTGCCTGAGGCCTGATGAGAGTGTGGATTGACTTTAGAGACCTGCTAAAATGAATTTCACATACCACTGGTTACTTGTGGATGCTTATATTCTTGAAGAAGCAATTGGTTGGTTCTGAACATGTGAAAAATTAGTCATGTATTAAACTTTAAGAAATATGACTCAAATTGATTTTTAAAGTTAAGAAATTGTCATGGGCATATCAAATTCTTCTAGGAAAGCTTAATCAGAATGAGCGTACTCTTTGGGAAGCTGCTTTGCCTTGCCGTAAAGCTCTGTGTTTAAGAATGTCGCTGTTGTTGTCTAGATGCTAAGTTGTGTCCGACTCTTTGTGACCCCATGGAGTGTAATCCTCCAGTATCCTCTGTCCTTTGGATTTCCTAGGTAAGAATACTGGAGAGGGTTGCCATTTCCTTCTCCAGGGGATTTTCCTGACCCAGGGATCAAACCCACGTCTCCTGCATTGGCAGGTGGACTCTTTACCACTGAGCCACCGGGGAAGTCCTTGAGTATTTTACCAAGCATTACGCACTTGAAAAATGACAAGGATATGGTGAACATTAAGGCCTTCCCCTAACTTTTGTCCTTTGTCTTAAGATTTTTTTTCCTTTATCCTGATTTAAAAAATTAAATCAACTTTATTGAGATACGCTTTACATAAAACGAAACACACCCGTTTTAAGTCTATGGTTCTTGATGAGCTTTGGACAAATGCACGTACTTGCTTTACAACTACTGGGCTGTTGTTACTGCTTCTGTTGAGGCATTGCTCCAGATAGAGAACATTTCCTGAAAAGTGTTTTGATGATTCAGTCACTCACCCTATTTTGAAAAGAAATGTTAAAAACAATTTTTTTTTCTTTTCTCATCTATTGATCTACCCCAACACACTTGTGTCTCCTTTTCTTTCCTTTTGATTATTGCTGCTCTAGCAGTCTGTCAGTTTGCTGGATTCAAACAAGGAGCTGCTTATTGGCTCTACTGACTAGGCAGAGGGGAATATGCCTTACTATTTTTCTATTTTGTTCTCAGTGAACTCTCGCACACCCTTTGAAATCCCCATCCATCCATCCATCCATCCATCCCACCCCCACCACCCACGTTCCATTGATCCCTCCCTCACACACCCAGCTATCCATCCATCCATCCATCCATCCATCCATCCATCCATCCATCCATCCCACCCCCACCACCCACCTATCCATTGATCCCTCCCCTACACAGCCAGCCAGCCATCCATCCATCCATCCATCCATCCATCCCACCCCCACAACCCACGTTCCATTGATCCCTCCCCAACACACCCAGCATCCATCCATCCATCCATCCATCCATCCATCCATCCATCCATCCATCCATCTCACCCCCACCACCCACATTCCATTGATCCCTCCCACACACACCCAGCTATCCATCCATCCATCCATCCATCCATCCATCCCACCCCCACCACCCACCTTCCATTGATCCCTCCCCACACACCCAGCTATCCAATCCATCCCATCCATCCATCCCACCCCCACCACCCACCTTCCATTGATCCCTCCCCTACACAGCCAGCCATCCATCCATCCATCCATCCCACCCCCACCACCCACGTTCCATTGATCCCTCCCCTCACACACCCAGCTATCCATCCATCCATCCATCCCACCCCCACCACCCACTTCCATTGATCCCTCCCTCACACACCCAGCTATCCATCCATCCATCCATCCATCCATCCATCCCACCCCCACCACCCACCTTCCATTGATCCCTCCCTCACACACCCAGCTATCCATCCATCCATCCATCCATCCATCCCACCCCCACCACCCACCTTCCATTGATCCCTCCCACACACACCCAGCTATCCATCCATCCATCCATCCATCCATCTATCCATTCCACCCCCACCACCCACCTTCAACTGATCCCTCCCCCACACAGCCAGCTATCCATCCATCCATCCATCCATCCCACCCCCACCACCCACTTTCCATTGATCCCTCCCCCACACAGCCAGCTATCCATCCATCCATCCATCCATCCATCCATCCATCCATCCCACCCCCACCACCCACTTTCCATTGATCCCTCCCACACACACCCAGCTATCCATCCATCCAACTTTTTGTTGAATGTCTACCATGAGTCACGGGTCACCAGGAATCCCACCACCACTTAATTTATGTTCTACCAGGGAAGCCAGACAGTTTACCAACCACACTGAGAAGGTCATACATTTATGATGGGGAAGTCTGGGGTGCAATGGGTGACACAGCAGGAGTGGCTTGGAATGATTCTCGGGGAGGGGGGGACATTAATAATGGAGATGGAGGCCAAGGATCATTGAGTTGGTTGATTATTTCAGGCATGTTTATTGAGCCCTGCAGGCTGGGCACAGTGGTAACTGCAAGGGATTCAGACACAGGTGAGTAGGGAAGACATGGGACCAGTCTCATGGGATACACATCACTGTGGGGTTACCCAGGCAGGGCTGGGCAGTGGGGTGATGTTTTAGGAAACACATTCAGTGGGGCCCAGGGAAGAGACAAGGACAAAGTGAGTTAGCAACACTGCAAATTCCACATGACCAGAGCTTGAAAGTCAATCGGAAGGTGCAACTCTGAGCAGGGGCCATAGCAGTCACTGGGCTCTTAGTCGCTGTGTAGAACGTTATCTAATCTCTGATCAGAATCTTTAAACAGAGACGAGGACTGTAGGCGCCTCATCTCAATCACTTGCAAATAATCTTCTCTGTCTTTCACAAGCATAGTCATGATTAAAATGACCTTTCACGAACAGTGGGGAGGGAGTGCTGAAGAAAATAAGGTATGTGAGAATAAAATTCATCGACCTGATTGCCATGTAACATTTGGTGAGTCATGAGAGTGAGAATTTCAGATGTGAATTAAAGATTGCCAAAAGCAGTGGCATATTTGAAATTCCCGGCGTCCTACTTTAAAATTAGAAGACAGGAGAACTGGGAAAGAAAAAAAATGTATTTTTTATTTGCATTCTAACTTCTCAAATCATTTTAATGTAAATTATCTATGTAGTTTCCATCTGAATTGTTGACATTTAGATGAACTTTACTTGATAGGCACTTGGAATAAATATTCCACAGGATTCTTTAAATGCTATAAAATAGGACATACTCCAGCTGCTGATTCAATTTTGGTCATAACATGGCCATAGAGTGTATTTATTTGATCCTTTGCAACATTTGAGAAGATCTATTTAGTTAGTGATGAGGTCTGTACAATTTCACGTAAAACTAAAGCTCTCCAAAAAACGCAAATCTCCTCTGGGCACTAAATCTCACAATATTCTGGAAATGACAAATCCTAAATTCTCGCTGACTGCAAGTCAATGTTTTTAGCCTGAGTATTAATAGCTGCATGAAATGTTATACTTCTCTCATCATTTACCACCCTTTGTTTGGATTTAGCACACATTTTGAGTATGCTGATTTTCTTTTCTGGAATGGATGGCTCTAAGCTACTTACCAGCAGATGAGAAATATATTCTATCAAAATCTATTTAAGGAACACACCCAAACAATGGCAAAGGATGCATTCTGCATGATTCTGCCTGTTTGGTGTCTGTTGTTTTGCATTTTACTGAGCCCACTCACTAGGAGGGCTACAGAGATGCTTGAATCCTGGGCACGTTCATGATTTAGGGGCCTTTGCTGAAGAACTGATGCTTTTGAAGTGTGGTGCTGGAGAAGACTCTTGAGAGTCCCTTGGACTACATGGAGATCAAACTCGTCAATTCTAAAGGAAAGTAACCCTGAATGTTCATTGGAAGGATTGATGCTGAAGCTGAAGCTCCAGGACTTTGGCCATCGGATGCAAAGAGCCCACTCATTGGAAAAGATTGTGATGCTGGGAAAGATTGAGGGCAGGAGAAGGGGGTGGCACAGGAAGAGATGGTTAGAGAGCATCACCAACTCAATGGACATGAGTGTGAACAAACTCTGGGAGATAGTGGAGGACAGAGGAGCCTGGTGTGCTGCAGTTCATGGGGTGGCAAAGAGTTGGACAGGGCTTAGCGACTGACCAACAGCAACATAGCCGTCTGCCTGGAGACCAGACTGTGAGCATGCTTAGCTTTGGAATCTGAGCCAAGGCCGCCACAGGTACCTGAACTCAGAACCACTCGTCAGACATCATCCATCACGAGTGAGGCTGTTTGTTGACTTGCGGATTTCTACTCTAGGATCTGAAGGCTTCCTGGGCAATGGGACCAGCCACCCATATTTCTCCAGTTGTGTAAGGGGACCTGCAGGAAATCTGAGTTAACTGACAACACAATTCAATTTTATTCTATTTATGAAATAGAACCCTGGACCAGCACATTTCCCAATCCAGTTCTGCTCTGCAGTGGCTGCTAGTTATTCAACATGATGACAAAAAACAGCCTCACCCTCCTTCCCTGGTGGTTAATTAGCGAATCTTCTCAACAATCAGATTCAACCATCTTGATGCAAATGAGGATTTTCCAACATGCTTAGACTTCAAACATATATGAATTTAAAATATGCAGGTGCTCTTGCAGAATGACAGAATGAGGCTGCTCTTAAAAGGAAAGCAGAGGAGGATGCGAATTTCCATGGAAAAATGCCTGATGTTCATCTTGAAAAAGATGCAGACATCACTCGCAAATAAGAGAGTGTGAAAGTGGAAGTCCCTCAGTTGTGTCCAACTCTTTGCAACCCCATGGACTGTAGCCCTCCAGGTCCTCTGTCCATGGAATTCTCCAGGGCAGAATACTGGAGTGGGTTGCCATTTCCTTCTCCAGGGGATCTTCCCAACCCAGGGATCAAACCCAAGTCTCCCACATTGCTGATGGATTCTTTTACCATCTGAGCCCAAAAGATAAATATATATATATATATGTGTATGTGTACACATATATACATCATTTGCAAATAAACAGTGTTATTCAGGCCTTTGAGTGCTGGCCAGGAGTGCACCACCATTTTTGATAAGAGTTCCAGATGAAATTCAGATAGGAGGCTTACAGATAGACTTTCTGAACATAACTGGCCTTTGCAACTTAGTATGTTCCACAGGCCTATTTTCTATAGGAAAGAAAATTCCTCAAATTAACAATCAGAAACATTGTTTAGAGGGGTGTGTGTATGTGTGTGTGCGCATGTACTCGGTCATGTCCGACTCTTTGCCACCGTGTGGATTACAGACCGCCAGACTCCTCTGGCCGTGGAATCTTCCAGGCAAGAATACTGGAATGAGTTACTGTTTCCTACTCCAGGGGAATCTTCCCGACCCAGGGAGGAACCCCCCCATGTCTCTGTGCCTCCTGCATTGGCAGGTGGGTTCTTTACCACTGCCCCACCCGGGAAGCCCATTGTTTAGCGGAGCTGATGGCAAAAGGGATGTTCATCTCAGCATCCTCTCCCTGGACAAAGGAAACTCTCCAGACTTCTGATTTCAGTTTTATCCATTTTCCTCTTTGCTACGTGATGCCCCATTAGTGTGGCCGACAGCCTGTGAACCACAGCAAGGACCTGGGGGTTTTCAAACCCAGACTGATAAAGGAGTGCATCCTTCTGAGACTGCAGAAGTCAAAGGGCTCACAGGCTGACCCTTAGAAATAAAACAACAGAAAGCTTTTCCATAAAGAGCATATTGTGTCGATTTATTAGAGAATGCAGTTAAAAAAAATATCTCGAGGTTAGCCTCTCCAGTTTAAAAGCACTGAACTAGGAACACTTGAACGGCTATGCAAGCGTCTCTTGCTCATTTGTCCCCCACACCCCACCAGGTCCTGTAAACAGGGTTTGGAGACCGTTCAGTCAGTTTCTTGATAGGAACAGCCAAACGCCTTTGCTTCTTAAAGAAAGCCCTCTTCCCCTTTTCCAAAGCATGCACTGTTACTTGGCCTCAGGTATTTCCAAAGGACAAACATGGTTACAGTATCGTAAGGCCAAAAGAGAATACCTATGGACCGGACATACACAGGACAGCTAGAAAAAAATTACAAACAGTAACCTAGTGTGACAACTCCACCAGGAATTCATGGGAAAGGCACTGCTCCCTTCTTATACCCACTATCCACTTCACGTGCTTTGAATTCAAGTCCCATCAAACATCGAAAGGCATTTTCTACAACATACAATTCACAGGAGGTTAACACAGCTGACACTAGTCTTCCACGGCCATATACGTCTCACCCAGGTGCACAACAGGTGTGAATATATACTGTCGGCTTTATTTACAGGTTTATCTTGATGTTTTAGTGGGGGTAAACAAATTAATGATCTCAAATGACTACTGCCCCCAAAAAGGGTTTTGGCTATGATTCATGTTATATAAACCACCACGTCAAAGAAAGAAATGAAACCCATGTATTGTCTGATCTAAAACATCTAAACTAAAATTTCTCACCCACTAGAGTTGGCAGTGAAAGTGCTATTTTCTGAATTTTATAAGCGAAATGCTACGCAGGAATTTCAGATTGACTTCTTTTGCAAAAGCACAAGTTGTTGGTTGCATTGGACAGGATGCAGAATGGTGTGTGTATTCCATGTAGAATCCCCTCCACCCTGCCGTGGGTGCTGTTGCAAAGACAGTCATGAATCTGGAAAGGTGACAGACTTTGCGGATGCCTTCCTATCTCCCCAAAAGATGTAAAACAGCAATGGCGCAACTCTATATACGAACAAAGCTTAGTTCTGAGAAATCTGAGAAATATACATGCACAAATACCAGAACATGAAGGGGAAAAATGAAACGCTAGTTTCCACGTTGCACTGTTGCTTTCACAACCTTTCTGCACCAGACGCCTTGGGGCTTCGCGTGGTGCCTTTTCCCACCAGGAGAGAGAGAGAGAGTCTACCTTGTAGACTGATTAGACACAAAGACTCTCCCCGGGGTCGGTGGATCAATCTGCCCCTGGCCAAGACAGAACCTACCGGAAGAGAACAAGTACAAAACACTATCGTTACTGGTTTTCTCAAGATGCTCCCAGATGTCCTTGCGCGATCACCCCAAACTCAGTGATCGGCTCGGGGCATGGCCAGGAGCCACGAACACTGACTGAGGCGCAGCGTTGGAACCAGGGGACGAAGCCTCGATTCTCTTCTGAGCAACGTGAACTGGAATTTCCGCCACAGCGGTCACGGCTGCCGCCTCCAAAGCTGTGACCGGCTGCTTCCACAGTAAAAGATGCCTTCTCGCAAGCATGGTTCGGAGCACGTCTTCGTCCCGGGCGCCAGTTCAGCTTAAGTGGATGGGCGTGTACTCCGGCCTCCTGGTCTGGATAATTTTGGGCTTGGGTCTCTTCATTCTTTCCATCTCGTCTTCTTCCTCATTCTCCTGATCGCTCTCACAGACATGGACCACCACGCTGGGGGTGGTGTCGGTGGCTGCGTGCAGTTCATACTTTTCCCCTGGGGAAAGAAAATAATTGCAGGGTAACTCAGGCAAGGAGATGAGGGCCAAAAAAAGCAAGAGCAGAGGGATGTGCAGGCAGAAGCCAGCTCGCTGAGCTTCTGTGGGCATCCACTGGGGACTGAAGGACACAGCCAGACACACTCTGGATGGTGTCTCCTTGGCTCAGACAGTAAAGCATCTGCCTGCAATGAGGGAGACTGGGCTTGATCCCTGGGTCAGGAAGATCTGCTGGAGATGGAAATGGCAACCTACTCCAGTACTCTTGCCTGGAAAATTCCATGGACTGAGGAGCCTGGTAGGCCACAGTTCACGGGGTCGCAAAGAGTCGGACACAACCCGACTTAGTCGGGTTAGTCAGCAACTAACACTTTCACTTTTTCTAGCATGTACACTAAGCTTTCTCTGAACTACCCAGGGGGCTTCCCTGGTGCGGTGAAAGTGGCACCCATTCAGGAAAAATCGTTGTATGAATAAAGGTGTTAGGTAAGGCCCTCTTGGGCACCTCTCCCCACCGAAGGCTTTCACTGAAGCTCACAGCCCAGGCTAGAGACAGGAAGCATGGGGAAGCCTCTTTGCCCAAAAGACACAGATGTGAGTTTTGAACCAGGTGCTCCAAAAGCATTTTTGACCACAGCATCCTTTTCCACACGATTATCAACCCCCTCAAACCTGGAGAGTCCTGCTGGTGTATGGCAGCCTGAAATTTATCAGGCTCAGTCAAGGGGCTTTTACTCATAAAAAAGCTGTTGCCTCTTCTCAAGCTCACACGTGAGACTGGGATGTTATTGTAACTGCCTCTGAAAGGGCTTCCCTGGTGGCTCAGCTGGTAAAGAATTTGCCTGCAATGCAGGAGACCTGGGTTCAATCCCTGGGTCAGGAAGATCCCCTGGAGAAGGGCATGGCTAGCCCCTCCAGTATTCTGACCTGGAGAATTCCATGGACTGTATTAGTCCATGGGGTCGCAAAGAGTCAGACATGACTGAGTGACTTTCATTTCACTGAATGGGTGAGCGCTTCCCAGATGGCCCAGTGGTAAAGAATCTGCCTGCCAATGCATAAGACATAAGAGACAAGGCTTTGATCCCTGGGTCGGGAAGACCCCCTGGAGGAGGAAATGGCAACCCGTTCCAGTATTCTTGACGGAGAATCCCATGGACAGAGGAGCCTGGTGGGCTACATACAGTCCATGGGATTGCAAAGAGCTGGACGTGACTGAGGACTGAGAGGGTGAACGAGCTTCAATATTCTCAGGGGGCAGAAAGTTAAGGTAGAGGGTCAGATGTATCACCCAAAATCTTGGTCACGATCCTCTTTACAAATCTTTATCTCCTGCCAAGGAGGCGTAATCCAGAAAGCAAGGGGATGGGATCACATTTGCAAAATCTTTGCAGTCTTGTTGGCTGAAAAGCACAGCTGAAATATGAATTACTATTCAAGCTCATTGTTGGATAAACTGAAAGCAAACTGATGTCTATTCTCTAAAAGGGCTTCTCAAACAAGACATCTGTAAAAAAAGCGGTAGGTTCTAGAGTGTAAAGAATGTTCATTAACAGCACTTCCGGCCCCTGGGATACTTTGACTCCTTTCTCCAGGTGACCATCTCCCTTTTCCCTTCTCTAACATTCCAGAAGTTTCCAATCCTGGGCTCTGCTAATGCACCTTAGCCTGGAGCTGCTCGGAGGAACACTGGCACTTCCAACTTGAACTTCATGCCATGGTGGGCAGCGGGTAATGTGATCTTTGCTTTCTACCATAGAGGGAATTTTCTGTCTGAGAGGTGTTAACAGCAATGTCACCTTTTTCATATGAAACTGCTGATGGTCCAGGAAAACAAAACTCTCCACTCAAAGGAACATCAATCAGATTATTGGTCAAGGAGAAAGCTGATGGCCTCGGTGTTTATTGCATTTGCCCCATGGATAGGGCAGAAGTGGGGCTCAAACCTGGTCACTCCAAGACCCCTGCCTGCACCTTCCAGTTCAACCAAACCCTATCGATAGGATGGGAACCACCAACATTTTACTGTTTCCAGAAAATAGATCCTGAGCTCTGCTGATGAGCCAGGCACTGTATGAAGTGCTTTTTACATGATGATCTTGTATACTGCGTCCAGCTCTACCGGGGAATACCCATTTTCTGGATGAGAAGCCTGAGGCCAGAGTACCTTTCTTCCCAAATGCTCACACCTTTGTCCCTTCAGAGGCACAGAGCCTCTTCATTCCCTGGCAAGCTCAGCGGGTGAGCACCCCTGTCTGTGGGCCTGTGTGCCTGGGGCTCCTTCTCCTCTTGTGATCTATGGGTCTCTGACTGCTCACACCTTCAAAAGGGCAGGTGAGGACCAGATCGATGGACAAAATTCCCTTGACTAAAAATGAAACTTAACGGAAGTGGGGAAAGGCCCATTTTCCCCTTTCAAAGTCCAACAGCTCATCCCTGCTTGGAGCAACAGGACCTGTGAGGGGGGTCTTGGGTCTCCCACCCCCCAACCATGGGCTGGGCTCAGTGGGTGAGAGGAGGGAGTCACGTGATGCGATGCAGAGAGATCACGGTGATAGATCCCCAGGACCAGCCTGCCCCTCTTCCTAAGGGAGGAGGCCAGAGGCGGGCGGGTGTGCATGCTCCCCGGCAATGGGTGACCCTGATGCAGAGGCAGAAAGCCAAACAGAGACAATTCTCAGCGCGCGCTGGCATCCATCCTGTGACCGGGTGAGGGGGCGCTCTGATGGACGCCCTGGGCACAAGAACTCCACGGGTCCTCACCACCCCCACCCCTAGTCCTTACCCGAGGGCAGGGCTTACCTGGCCCCAGCTTGGAGATAGCATATAAAAGGTCATAATTTATGACGGGAGTAGCGTCTTCCACTTGTTTCCAGCCGACCGGCGGCGAGGCGGGAGGAGAGATGAGGAACTGTTTGTCTGGATTCGGAGGGGCCAGGTGCGAACTGCCTATGTGTAAAGTCTGGAGGAGAGAGGGAGGAGGAGATGTTTCTTGAAGAGGGAAGGACTGAGGCAGCGTGAGGGCGCCTCACGACCGCCTGCGGAAGACAGGGGTCAGGGACGCAGCCGTGTCCACAGGCTCAGCCCGGGATGAATCGCCATACGGTTCACAAGCGGCGGGGAGATGGAACTTAGATCACCGTGCAAACGTGATTAGAGCACCCTCCCGGGATAGGGACTCATAGGCACCGTGGACCACGAGAAAGAATGCTTGACCCAGACTCACTGGAATAGACCCTGATGCTGGGAAAGACTGAAGGCGGGAGGAGAAGGGAACGACAGAGGATAAGATGGTTGGTTGGATGGCATCACTGACTCAATGGACATGAGTTTGAGCAAGCTCTGGAAGTTGGTGATGGACATGGAGGCTGGGCGTGCTACAGTCCATGGGGTTGCAAAGAGTCGGACACACGACTGAGTGACTGAACTGAACTGAGACTAATAGAAAATATATAGAGGTAATTTTAGTACAGATGGAAAAAAAAATAAAGCGCTGTGGCCAAGGTCAGAAGGGATTTCAGAACCAATTGCCTGCAGCTCCTCATGTTACGGAGGCATTACAACATATCACAGATGCTCCAAAGGCTAAGCAACACCTCCAGGACCGACATCAGTTTTCAGGGGGACAAAGCAGGGATGGGGACTTGCCACGCTCTCAGGCTTCCCTCCCCCTTTGGGGCTCTGAATCAGATGCCTAAAGGGAGGAAGGAAAAAATAAATGTACCTTCTAGGATGTGTGCATGCACGCTAAGGCGCTTCAGTCGTGTCTGACTCTTTGCGACCCCATGGACTATATAGCCAGCCTGACTCCTCAGTCCATGCGGATTCTCCAGGCAAGAATACTGGAGTGGGTTGCCATGTCCACCTCCTGGGGAATCTTCCCGACCCAGAGATCAAATCATATCTCTTCTGTCTCCTGCACTGGCAGGCAGTTTCTTTACCACTAGCACCACCTGGGAAGCCCAGTTTCTAGGATACATATTTTAAGAAAAAAAATAATGATAAGGGACAATAACTGAGATCCTGGTTCTAGGGGCTTAAAAGTTATGCCAGTGAATGGAGGGCTGTCTGGAGTCATCTTACATTCAAATCTGGCCACTTTGGATTTTGTTTGTTCTTTAGTATCCCACCCCTCCTCCACCCCCCAGCCTAAAAATTTCACAATGAACATGTCTTTACTTTAATAAACCAGAAAAGGTCATGGGAGGGTCTAAGCAATCACTTAAATGGAACCACACCAAACGCAGAAGGGCATCTGTTCCCAAGGATTCAAGGTCTAAGGCTTGGAACCACCAGGGGGCAGGGCATCCGGCTCCAAATTTACCCAGGCAGGGCTGGCAAGTTTGCCTTCCCCGCAGGGTCCAGAAGCGCCTCTACAGGGTCTGCTCCGAGAACTCAGGGCCCCCAAGGGGGTCTTTTTCACCAGGGAGCAGGAGCTGAAGGGCTCTTGCCCTCTTGCCAAGCTGTTAAGACTTCTATAACACCCTCAAGTGGAAATTTATGAGCTGCCTGGAAGGTGGGTGGTCTACCATCAAGGGGGGGAAGGGACAGGAAGAGGGTGATGGGCAGGACAAAAAGCAAACCTGCCCTGGAGCCCCCCACCCCACCTGGGACTGCCCTGGTGCCCAGACCCCTGCTTACCAGAAGGATTTCTTCCCAGAAGGACTTCTTACCATTTTGCTACCTGCCTGATGAACCCATCCCCCCCGCCCCTTTCAGACTGGACCTGGCAGCCCCCGTGTTGATGTGCAGGGTGGGTTGATATGCAGGGCGTGTTGATGTGCAGATACAGGTTCTCCAGAAGTGAGCAGGCTACTGAGCCCTGTGCAGAACCTGCATAAAGCCAGAACCGCTCTAGTCTGGGGTTCTAGCAAAGTCACGCCCACTACCCTGTGGTCCTCCACCTTCCAGAGTCAGAAAAAGACTCTTTTTCCCATCATCACTCAACTCAAGAAGGTCATCTGTGAGGTCAGGGATCAACTACACCCCACTATCTTCTTAAAATAGGGGATGTGATACATTTCTAGTATGAATTTTGCCCCTCTGAAGATGATTTCTTGGAGTTTTCAATCAACATATAGGTAATGGGTGTCTAGGAACTTCCCTGGTGGCTCAGTGGTAAAGAATCTACCTGTGATGCAGCAGACCCAAGTTCAATCCCTGGGTTGGGAAGATCTCCTGAAAAAAGAAATGGCAACCCACTCCAGGATTCCTGCCTGGGAAATCCCATGGATGGAGGAGCCTGGCGGGCTACAGTCCATGGGGTCACAGAAGAGTCGGACACAACTTAGTGCCGGTAACAACAATAGGTATATACGCTGTTTTATGGGAAAGCTGGTGGCTCAGACGTAAAGCGTCTGCCTGCAATGCGGGAGATCCGGGTTTGATGGCATGGGATTCTTGCCTGGAAAATCCCAGGGACGGAGGAACCCGGTAGGCTACATACAGTCCATGGGGTCGCAAAGAGTTGGACACGACTGAGTGACTTCACTTTCTTTCACTCTAAGGGAGAGAGGGAGAAGGGGGAAGCGTGGGTATCAGTGCAATCTACTCACCTGAGCAAAATATAATTTCATTTCCTTTCCAAGAAATTCAGTCTTATGTAGCTGGAGTCTGGCATCTGCTGCAGATAAGGGGTTGCTGAAGTTTATTCTGACCCGTTTGAAGCTTTTAAAATACTGAAAGGTGATATCTTTGTCATAAGTCCTAAAGAGGGATTCAAATTTGGCCTGAAAAATAAAAAATGAAAGGAATTGGAATCTACCTGCACATGACCTTTGACTGGACGGCTTCATTACAATTCTTATGGAGAAACTGAATCATTCATTGTTTCAAGAACTTCCAACTTCAGATCCTATTGTTCCATGATCCTCCCCAATCCAGTTCCAGAATCCCACCACTCCGCTTAGGACAATGCCCTGTCCAGCAAATATTACTTAGGGCTTTCAAACACTGGAGCTAGTTTGAAAAAAAAAACTTTTTTTAATTGAATTGGGAAACAATAAAGTTAATTTTAAAAAGGCTTGCATCTTTCTTTCTTTTTTTTTTTTTTATGCCCTATAGGTGGTAAAGGTACATTTTCCCTATGGTTGTTTGCCTTTTTTCTTTTTTTTTTTAATTAGAGGATAATTACTTAACAACATGCGATGGTTTTTGCCATACATCAACATGAATCGGCCGTAAATATGTTCCTTCCTTCTTGAAGCCCCTCCCACCTTCCTCCCCATCCCACCCCTCTAGGTTGTCACAGAGCACAGACTGTGGGTTCCCTGTGTCTTACATCAAACTCCCACTGGGTATCTATTTTACATATGGTAATGTATGTTTCAATGCTGTTCCCTCAAATCATCACACTCTCTCCTTCCCCCACTGTGTCCACAAGTCTGTTCTTTATGTCTGTGTCTCCTTTGCTGCCCTGCAAATCGGATCATCAGTACTATTTTTCTAGATTTCATACATACGTGTTAATATATGATATTTGTCTTTCTCTTTCTGACTTATTTCACTCTGCATAAAAAGGCCTTGCATTTCTTAATGTAAAGGAAGCAGTTTAAAAAAAAAAATTCCCAATAGTATTTTCCCATTCAGTCGGTCATTTTTTAACTGTCTAAAATAGTACTGGTTTTTAAAAATGAATGTACTGTCAAAGAACCTGTTTCTACACACTGGCTTTAATACAAGTACGCATTTAGCTCTAGTGTTTTAAGAACTAGTGAACACTGTGAAACAGCATGAGATCTTAGAACTGAAATGCCTGAGTTCAATGATTAAAAGCCTAGATTCAGGAGGATGTTTCATCAGCTCCTGGGAAAAGTTCTGCAGGAGCACTGCTCCCCCCCACCGCCCCCACCATCACTGGTTTGGGTCCTGGACGGGGGTGTCGTTCTGGGGAACTGGGAGACCACTGCCATCTTTTCCAACCAGAGGGGAAGGTGTTGATGGACAGTCTTGAAACTTGTAGGAAGATTGTGCAGGGGCTGTCAGTTACCAGGTTTCTGAATCTTTTTTGCAGACTAAACTCTGGGGATGGTGAGAGGCCAATGGGAGTGGCTGAGAGCTGGGCTGGGGCAGGCAGCGTGTCCTCTACCCAGGTGACTGGCGAGACGAGGAGGCCTGGAAGGACCCTGGAAATCTATAGAGGGCATGCTGTTTCTGCAAAGGGGAGAGAGGATTCCAGCAGAAGAGGAGAACGTCCCTGAGACTTCTTGGTGCTGGGAAGTGGAGGAAGGGATGGGCCTCCGGATGGATGGGTGGTTGGTCAGTTTCTGCTCCATCGGGCAGGGGGGATGTGGGCAGGGCCTCCCTTCCCTCCTGGCTGGCATCTCCACTAGGCAGGTGGGAAGAGCTCACAGAGTTTCTCTCTTCCAGTTCACTGGCTTTTCTTTAGTTGATGGAAAAGTCTGTGACTTTCCCAGGAGAGGTGTCGCAGAGAAACAGAAGGAGAGCAAATGTGCAGCAGATGGTCAAGCTTTGAGTTCATCTGGCCGCGCGTGACTCGGTTGGTCTCCGCCCCTCTGTGGAGCACGGGCGAGTCCGGGGCGTGAGGGTGTCTGTACGGATTTGGAATTTCACACGACCTCATCCATAGGCACTGTGACCAACTGTTTCGAGCTATGATTCATAACTTAAGAGAGATGACTTTGATGGATATTTTTAGACGGCAAGTCAGGGCTGAGGACCAGAGCGCAAGAGAACCCACACTACCTTGTTAATTTTGTATTGCTCTCCTACCGTGCTTTTATAAAATAATCTTATTTGTTATTACAGTTGTTGGGTGGCATCTCTACTGAAATGAGTAAACAGTGATTTTACTCACATAAGGCTAATATTAAATATATAGACTTTGTAGTAGGTTTACACATAGATTGGACTTCCCAGGAGCCCCTAGTGATAAAGAACCCACCTGCCAATGCAGGAGACTTAAGAGATGTGGGTTTGATCCCTGGGTCAGGAAGTTCCCCTGGAGGAGGGCATGGCAACCCACTCCAGTACTGTTGCCTGGAGAATCCCATGGACAGAGGAGCCTGGCAGGCTACATACAGTCCATAGGGTTGCAAAGAATTGGACAAGACTGAAGCACGCATGCAGAAATAGACTGTGCTCTAATATCTAGTCAAAAACTACGAGTCTGGCTTGTAAGCAGACTACATGATTAGGGAGTTAAATTTGATTAAAAAAAAAAAAAAAGAAAGAAAACTTCCCAAGTCTCAGTATGGCTTTAGGCATAAGGATATAACATGATCACTGCCCCCTAAAGAGAACACACAGAATTCATTCATATACAGTCTTGTTTTAGAGATCAGTTAGATAGCGTCATAGCTACTGATGGAAATCTTGGCATTTTAATCAAATGAAGAAGTAAAGCATAGTAGTTAAAATCACTATTTATATTAATAAGTTATATTAATAACCATTGATGACAGCGGCTTTCCAGGAGGTAGGATATTTAACTTATCTATTTATTATTTGCTATGGGTGCATTTTCTCCACCTGGAAAGACCTAGAAAGTTGAAGACAGGCCCTTATAATTACTGCAAACATTCAAATATCTCCACAATAGTGATTTCCTAAGATAAAATCAAAGTATCCTGAACTTGAGATGTCAAAGTGAAACATTCTGTGCACTGTCAGAAAAGTCCTCCCTCCAAAAGTTTACTTACAATCTACACAGAATGAAAAAAAAAAAAAAAAACCACCATGCTGAACCCTGCCTTACTAACTGGCCAAGGGACACAGACATTTTTAAATACTGGGCTTTAAAAAATTCCTTCAGAGCTAAATCCTCAGGCAACACCTTTTGATTCTGAAGGCTCAAAGCATTCTGGATGCATTTCAAAAATCCCCAAAACCCACAAAGAGAACCACACATCCCCATCAACTATCTCAGCTAATAGTACCAATTAACATCATGCTTTGAAAACGCTCAAAAAAAAAAAAAATCACATTATATCAGAAGCCTTACCCTGGTTTCACTTTCGCTGAAGATCTCACTGTTTGCCACACAGGCAATCAAGGAGCTAAAACTGTAGTTAAAATTTCTAAAGTGCATCTTGCTTTCTTACAGTGAACGCTACAGCGACTCCCGCGGTCAAGCCCCAGGTGGACGGAGTTCCTTTACCAGAAGCTGTTCGGTTCCTCCTCGAGCTGGCACTTATAAAGCAACGAGGTCCGGCTGCCCCCGCCCCCCGGGGGAAAAAAAAGCCCTGCTTCCAGGGCATCCTGTTTGGACACCAAATTCCTGAGTCAAGCCGTGCTTGACTCGCAGGCGGACAGGGACAGAGTGTAAGTTTCTACTGGAAAGAGGTGACGTCAACACCTTAGTCATTTTCCCTATGCTAATTAACTTTGCTTGGGGAGGATGGAAAAAACGGCCGAGGTCTGCTTCGCAGCTGTTTTATCTCTCCCTATTGCAGCATAGTTTCCACTGGTAGTAATTCCATTCAGCCACTCAGTCACCAGGCTCCGCTGCTGAATGGGACGACCCTTCTCAGGATGGAAAATGTTACAGACAGAAGCAGGAAGGGCTACAGCAGTAAACAGTAATTAGCCTGTGGGGAATTTTCAAGGCTTGGAGAGACCTGGAAACTGAAGTCTTGGGGAATGGTTTGATCCCTGTAATTTCCTCAACACTTAAATCAAAGTTTCATACACCGGGATATTAGAGAAGACATTTGGAAATCTGTCTTGGTCAATGACCTCTGTTTTTTAAAGAAAAAAAGTAGAATTTGTTTCGAAATGTGCCCTATCCCCTTTTCTTTTTTTTTTTTCTGATGAAACTTTATTGGTTGAATGTCCTAATTCCCACTTGTATTTCATAGTGAGAATGTGGGAAGCGATCCTAGGATTTTCGTTGGAAAACTTTATAATTATAATTGGAGAACCAGGAATAGGCAGCTCTTTGATCATTTTCTAACACCTACTGAATTCGGAAAAAAGATACGAAAACATTTTAGAGTAATCTGAACCTCTGAAGCTGAGATAGAAAGCATTAAGAGGCTGTCTGTTTGGAGACTCAGAGACTGAGTGTTTTCGGTTTTGTTTTAAATAGGAAAGGATGAAGAAATAGAAAGAATGGATAGTACAGTTGAAAAGCTAGTTCAGTTGGCCTTTTTGCAGGTAAGAGGTCTAGAAGATTTTTTTTAGGTCTAGAAGAAGCATACCGGAATAGCAGGATACCAGTTCTTTGAAAAGGCTGCAACTCCTTTTTTCCCCCAAATTTTCATTTTACTATAATTTTTTTAATTGAAGTACAGTTGATATACACTGTTGGGTAAGCTTCAGGTGTATAGCAAAGTGATTCAGTTATACATGTATGTGTATCTGTTCTTCTTCAGATTCTTTTCTCATATCAGTTATTACAGGATATTGACTATATCTTGTGCTATACAGCAGGTCCTTGTTGCTTATCTCTCTTAAATGTTATTATCGCTTAGTCACTAAATTGTGTCCAACTCTTTGCAACCTCATGGACTGTAGCCCACCAGGCTCCTCTGTCTGTGGGATTTCCCAGGGAAGAATACTGGAGTGGGTTGCCATTTGTTTCTCCAGGGGAATCTTCCCAACCCAGGGATCAAACCGGAGTCTCCTGCATTGACAGGCCAATCCTTTACTGCTGAGCTACCAGGGAAGCCCTTAATCCCCTTAAAATGCTGCAACTCTTTGAACTTCCAAGTACTTTGTCAATTTAGGTCCCTATGGCGGTCTGAGTGCTAGGTTCTTCCCACTCTCTCCAATTTCATTATCACTTAAACGCGGTCACGTTATTTATGAAAAACATTCTCTAGTCTAGAGGCACACATGGACACCTCTTAAGCTTCCAAAAGTTAAGTGGAATCCTGCTGTTCACATGAAAAAATTAACTTCAAAGATTCATTAAAGTCAGCCAATAATGAAAAGAATATATGCAATGGGAAAGAGCAAACCAGATTATTTATCCCTCCATAAAAGGAAATGCAAAGTCTTCCTGGATGAGTGAGGGTTGCTTAATCTCCATGCGTGGTTCCCTGCTGCCAGCTGTAGGGTTATGTAAGAGACCAGTTATGGTGTTTGCTTTGCCAAATCACCTGTAACTCTCAACCCAGGAGATTTAAATGCAAAAGACCTAGAAAAGTTTTGAATGCTGTAAAATAGTGTACGTGTGTGTGTGTGTGTGTCTGCTCAGTTGTGTCCAGCTCTTTGCCACCCCATGGACTGTAGCCCACCAGGCTCCTCTGTCCATGGGATTTTCCAGGCAAGAATATTGGAGTGGGTTGCCATTTCTTCCTCCAGGGGCTCTTCCTGACCCAGGGATTGAACCTGTGTCTCTTGTGTCTCCTGCATTAGCAGGCAGGTTCTTTATGGGTGCATCAAACACCAAGAGGACAGGGTCACGTTGGCGGGTGCTTGGTTCCAGGGACTGTGCACTTGGACTGGCTGCATTTTCAGCGCAGAGGCTGCAGGGGACCCTGGGGGCACATGCAGGCTTTGGTGGCAGCGTGGGTATGGGAGGCGTTGGTGGAGGGAGGCAATGGGGAAAAGGGACAAGGAGGTAGAAGACACAGAGGTGCCCTCTACTCCCCCAGCACGCCTGTCCCTCCTCTCCTCTCTCTCCTGGAGTCCGCTTCGGTGAACAAGAGCTAAAGGGGGATCAGAGGAGGAAGAAGAGGTTCATTTCTCCATCTCCTCCTCACTCGCCTCCCCCTCCTATTAAAACTCATGACATGAAGCTCCAGCTCAATTGTGTGGGCAAACCTGGAACGTTTCTGTTCATCTGAGACAACAGCACTGAACACACTCGTTTACAATTGTGGCTTCACAGCATGTGTGCTCAGGGGTGTCTGACTCTTTGCAGCCTTTTGAACTGTAGCCCTGCCAGGCTCCTTTGTCGATGGGATTTTTCAGGCAAGAATACTGGAGTGGGTTGCCGTGCCCTCCTCCAAGGGATCTTTCCCACCCTGGGACTGAACCCACATCTCCAGTGTCTCCTGCATCACAGGGAAAAATTCCTTACCCTCTGAGCTATAGGGGCGGGGAGTGGGGGAAGTCCATGGTTTCATTATATGGATGGGAAAAAAAAAGTTATCATGAGGTATTTGAAGATGGTTCAACTGTCTTTGCTCAAAGAAATCAGTGATAAATGATAGATTTTTCATCAGGCTGTCCCTAAAGCCTCCCAACACATGCCATTCTGTACCTGCGTTTGAATTGATGGTGAGCTCCATCTGAATTTCAGACAGTAAAGAAAGAATCTGCCTGCAATGCGGAGACCCAGGTTTGATCCCTGGGTGGGGTAGATCCCCTGGAGAAAGGAATGGCTACTCATTCCAGTATTTTTGCCTGGAGAATCCCATGGACAGAGGAGCATGGCAGGATACATGTAGTCCATGAGGTCGCAAAGAGTTGGACATGACGGAACGACTAACACTTTCACTTCCATCTGAATCATATTTAGGGAACTTGAGTGCTTCCATTTCTAGAGGAAAGGGGCTCAAAGTGGTGCTGATTGTAGGGAGGCTAGACTGGATGCTGGCAAGAATCACTGGGTCACAAAGTGTCCCTGAGCCCTGGCCCAGGAGAGGGCACCTAGGGTCCAACAGCACAAGTGTCCCATGGAATGAGAGGGACAGAGCACGGCCCTTCGTGATGTCCCAAAGCCCCAGCTGGCACTTCATTTGCTCACCTGAAAGTTCTTGTTAGGAATGTCCATCTTGGACTGTATGTCTATTATACATGAACTTGCATTTCTAAACATCCTATGGTATTTGTATGAGCTCCCTGTTGGTTCAGATGATAAAGAATCTGCCTGCAATGCAGGAGACCTGGGTTTGATCCTTGGGTCGGGAAGACCCCCTGGAGAAGGGAATGGCAACTCCCTCCAGTATTCTTGCCCAGACAATTCCATGGACAGAGGCTACAGTCCATGGGGTTGCAAAGCGTTGGACATGAGCGACTAATACACATGGTATTTGTATGTCGCTTGTGGTCAGAAACTCAACTACCTTCTTAATTCTTGTTTTCAAGTTGGATGTAAGTGATTTGAAGAAAACAGTGCCCACCGAAACGTCTCATTAAAACTCTCGAAAAGCATGCTAAAAATTGCACTTAAAATAGTAAAACTGCAACCAGAAGTTAGAGAAGCACAATGGAATGCTTTTGTCCTTTGAATGCTTTAGATGGTTTGCATTTCTTCCATTGATACCATTCAAAATTTGAAATGAAGCTCTTCAACCTGCATTTCTGGCTCCAAGCAGTCAGAACATATTTTCATTAAGAAGTTTCTATTTTCAGCGAGGAAAAAATGAGGTTTATGTTGAAATTCATCATTCCCATTACAGCACGCCTAAAGCTGAGTGAAAATGACCTCATCACACCCATTACATACCCCAAGGGGTTCACAACCACGCCAAGAATGTGCCACCTGCGAAGCCTTCCATGGGATGACCAGAGACAGAAAGAGAGTTCTGACTGTGTTTCGCAGAGCAGAGCAGAGGATGAAGACATTTGCCAAAGATCTCCTAGGAGGGAAAATGACACACCCAATGGAGATCAAAGATATCAGAGTGTTTATCTTGAACTGCAGGGAAACTCACATTTTAGTGGCACCTTTAGCTTCTGAGATAATGGACTAGCTTTACTGTTATTTAATATTTACAGTCCTTCCCACTATAATGTGAAGCATTGTTCCCCCAACCTGTTATTGCACAAAAGAAAAACACAGCGGCCACTGACTCACCTTGATCACTCCCCAGTCTAAGAGGTGTTATTCACCGAAGGGACGTTCTTGTGCTCACCTTGTCAACCAAGTAAGTGTTAGTCGTGCCTGACTCTTTGCGACCCCATGGACTGCAGCCCACCAGGCTCCTCTGTCCATGAGATTTTCCAGGCAAGGATACTGGAGTGGGTTGCCATTTCCTTCTCCAGGGGATCTTCCCAACCCAGGGATCGAACCTGGGTCTCCTGTACTGCAGGCAGACTCTTTACCATCTGAGCTACAAGGGAAGCCCAGGTTCATGTCAAATTCCGAGTGGCCATGAAGACTGAACCATGTGACATAGGCAGAGAGCCCAGGACGGGACCCGAAACACTGTCAGCAGTTGATGTGTTGAGCTTCTAGTTCCTGTCTCATCCATAACGATGCTGAGGTTCAGAGGGGGTCACTGTCTTGGGGAGAGTCAGGGCTCGCCCTGATCCTCTGACCGCCAGGTCCCTGGCTTGTTCCATGGACCCCCTCCTGCACTGCGGCCTTGTCCCTGAATGTTCACCCATCTACGTTCTCTAAGTCTCTCAGGCATCTTGCATGGCTTCCTCTCCTAGGTGCCCTGCTGGTCAATGGAGATGTCTCTAGGTTTTCTGGACACCCCCCCCCCGCCAATCTGGCCCTCCTGCACCCCACTTCAGGCAGCCCTCTGCAACCACGGTAGCTTTCTAATTGGCCTTGTTGTGGCCAATTTCTTATTGCTCCCAGATAGCATGTAACTCCCACAACAAAATATTTCCCGAAGCTGAGCTTGATCACATTCCTCTCCTACTAAAACTATAGAGATTCCAGTGACTTTCTGTTGCTCTGTAGGTTAAAGATTAGATTTTCACTTGGTATTCATCTGTTCATCCATCCATCTACTTAATTTTTTATCCAAGCACAGTTCCAGGTACTGGGGGTTCAAAGGTGAAGACAGACAAAACTCTCTGCCCTCATGAAGCTTATATTCTAGATGAAAAAAAAGAGAAAGAAATGAGCTAAAGGGGTAAAATACACAGTATGTTTCGATAGTGGTAAGAGGAATAATTAAAGATGGGAAACGGAGAAATAAAGTGAGAGAAAGAGTGTGAAAGAAGGGGGGAGGAGGGAAGGAAGGAAGGAAGAAAGGGAAAGCAGACAGACTCCCCAAGGCACCCCTGAGAAGATGAGAGGTGGGCACATCAAGACTTGAAGGAAGGAGGGGAGTGAAGCAGTGGATGCATGAAACAGCGTTCCAGGCTGAGGGAACAGGGCACAACGTCCCCGGGCACATTCCAGACCTTGCAGGAGCCTCAGGGTGGGCCGCAGAGGAGGAATGTGGACAAAGTGGTTGGGAGCCAGGCCGAGTGAGACTTTTAGCCACTGGCAGGTCTCTGGCTTGCATGCTGATATCAGAAGGATTTGAGCAGAGGAGGGGCATGAAGGGTCTTCCATGCCACAAAACCACTCCAGTGTCTGGGTTCAGAAAACGTAGGCTAGGGGCAAAGGTGCCCCTAAGGTAAGCGGCCTTCTCTGACTGCGGACCTCAGCTTTGCCTGCTTTCCTCGGGTCCCTCAGTGAGCTCCTCCCTAGTCTCTTCTCTGCCGGCCAACTCCTATTTATCCTTCAGAGCCCGTCACTGAACACCCCTTCTCTGGGAGACGCCCCTCCAGGCCTCGTGTTCTCTCCCTCTTTTAATATCCACAACAGGCACCCCATGCAGTCTGCCTGACACCCTAGTTACTTCACCAGGGAAGGTCCATCTGAGACAGGTAAAGAGCCAGCATCCACCAGCCATCAAAAAGCCATGGCCATCTGTGTTCCTAACTGGAGGGTGTCCTGTGTCTTTGGTTTAAACAAAGACCATGCCATTCCTTTTCACTGCAGGAGGTGGTAAAGGCACACGTTTGCTCAGCGGTGCTGCTCACACTCCGGGATGCACTTCTTCCCTCCTTGCAGCTTAGCAGCTCTCGGACGTCCGGGCTAGGGGCTGCACCACCAGCTCGCCACCAGCTCGAGACTGAGGCCCCCCCATAGACACTCCCAGAGGCGTGTGACTCTCCTTAGGGGTCTACACCAACCCTTGGTCATTTGGGCAGAACGAGAACAATTTAATAGGTGTTCACTTGTCTTTTCTAAAATGCTGTTTTTTAGGGTGTGTTTTAAGGTGTACAGTATAGAATAGCATTTGTCTAGAATTTACAAATTAAATGTTTTTACTGGCAGTTGAGCTCAAAAATTTTTATAAAAAAAAATATTTTTTATCTATGAGGTTCATGATCAAAAATGTTTGGAGACCTATTGTCTCCAAGGTAGTGTGGTTAAATTCCCAACCTGCTTTTTTCATGATGATCACGTGTGAAAAAGAGAATGGAAACTATTCTTTCAGATTTCCATTTTTGTTATCTCTGAGGGGTAATGGCGGGGGGCGGGGGGGGGGGCGTGGATGGACAGGGGCGGGGGGCGGAGCCAGATGCAGCTCAGAAATTTACTGTTCATGGAATTGCTTTGTGACTGGTAAGATCTGCTCGGCCACAGCGAGGGGCCTTTGCATGAAAGAAAATGTAAGACAGAGCTGATACTGATAGCCTTTTTTTGTGATGGACTTGGAAGGTTCTAACCAGAACCCCTTAGGCAAGAGAACTTACCCTATGGCTCACTGGGTAAAGAATCTGCCTGCAATGCTGGAGACATGGGAACATGGGTTTGATTCTCGAGTCAGGAAGATCCCCTGGAGAAGGAAATGGCAGTCCACTCCAGTGGTCTTGCTGGGAAAATCCCATGGACAGAGGAGCCCTGAGTGCTACAGTCCACGAGGTCACAAAGAGTCAGACACGACCAAGTGACTGAGGACACACACAGAACCAGAAACCCTTAGACAAGAGGGTGTGCCCGCCTCCCCCTACAGAGCTGACGCCTATGAATTCTAAATCTGGGGCAAGAAAACCCTCTTTAATGAAAATCATCTTCATGTTTCATAACCATCAATCTTCTGAATCTGTACGACAACATGGAAGAAGCAATAGCACATTATTGACTGGAGGTGTATTCACACCACAGGTGTTACTTTCTGCCAAAACCCCCCAGTCAGTGATGTGTTAAAACTAAATTTCAGCTTTGGTCATTTTTGATACTTTGGGAAAAAACTGGAAAAGCCTGAAATGTCATTTGATGCTCTTCATAGATTAGTATAAGATAGTGTACAAATAAATTGTATTTCTGGGATATCATAGAACTTCCTATTCTTTTTAGCCAAAAATGATGGCTGCAGTGGTGAAAATGCTAGAGGTGTGTTTTAGCCGAACGGCAACCATGCTCTGTTAAAGCTTATGTGGAAATAAAGAAAAGCATGCAGTCACCCCTTCCCCAAAAACAGAAAGAAAGGAAAGACATAAAGTAAAATAAAATAACCGACGGGGAAAAGTAGAGAGGAGAAGCGTGTTCAAACCGATACCTTAAAAGACAGGTCACAGTTCATCCAAGATTTCATTTTGCTTGTTAAATTCCATGTGCACTTGAAATCCCATTAACTTTTTTCCTTATTACCTCAATCTTTCCTTCGCATTAAGACGTGAAGGTTAACCACCCCTCTGTCACTTCTTGGAAACTCAGTGTTTGCAATTCTTGAGATGGAGAAATAGCCATAGGCAAATCTAAACTACACTTGATGACTTGGAGACTAGCAGCTGCGGATTAAGGGAGGTAACATTTATTTGGAGATGACTGGGGCCCAAGCCACACTAATTAATTATTCCTTATTTGCTCTCTTAGTCTGTTCCTTTCCAGACACACCTTGCTTTAATGATTGATTTTCACTTCTGCTTTGAGGCTGTTCCCAAGCCAGGGCACAACGCCGTGGTGACAGAAACCTGGATAGAACAGTTGTGCGGGGTGGGCTGGCGACAGGCTGCTTTTGTGTCCATCAGTCACCGTGCGTGCGTGCTCAGCCGCCGAGTCGTGTCCAACTCTTCTGTGACCCCCCTGGAATGCAGACTGCCAGGCTCCACTGTCCAGGGGTTTTCCCAGCAAGAGTATTGGAGTGGGTTGCTATTTCCTCCTCCAGGGAATGGATCTCCCTGACCCAGGGATCGAACCTGCATCTCCCGGATTGGCTGGTGGATTCTTCACCACTGAGCCACCTCGGAAGCCTTCATCAGTCCCCAGGACCTGTTTTTGGTTTTGTTTTTTTCCCCATTCCAGCTCCAAACAGCTTTCACAACCCTAGACTACTTCATTCCCACCCAGAAAATCCCTTCACATTCAAACGATGAGTTTGACGCCGTTGTGTGAATGCTGGTGGAAAAGCCTTGTTTGTCTCAGTCTATGTTCCACACTCATCTTGGAAGAACTGACACAACGCAAGCTCTGGCTGGTGAGGACGCTGCCTCGAGGCCGGCCCGGACCCTGCTCTGGTTCCGGTGAGTTCTCCCAGGGAGCCTGGCACGGCGCTGTGGGCCCACGGGCACCCCACCAGTACCGGGTGAGTGACTGGCGAACCAGAGTCAAAGAGGGAAGGAATGAGGTCAGACGGAAATCTGTCAGTCTTTAATAACAGAGAGAAAACTCAGTTTTCAATAACTTGGCTTTGCAGAGCTTGTGTCCACATCTGGTTTTAAATCTCAGAACCTCAGCTTAGAAATCGTGTTTTGCCAAGTGCGGGAGAAGAGAAAAGCATTATGTGTTCTTACCTACTCTTTCCATTACCACCCACAGGCCCCATTTCCACATCTTTGTTGGGAAGTTACCCAGGGGACCACAGAGCATGCTGTCTTTTCACACTTCACATTTTCATCATTGAGGATTACTTTAAAATCTGATGATAAGTCGCCTACGGAAGTCTATCCTGTCACCTGTGTGGGTATCACAGATTCAAAACAGACTTCACAACAATAAACACAGGACAAACAAAACATCACATCTTGGTTATTGACAGTCACCATGAAAAAACAAGGACAATCACGCCAACCTTGTTCATTAGGAAGATTGGGGTGTTTCTGTCAAGTGACGAAATTTGCACATCCCTCTTTACACCAGAGCGTCTGAAAAGAGCGAGCTGCCTTTTCTCCATCAGGTTAGCTTGCTGGTTGTGAACTGGCAGTGCCCCTCCCCCAAATAAAACTATTAGTTGCCAATATTAAAATTGGGAGTTTTCACAGAGAAATATAATTTCTTTTTTGGGGGGGAGATTAAAAATAAAGGAAGCTGGATAGATGTATATGTACGTCTGATTCCCTTCACTGTTCTCCTGAAACGATCACAACATTGTCAATTGGCTATATCCCAATACCAAATGTTTTTGGTATTAAAAAAATAATAATGAAATTTTTGTTTTTTAAAAAAGGAAGATGTGGCAATTCAGAGCCCAGACGCTCATGTGGCAATGGCCGAACCCGTGGCTAAGCCCCTGCTCTTCAAATACCAACGGCTCCATCGCTCCAGACCCCAGAGGCATCTCAGTTTTTGGCCTCTGGCTTAATTTAGTAAGTCATCAAAATAGATTAGTCACCTGCTTTGAGCCAGACACTGAGAGGTAGGGACACACACAAAGCAGCTTACCCATCCACATCTCCGGGCTCAAAATGTTCTGTGTCAAATAATTACTCCACATAATACACAGAGAGAGCATGTCCCTTCCTCCTTACACAGCAATTCTTTATTTTTCTCTGACACATCGCATTTCTACGGGTGACTCCCTGGGCATTTGCAACATGCTCTCTTCACGCCTGAAATTATACTCTTATGCAAGTGAATGGTTGGGACGCTAGTATGGAGATGGCCTAGATTCCGTGCAAACGCCTACAAGCCACAGTTGGTTTCTTTAGCAATCGTTAGGGAAGACAGGATTGGGCCATACCAGGGAGGTGCACGGCTCGGCTGAGAATCAGCGCTGATGGATTTCTACAGAACTGGCTCATAGATGAATGGAGACAGAAGGTTTTGGTTACCACCGATATTCGGCAACATGAGTTGGAAGGATGATCTAAAGGTAGATTGAGATCCGGGTGTTCTCAGGGTGAGGCTTTTAAAGATAGCTTTCAAAAGATCCTTTTGAGAAGACAGCGTTTTAAAGTGGTCTTGTGAGATTCACGGATACAGTTTGATCCGTCTTCTTATGTGAAAAGAACTCTCAGAAGAGAGAACCTGACTTCACCCATGAGTGTGAGCTGCCCCAGAGGCTGTGGTGGTGCTAGCGCTCCCCTTGCGGGGGTGAAATTCCATGGCACACTCAGCAATCCGTGGCCAGGGTTGGCTGAGCCCCTACTTCTGCTCCTGTAACCAACCCCCCGCCACCAACCAACCAAAAACCCAACAGTCACTGGCTGCTCCTAGACTCTGAGACACAGGTTATTGTGCAGGAGGTTTGGTAGGGAGTATGATAGCTCAGCTGGGAAAGAATCCGGAGACCCTGGTTCGATCCCTAGGTCGGGAAGATCCCCTGGAGAAGGGAGAGGCAACCCACTCCAGTATTCTGGCCTGGAGAATTCCATGGACTGTAGGTATAGTCCACGGGGAGTCAGAGACGACTGAGTGACTTTCACTTTCACTTTGGTGATCAACGCCCAGGGCGAGGAAGGAGATGGGAGGGGTGGGAGGGGAGGGGAGAAGAAGAGGCTGGGCAGAGGGAGGGTGCAGCCATCAGGTGGTCCCAGTGGAAGCCCTGCAGACCTGTGGGGAGTTCTGGAGACGGGACGATCCTCACTGGAGCAGAAGGGCTGGGCCATGATACCCCTGCACTGGTCAGCTCTGGGATAGGAGGTACCTTGAGAAGGAGGGGACTTAGGGAGGTGGCTCTCAGCTGAACTCAGCCCCAAAAGGGGGCAACTGACAAGGGTAGCTGGGGGACAAATCCAGCATTCCTGAAGGGATCTGAGTGTGTAACTGTGTCCCTCAACCCACCAACAAACCAGGCTTCCCCTGTGGCTCAGTTGGTAAAGAATCCGCCTGCAATGCAGAAGATTCCGGTTCGATCCCTGGGTTGGGAAGATCCCCTGGAGAAGGGAAAGGCTACCCACTCCAGTATTCTGGCCTGGAGAATTCCCTGGACTGTACAGTCCACAGGGTCGCAAAGAGTTGGACATGACTGAGCGCCTTTCACACTTCACGTAAGTTAATCACCTGAAATTTCTCATAAATATGACTGACTTAAACTGGACACCATGAAAATACTACTGAGTCCACTCCAAATAATTAGCTCATCTCCCCAGGTAAAGAACTTCTATAGGAATATGGTAGTGAACTGTACGTACTAAGTCGTTTCAGTCATGTCCAGTGCTTTGCAACCCTACGGACGGTAGCCCTCCAGGTTCCTCTGTCTGTGAGATTTTTCAGGCAAGAATACTGGAGTGGGCTGCCCTGCTCTCCTCTAGGGCATCTTCTGGACCTGGAGATTGAACCCTCATCTCTTATGTCTGCTGCATTAGCAGGCAGGTTCTTTACCCCTAGAGCCTCTTGGGAAGCCCCAAGTGAACATAGTAAACCCAACAGTTTAAACTTTGAGTATAAACCAGGTCAACCAAAACCCTGAATCCCTCCCAGGAGTTTGTCCTAAGGAAATCCTCAGGGCTGTGGGAAAAGATTTCGATGCAAATACATTCCCTGCACTGTTCTTTATGCAAATAACACACTAGGACAAACTAATCATCTGATCAGAAACCAGCTAATAAATATGCTGCATTAGTACACCACAGAGCCACTCAGCACCTCACAGGAAGGAGATGAAAACTATTTAACAACATAAAAAAGATGTTCACAACTTGCTATTTAGAGGGGAAAAAAAAAACCCCAGGTTTCAAAGCAGTGTTTACTGTTGTGACTTCATCTTGATGAAAAGAAAGATTGCTGAGCTTTCTTTTTTTGCTTCTTTGGACTTACTAGAATTTCTACAATGCACATTTATTATTTTTGTGACAAAAAAAGGCTTTTCCCTTCCCCCAGTCTGTGTTCTATGTCAATATTGGGTCAAGGACCATGGTTAACAGATACACTAAGTAAGGCAGAAGGTTAGAGAGGAAATCTACTCATTTTTTTTTTTTTTTTTTGCATAGCAGTCTGGTGTCCTGGGGCTTCCTAGGACTGGGGCTCCGTGGTAAAGAACCCACCTGCCAATGCAGGAGATGCAGGAGATGTGGGTTCAATCCCTGGGTCAGGAAGATCCCCTGGAGGAGGATATGGCAACCCATTTCCTGGAAAATCCCACGGACAGAAGATCCTGGAGGGCTAGAGTCCACAGCATCACAAAAAGCTGGACACCACTGAGGGACTGAGCACGCACACATGCACTGGTATCATGACCTTTCATTCATTATTCCCAAATCTTTTGTTTTTAACTCACTAATATTTGGAAATTTCAACTGTAGGAAGAATCCCATTTCTAATCTAAATATCTTTAACAAACAGATTTCACCAGAAAATGTTTATTTTGTTTACCTTTGATAAGGTCTCCCGCCAGCCCTCTTTAGCTGGTGAAATGTCCAAAGTGTGTGGACTGAGCCTGTCTCCCTGGAGTCAAGGTCATGCACTGGCCAGGACAGGGGCCTGTGATTCTGTTTGGCTCCACGGTGTGAGTCGCTGGGCTGAGCAGACCTCACACGTTCTGCAGGCTCCACAGTATGGTCAGCACAGAATATCTGATTTTGGGGCAAAGATCTCCCATCCAGGTTGTTCAAATGTCCCCCAGGGCGATGCCTTCTCAGAGTAAAACTATGGAGCTCTTTCGGGTCCCTGCCAAGTCCCCACACCTACTGCTTCCTCAGCTGTGTTTTTGTTTTTTTTTCTCTGTCCTTTTGTTCCAGAATCACATCCAATCTTTTCCTTTCTTCCTGAGACAATCCTGCCTTCTGCATCTCCCTTCTAACAAGACTCAATTCAGTTCAGTTGCTCAGTTATGTCCGACTCTTTGCGACCCCATGGACTGCAGCACGCCAGGCCTCTGGAGTTTACTCAGACTCATGTCCATTGAGTCGGTGATGCCATCCAACCATCTCATCCTCTGTCGTCCCCTTCTCTTCCCACCTTCAATCTTTCCCGGCAGCAGGGTATTTTCCAATGAGTCAGTTCTTCACATCAGGTGGCCAAAGTATTGGAGTTTCAGCTTCAATATCAGTCCTTCCAATGAATATTCAGGACTTATTTCCTTTAGGATGGACTGGTTGGATCTCCTTGCAGTCCAAGGGACCCTCAAGAGTCTCCCCCAACACCACCTCCAAAGTTCAAAAGCATCAATTCTTTGGTGCTCAGCTTTCTTTATAGTCCAACTCTCACATCCATACATGACTACTGGAAAAACCATAGCTTTGATTGGAATTACCTAATAAACCTTTCCCCGTGACTGTTCACAGTGACAGCTGTTTAATGTATAAGACCTGCCAGAGAATTTGCATTTAATCATCAACTTCTGAAGATCAAAGTCTCAGTCACAAGTGAATGCATTACTAAGAGGGAAATTCCAGGCAGCAGGTCAGTTACAGGGGAAAATTCCTTGGACAGGTGGGTTCTCCCAGGGCTGGGTATTTCCCTACCTGCAGATAAGACATTATTTTTCAAGCATCTACGCTGAGCAGCATCTTGTGTGGGCTGTTCGGAGTTAAGAACAGATTTCCATGTCTGAAGAAAACTCCTCGTTTGTTGCTCATTCAACCACCATTTATCAAGGATCTGCTCTGAGCCTTCTCAGATTCCACGGCTGGGTTAAATCACACCTACTACATAGTCTCATAACACTGGGAACCTCTAGTGTTTAGTATTTATCACATATTCTTGACCGCATCTCACAGCTTCTGGGATTTTATTTCCCTCACCAGGGATCAAACTCCAGGCCCTTGGCAGTGAGAGCTCCGAGTCCTAACCACTGGATTGCCAGGGAATTCCCTTTATCACATTTTAATTGGTTTCCTCCACTAAACTATGGAGAAGGCAATGGCACCCCACTCCAGTACTCTTGCCTGGAAAATCCCATGGACGGAGGAGCCTGGTAGGCTGCGGTCCATGGGGTCGCTAAGAGTTGGACACAACTGAGCGACTTCACTTTCACTTTTCACTTTCATGCACTGGAGAAGGAAATGGCGACCCACTCCAATATTCTTACCTGGAGAATTCCATAGACAGAGGAGCCTAGTGGGCTACAGTCCATGGGATCTCAAAGAGCCGGACACGACTAAGCGACCAACACACAGGCATACACACACAGTATTCTGTAAGGGAGTTCAGAAGCCTAAGACACAGTTCCTGCCATTTACAGGGGCTTAACATCATAGCCTGTGAGATGAGACTGCAACTCTAGTGATGAGATAATACACATGAGCCATCTGTGTTGCAGGCAGTAAAAGCTTAGGATATTGGAGGTGGAGGGTAGGGATCAGTGATGATCCTGTCTCAGTAGCCAATGAGTCCAGCTATGGAAAGTCCTGTGGGTTAAGGCCTTAAAAATAGGGTTAGATTTTTAAATGAGAAGGAAAAGGATATAGCCCTGTATTTTCTCATTACTACCTGAATATAAGGTATTGTTGTTGTTCAGTCGCTCAGTCGTGTCCAAATCTCTGCGACCCCATGGACTACAGCACGCCAGGCTTCCCTGTCCTTCACTATCTCCCAGAGTTTGCTCAAACTCATGTCCACTGAGTCAGTGATGCCATCCAACCATCTCATCCTCTGTTGTCCCCTTCTCCTCCAGCCCTCAATCTTTCCCAGCATCAGGGTCTTTTCCAATGAGTCAGCTCTTTGCATCAGGTGGCCAAAGTATTTGAGCTTCAGCTTCAGCATCAGTCCCTCCTGTGAATATTCAGGGTTGATTTCCTTTAGGATTGATTGGTTTGCTCTCCTTGCTGTCCAAGGGACTCTCAAGTCTTCTCCAGCACCACAGTTTGAAAGCATCAAAATTCGGAAAGTTAACATTTTCTTCATCCACAATCATGCATACTCAAAAAAGGAGTTGCTTTTTATTAAAGACATACACAGTGTGATTTTGAAGAAACTTCTTTGAGTGCCTGTATTTTGGCATGGTATTGGTTAAGTGTTGGTATTTGTTAATCTGATGTTCTGGATTTCTTGGGAAATCATACTTTTGTTAGTTTGATTCTAAAATACAAAAAAACACCATGCAGTACATATGGCTACATTTTTAATATTTTATAAGTGAACTTATTAGACAAGATCTTCTTTTAGTTCACAGACCCAATCTGGGGTTTTTGAATACGGTACCCACCAGTGTGGGAAGGATGCAGAGAGCTGTTATAAAGACATTTTTGGCAGATGGAATTTTCTGAAGAGAGCTGCCACAAACCTCCCCTCCCACATGCTCTTATAGAACCTTGTCATTCCCCCACCAAGAGGACAGTTATGTGTCTTCTGGCCTTGAACATGGGTGAGCCTTTGTGAGACTCTCAACAGACACTATGGGGCTTCCCTAGTGACTCAGATGGTAAAGAATCTGCCTGCGAAGCAGGAGATCTGGGTTCGATCCCTGGGTCAAGAAGATCCCCTGGAGAAGGGAATGGAAATCCACTCCAGTGTTCCTGCCTTGGAGAATCCCATGGACAGAGGAGCCTGGCGGGCTGCAGTCCGCTAAGAGTCGGACACGACTTAGTGACTGAACAACAACCATAGATGCTATAGGGTGGAAGTGGCATCACGTGACTTCTGAGGCCAGAGCATAAAAGGCCATGCACTTGCGTCTTGTTCTCCCGGAAACCAGTCACCATGCTGTTGGGAAGCCCAGGCAGCCCGTGGAGAGGAACTGAGGTCCCTGGCCCAAAGCCCTGGCTGAGCTACCAAACAAGAGCTGGCACAACTTGCCAACCGTGTGAGTGGGACCTCTGGAGTGGCTTCCCCGGCATCCAGCCAGGCAAACCCAGCAGACGCCACGTGGAGGAGAGAAGAGTCATCTCGGCGCGAGTTGCAGATTCCTGAGCAAAATAAACAACTGCTGCTGTTTTAAGCCGCTGAGTGCAGGGCGGTTTGTTTCCCAGAGATAGGAACTGGAAGAATGTTTCAGAGATGGGTGGAAGTGGCCAGGTCTCTGTAACTGATTAGACTTGGACGGTAGGGAAGGAAAGACCGAACCGATGGACTGCTTTCCCACTAAGAGTAGGCTCCTTCACAGGCAGAGGGAGAGGCGGAGGATGGATGGGTAGATTAGGGGCTGAGGTTGGGAAGGTGACCCTGGTTTTCCGTCATTTACATAAAGTGGCTGCTTTTGACCTGGCCACGGATGGGAAGGATGTAACAGAGTGGGAAAGAGCATGGACCCTGGAGCCAGGCTGTCTGGGTTGGAGCCCTGGCATTGACATTTCTCAGCTGTGTGACCTTGGACAAGGTTCTTCACTCCCATGTGCTTCAGTTTCTTTGTCTGTAAAAGGAGGATCTTAACAACAGAACCTGCCTCATACAGTGGTTGTGACAGTCGTGACCTAATGTCTAAAAAGGGTTTGGCACAGAGGAAGATCTAGGAAAGTATCTGCTGTTGTGATCCACGTAACTATGGGCCTTGCACAGTGAGGCGGGCTGAAGACCGGCCTCTCAAAGACATCCACGTCCTAATCCCTGGGACTCTGAACACATGACCTTACAGAGCAGAGGAGACCTTGCAGGTGTGATTAACTGAGGACCTTGACATGGGAGATGACCTTGAGATTGTCCAGGGACAGTAAGAAGGAGGCAGGAAGGTCAGAGTTGGACCCGGATATGATGATGGAAGCAGGTTGAAGTGATGTGAGCCTGTGAACCAATGCTCTTGCCTCCAGAACTTGAAAAAAGTCAGGGAAACCAATTCCTGATTTTAGCCCACTGAGTGATTTTGGCATTCTGACCTCCAGCACTGTAAGATAATAAACCTGTGTGGTTGCAGGCACTAAATCTGTGGTAGTTTGTTACAGCAGAAATAGGAAACTAATCCAGATTTTAACCTTGAGGGAGGTTATAGAACATGGAGTAGACAGAATGAAAAGAAGGTGAATCAATTGAAGATGAATCAATTTTGGAACCAGTAAGACGTCTCTTTATTCCTCTTCTCCTGACTTAGCATTGTTGGGACATTTCCTCTTTAATCTTAGCTTGTGGAGTAGCCAAAGTCCCAGCTCTGGTATAAGCACAGACTCCAGCCCTCGTTTGCGGGGATTCTTCCATCAGCAAGTGCCACCCAGGAGGACCACAGTGGTTATACACCAACAGCATCTGCCCTGACTGGTGGATATCCTTTCTGACTGGTCAGCGCCCACAAGGTCCTAGTTGCTATAAATTTTGAATATTACCTCTAGACGTAAAACTGAGTTATCTGTTCTGTAACTTAGGCACAATCTAAGTCAAAGGTGACTGCTTCCATGAAACTAAAAGACACTTGCTCTTTGGAAGAAAAGCTATGACAAACCTAGACAGCATATTAAAAAGCAGAGACATCACTTTGCCAACAAAGGTCCGTACAGTCAAAGCGATGGTTTTTCCAGTAGTTATGTATATATGTGAGAGTTGGACCATAAAGAAGACTGAGCGCCGAAGAACTGATGCTCTCGAATTATGGTCCTGGAGAAGACTCTTGAGAATCCCTTGGACAGCAAAGAGATCAAACCAGTCAGTCCTAAAGGAAATCAACCCTGAATAGTCATTGGAAGGACTGCTGCTGAAGCTGAAGCTCCAATACTTTGGCCACCTGATGCAAAGAACCCACACATTGGGAAAGACCCTGATGCTGGGAAAGATTGAAGGCCAAAGGAGAGAGGAGGTGGCAGAGGATAAGATTGTTGGATGGCATCACCAACTCAATGGACATGAGTTTGAGAAAACTCTGGGAGACAGTGAAGGACAGAGGAGCCTGGTGTGCTACAGCCCATGGGGTCACAAAGAGTCAGACACAACTTAGCAACTGAACAACAACAACAAAAGTCAAAGGTGGTACAATTAGCCTAAGTAAGTAGTTCTCACAATGTACTTTCAAAGCAGCAGCATCTCTTTGCCTGGGAATGTGTTAGAAGTGCACAGTTTTGCCCCACCTACTGTACCAGACAGAATTCTAAAATGGCCCACTGTCCCCCTTCCCCGGTGGACACGCCAGGCATAACATTGTCTCCAGGACCATAGCCACGATGGGTTTTACCCATGATTGGCTTATGACTCTTTGCGACCCCATGGATTGTAGCCCTCCAGGCTCCTCTGTCCATGGGATTCTCCAGGCAAGAAGACTGGAGTGGGTTGCCATTTCCCTCTCCAGTGTCACACAGCACAGTTTGTGAAAGGGAGATTAGCCAGGCTGAGCCCTTGGAAGGACCAGGCTATTTCTGAAGTCAGAGACTTGACATGTGAGAGAGATCCTTTGTCACTGTCTTGACGGAGGAAGGGGTCAGGATGTAAGTTGCCTCAAGGGGAGAGGGTGGCCTTGGAAGGAAATGGGGATCTGAGTGTTTGCAGAAGCAGATTCCTCCTCAGACCTCAGAAAGGAAGGCAGCTCCACCCATGACTTGATGCTAGCCTTGCATGACCTGGAGCAGAGAAACTAGCCACACCACACCCCAACTCTTGACTATACACCTCGACTTCTGACTGCAGACCTGCCAGCTAATAAGTGGGTATTGAGTTAAGCCATTCCACTTGTGGTATTTCATTACACAGCGGAGAATATATTTACTGAATCAGAAGCTCTGGGTTTTAACAAGCCCTCCAGGTGACTGGAATGCATGCGCAAGTTTGAGCACCTCTGGTGTCCACAAGGGGCCCACCCAGCAGAGATTAGCCAACTTTAGATGCAGTAAGCATCATCTGCAGCTGTCCTAGCATATATCCCAATGGTCTTTCTGCTCCTCTGCTGCATTTGAAAAAATTTTAAAAATCACACACACACACACACACATAAACACACACAGTGTTCCAGACTTGCCCTTTTCAGGTGGAATATCAGACAGATCATTAGACATTCTGCAAATACCAGACAAGGGGGGCAGTGCAAACTTCCCTTTCCCCCTTCAACCTAAGTGTTCAGGGCAGTTGGAGCTATTACCCATAAAACAGCCGCAGAAGGAAGGTCCTAAGGGAAGTGGGGCCAGGGAAGGCAGGACCACACGCCATCTTCCGAGAGGCTGCGAGCAGGGCCAGGTTGACCCGAGTTTCAGAAACTATAAAAGCAGGGCCTGCCTCCTAGGGTGGCTGTGAGCTGTTAAAGCTGCACCCCAGGGCTCAGGACAGGGCCTGGCACAGGGGCACCGAGGTGGGGGCAGCTGTCCCAGCTCTGTCTCCGGTCCCATCTTCCTCCAGTTCATCCTTCTGCACCCTTCTCACTTCTCCCAGCTTTTCTGATTTGTCTTCTTTTGATTAGTGTTCGCATGGTTTATCTTTCTCTAACCTATTTATTTCATTTGGCCATGCCATAGATCAAACCAGTCCATCCTAAAGGAAATTGACTCTGAATATTCACTGGTAGAAGGACTGATGCTGAAGCTGAAGCTCCAATACTTTGCCCACCTGATGCGAAGAGCCAACTCATTGGAAAAGATCCTGATGCTGGGAAGGATGGAAGGCAAAAGGAGGAGGAGGAGAAGGAGGAGGCAGCAGAGGATGGGATGGTTAGGTAGCATCACTATTCAACGGACATGAATTTAAGTAACTCCGGGAGATAGCGAAGGGCGGGGGAGCCAGGCATGTTGTAGTCCATGGGGGTCGCAAAGAGTCAGTCGCAACTGAGTGACTGAATAATAAAAAGGGCAGCCTGTTTATCTGAAGGGATGGCTGGAAGCTCCGCCCGGTTCGCTGCAGGCTGCTCCACAGATGGGACCTGGAGCATGGGGAGGAGGCAGCATCCGGGGAAGGATGCTGGAAGGTGAGCCTCAGAGAACGCACCATGGCTCACTCTTCTTTGAGATGTTCCCAAGCCAGGTGTTAAGAACCCACCTGTCCTCTCCTTGTGAGCCCTCCTACGGCCTCCTTTCACCTTCAGGAGAAAAACCCAGCTATCCCTTGGTGCGAGTCCCACCCGTGACACAGGCCAGCTCCAGCCGCTGTCCTGGTCATGGATGCTGCCCCGGCCGGGTCTTCACGTTTCAGAACCTTTATCCAGGCAGCTCTCTGCTGGGCCACCTCCCACGTCTGCGCCACTTAAAAAACAACAGAAGCACCACTCCTCAGAGATGCTGCCCCTCGGACATGGCCGAGTCCTCTGTTAAGCACTCGTTTTCCTTCCTAGCACACGTTGACAGGGGTAACTAGTCTGGAGTTTAGGACTGGAAAGTGACCTTCCTGCTGCCTGCCACATCCAGCCCAGGTCCCGGTCCCCAGGAGAGGCTCAGAGATTCTCTGTGGACTGAGTGACTGAATGAATTCATGATCGTGTTCTCTGTAAACTCCAAAATATTGAACTGAAAAGAGGAATTTAGAAAAGAAAAGAAAAATATACCTGGCATTTTTTAAAACTTGTAAATGAGTGGAGAAAAATCTGATTTGGGGTTCCTTTCCTCAGTCATTCATCAAGCTTTTTTTGCTGAGCATCTTCTGAGGAGGAGCCACACTACCCTGAAAGAGAGCAAATGAAGGAGACACTGCCCTGCTCTCTGGAAACACCCACCTTCCATCAGAGCTTCCCTGCTGGCTCAGATGGTAAAGAATCTGCCTGCAATGGTGGGAGACCTGAGTTCAGTCCCTGGGTCAGGAAGATCCCCTGGAGAAGGGAAGGGCAATCCACTCCAGTTTTCTTGCTTGGAGAATCTCATGGACAGAGGAGTCTGGTGGGTTATAGGCCATGGGGTCACAGAGAGTTGGACATGACTGAGTGACTAACACTTTCACTTTCACTTAGAACTGGGGGGCTTCCCAGGGGACTCTAGTGGTACAGAACCTGCCTGCCAATGCAGGAGACGTAAGGGATGCCAACTAGATCCCTGGGTTGGGAAGATCCCCTGGAGGAGGGCATGGCAACGCACTCCAGTATTCTTGCCTGGAGAATCCCATGGACAGAGGAGCCAGGCGGGCTACAGTCCATGGGGTCACAAAGGGTCAGACACGACTGAGGCAACTTAGCATGCACTCCTTGAGAACTATCCTTTATGTCTTAGCCAACAGCAGTACCAGTGATACACGCAGAAGGGAAGCCCAGGGTACCACTGGGTGGGAGCAGGGAAGCCTCGTAAGGCTTGCCATGTGAGCACCAAGGTGCATTCCAGAAGGCCAGTGGGCAGTGAGATGAGATGCAGGCATCCGATATGTGGACGAAGCTTCTCCTCCGGTCCCCTGTCAGTGGTGTGAGAGCCGCTGGAACCACCTTTCCCCTGCCCTGCACCTGCAACCAGGGGTGCCTGCAATCTGGTTCAGTAGCCTCCGCTGACTTCTCAGCGGAGCACAAACTAAATCAGGAGGCAAGACCTAAGCAGAGTCACAAGACCAGCACCCTTCCCCTACACCCTGACTTGGTTTCACTGTCTCCTCAAGTTTGCCTCCTGCTCTGGGGTGGGGAGACCACAGCATTGCACAGTGGGCAGCGCAGGCCTGGTCAGCACGTGTCACCCACCCTTCCGAAACCCAGCCGGAGGACAATCTGAACTGTGGCTTCGTATTTTCCAACAAAAGGTTGAGCTAGTGACGTATGTGAGTGTGGGTCCCAAGTGAGAACCGATCTGAGTGCTGACTAAGAAGGTCATTTTGCAAATGAGGAAGTATATCTCGGGCTCCTTGTGGTTTCTGATGAAAGCTGCTGCAATGTAGGACACGGGTGAAAGAACACTGAGAAAAGAGATGAGGTCACTCAGTCTGCCCCCTGTGAAGGATGGGGGGTCGGGGGCGGGTGTCGAGTGGGAAGATCCTTTATGTCCTAAGAGTCAAGTGAGCCTATGGCTTGTCTCAGCGTTTCTCAGGACGTTTATACTCAGGACTTTTTTTTTTTTTTTTTTAGTACAAAGCTATGGTTTTTCTAGTAGTCATGTATGGATGTGAGAGTTGGCCCAGGAAGAAGGCTGAGGGTCGAAGAACGCATGCCAAAGAATTGAACTGTGCTGGAGAAAACTCTTGAGAGTCCCTTGGACAGCAAGGTCAAACCAGTCCATCCTAAAGGAAATCAGCCTGAATATTCATTGGAAGGACTTATGCTGAAGCTGAAGCTCCAACACTTGGGCCACCTAATGTGAAGAGCTGACTCATTGGAAAAGACCCTGATACTGGGAAAGATTGAGGGCAGGAGGAGAAGAGGGTGACAGAGGATGAGAGGGTTGGATGGCATCGCTCACTCAATGGACAGGAATTTGAGCAACCTCAGGAGATAGTGAAGGACAGGGAAGCCTGGCATGCTGCAGTCTGTGGGGTGGCAAAGAGTCAGACCCAACTGAACAACAACAATAAACAACTTTATTGACATACAGTAAACTTCCCATCTTTGAAATGTACAATTTGACAAGTCTGACTAAGGTATATGCCCATGAAACAGGATGTCTCGGATGAAATGAATTTTCCCATGTGGTCCTGCTCTTGACATTCTAGACTGTTTCAGGCACTCCTCCTTGAAGGTCAGCAGCTCTCCCCCCACCCCACTCCCGTCACCACTGCAACCCCGATGTCTCCCACAATTTACAAACGTTCCTGGAAGGATAATAACTCTGGGATCTAAACTCAAGCAGGTTTGTTCTAACGTTCTAAGAACAGCCCCAGCGGGCCAAACACATTCATTTAATGTCTTGTCCAGCAGGAAACAATGACTTCTTTTAACAGACAGTTCCTTTGGAACATGTCATTTCAAATGGGCCCAAGGAGATTCTGTCCAAGTCTCAACTGCTCAGTTGAACACACGGAAAACTTTGGAGATTTCAGTGCATCTTGAATAAGATGACATCCCTCAGAGATACAACATGCTCTTTGATCATCGGAAGAGAGTGACTTACAGAAATAAACCGGATAACAACAAATATTTTGGTGACTCAGAAAATGCCTAGAAATCACACCAGGCAAAGGCTCACTTTTTTCCATTCAAAAGTCCCCCAAAACTCGGCCTAATAACAACCGCCAGCTCCAAACATTTGCCAGCAGGCGGAGAACTTACTAAATTTTGGCTCTAAGAGGAAATGACATAAAAATACTGACTCAATAACTTGTTCACTGTCTCTTCCTTTCCATTAGGTTTGGTTTTGCTTTAAACATGAAAATCATTTTATTTGCTTCAAACTAAGTACACTTTCATTTACAAAGCACTTACTACAATAATTGAGCATTAAAAGATTTGAAAAGAATCCCAGTAATGCTAATATATTGTCTACAGTTCAGTTCAGTTTCTCAGTCATGTCTGACTCTTTGTGACCCCATGGACTGCAGCACGCCAGGCTTCCCTGTCCATCACCAACTCCCGGGGCTTGCTCAAACTCATGTCCATTGAGTCTGTGATGCCATCCAACCATCTCATCCTCTGTTGTCCCTTCTCCTCCTGCCTTCAATCTTTCCCAGCATCAGGGTCTTTTCCAATGAGTCAGTTTTTCACATATTGTCTACAGGTGGCCCACACATGAACATGAAAGGAAAACCACCTGTAGCTTAAAACTGTCTTTGTAGTTTGAAGATAAACATAGGGTTCTCAAACACTAATAAGTGACTAAGTTATTGTAACCCTCCAGTTCAGTAAGTAGAAGTCAGGGGACATAAGCAACATCCACTGTACCAGGAACTGAAGAATAGGAGGAAGCAGGTTCAAAATAGCAATGGGTTTTCCCTTGAGATGTATATGTTACAATAAGTGTTCGATTCCATTTTAGATATGGAAAGAGAGTATCTTTTTTCCCACTGAGAGGGGAAACAGGAAGGGTACAAGTCGCTTGCCCGATTACAATGTCCTATCTGGAAAATTGAAAAGGTGGAGAAATGATGAGTCACAAGTGCATGACTTAGTGAAAATGGCCTTCTGGACTACAGGGACATGTCTGCATGAATGAGTGCCTCCCACAGCCTTCTCTGTTGGGATCCTTGCTTTGAAACATCTACACAGTGAGCAGCACAGTGGGTTTGGGTGGTGTGTTTTGTTTGGAACAGAAAGGGTCACAGAAAGGCTGCCACCAGGCTGCAGGCAGGCCACTCCCAGAACCAAGGGGCCATGGTGTCACGGAAGGACTAGGATCCCTAGCAGTGGGCATCTCAGGACCTGAGCCAGGCATGAGGGACCCTGAGAGATCTGGACTTTTCCAGTGGAGCCAAGAGAAAAACTTTCCTGGGTGATCTATCATCTCCACGCTTAGACCCTTACCTGTTCCGTGCCATGTAGGCAAATACCCCCAGCAGATACAGAAAATCTGGGAAAAGTCCCAGCAGAAAAAGTAAAAATATGTCATGAAAGAGCCAGGAGAATGAGACAAACGAAGTACCGCTCCCTCTGCTATGGACTGGATTGTATCTCCCCTGTCCCTGCCCCAATTTCATATGTTGAAGACTTTAACCTTCTTTATGGTCCAACCCTCACATCCATACATGACTACTGGAAAAACCATGGCTTTGACTAGATGGACCTCTGTTGGTAAAGTGATGTCTCTGCTCTTTAATACTCTGTCTCAGTTCAGTTCAGTTCAGTTCAGTCGCTCAGTCATATCTGACTCTTTGCGACCCCATGAATTGCAGCACGCCAGGCCTCCCTGTTCATTACCAACTCCCGGAGTTTACTCAAACTCATGTCCATCGAGTCGGTGATGCCATCCAGCCATCTCATGCTCTGTCGTCCCCTTCTCCTCCTGCCCCCAGTCCCTCCCAGCATCAGGGTCTTTTCCAGTGAGTCAGTTCTTTGCATGAGGTGGCCAAAGTATTGAAGTTAATACTCTGTCTAGGTTGGTCATAACTTTTCTTCCAAGGAGCAAGCATCTTTTAATTTCGTGGCTGCAGTCACCATCCACAGTGATTGTGGAGCCCAAGAAAATAAAATCTGCCACTGTTTCCACTTTTCCCCCATCTATTTGCCATGAAGTGATGGGACTGGATGCCACGATCTTAGTTTTTTGAATGTTGAGTTTTAAGCCAGCTTTTTCACTCTCCTCTTCCACCCTCATCAAGAGTCCCTTTAGTTCCTCTTTGCTTTCTGCCATATGGGTGGTGTCATCTGCATATCTGAGGTTACTGATATTTCTCCTGGCAATCTTGATTTCAGCTTGGGATTCATCAGCCTTGCATTTTGCATGATGTACTCTGCATATAAGTTAAATAAGCCGGGTGATAATATATGTGGTACAGCACCCACCGCCCCCCTCAAAACAAAGCTATCAAGAGGAAGAAAGACTAGAGTTTGCTGCCTCTTTGCCACGTGAGGACACGGCAAGAAGATAATCACCTTCAAGTCTCGCCAGCGAGGTTTCAGGAGCTCTGACCAGAACCTGCACCATTTGTGCACCTGACCCCAGACTCCCCAGAATTCAGAACTGTGAGAAATACATGTCTGTTATTTAAGCCACCCAGACTGTGGAATTTCATTACAGCAGCCTGATCTGCCAGTGTAGGAGACATAAGAGACCTGGGTTCAATCCCTGGGTCAGGATGATCCCCTGGAGGAGGGCACGGCAACCCACTTCAGTGTTCTTGCCTGGAGAATCCCACGGACAGAGGAGCCTGGACGGCTGCAGTCCACAGGGTTGCAAAGAGTTGAACACGACTGAAGCGACTTAGTATGTACAGTTCACTACCATATTCCTATAGGAGTTCTTTACTTGGGGAGATGAGCTAATTATTTGGAGTGGACTCAGTAGCATTTTCCTGGTGTCAAGTTTAAGTCTGTCATGTTTGTGAGAAATTTCAGGTGATTAACTTATGTAAAGTGTGACAGTCGCTCAGTCATGACCGACTCTTTGCGACCCCATGGACTATACAGTCCATGGGATTCTCTAGGCCAGAATACTGGAGTGGGTAGCCTTTTCTTTCTTCGAGGGATCTTCCCAACCCAGGGACCAAACTGGGGTCTCCTGCACTGCAGGCAGATTCTTTACCAACTGAGCCAAGAAGACTCCCTGTCAGCTTTGGAACCAGGATTGTGAACCGAAGTCTACGGGTTCTAAGCTCATGTTCCTAAGAACTACACTTTACCACTTTGTGAGAAACAGTGGATTAAGACGTTCAATGTGTTTTAATTACAGGGTACTGTTTGCTTTCAAACTACATAGGAAACTTGTTTTGCAAGGTTAGATGTGAGCTGGATGATTCAGATTTCTGAGACAAACATTCAACAGTCAAATCAGTTCTCTTAATAAAATGGCATCTCTCTGATTCCTGCAAAAGCTCTTGAATGACCTCTTAAGACTGGGAAAGCTGAGATTTCAAATGCAAACTTTGGAAAGTGCAGACTTCAAAAGGATAAAAGTGGTCAAACAGGTTAAGTCAGTACATGCTCAGGATTTACCTTTTCTGCACTATTGAAATGTTTGAAATAGGAGCATAGTATTTTTTTAAAAAACTGAAGTATAGTTGCTTCAGAAGTATATATGCTTCAACATATAATATAACAATATTATATGTTACAGCTGTATAACAGTGATTCACAATTCTAAAGGTTATATTCCATTTATAGTTGTTATAAGATATTGGCTGTATTCCCTGTGTTATACAATATATCCGTGTAGCTTACTTTATACCTAGGAGTTTGTACCTGTTACTCCCCTACCTTTATCTTGCCCGCTCCCCTTTCCCTCTCCCCACTGGTTACCACTAGCTCACTCTCTCCATCAGCAAGTCAAGCACAGTACATTTTAACACAACATTTATGTACTTAAAATTTAAATACTATTATGGCAGCAAAATCTTTGTCTTTATATTGTGATACAATTGATATTTTGCTAAACATGATGAGAAATAAAAGTTTTCACTGAAAAATATTATTCATAATAATTTTAAAAGCTGTTATGAATGTCTGCATCTCTTAGTAATTCTACTAAAGTCTACTGCAAAATGGGCCGGCAGAAGAAAGTTAAATTGTCTTGTGTGTGTGCTAAGTTGCTTCAGTTGTATCCGACTCTTTGCAACCCTATAGACTGTAGCCAGACAGGCTCCTCTGTGCATGGGATTTCCCAGGCAAGAAAACTGGAGTGGGTTGCCATGCCCTCCTCCAGAGGATCTTCCTGACCCAGGGATCGACCCACATCTCTTAGGTCTCCTGCATGAGCAGGCGGGTTCTTTACTAGTGCCACCTGGGAAGCCCCAAATTCTCTCTTGGTGTCATCTAAAGCAAACTTTCTTGCAAGTTTTATATTGTAAATTCAAGCAAAGGACTATCACAGGATAAAGCGATTACAAAGAAATGCATGCTTTTTCCTCCTTGTGCTTCTTCTGTGAGCTTGTTTCTTATTTTGTCTAGGTTCGGTGATTTTGATGACCAGCACGGTCAAACGAACTGCCCTGTGGTCAACAGCCGGGAGGGGGCCTGTGAGATTTCGTCTGCTGGATGCGGTGATGTGGCCACTAGGCGCGTCTGACGCGCCCCGTCTGTTTCGCACGCGCGTTACGGTCTCTACCCAACGGGCCGAAGGGAAGCCGTGGGGCCTTGGCCGGTGACTCAGGTGCCGTGTTCCTGCCTGCCCCGTCCGGGCCCTGGCGTCCTCTGACTCAGGCTGTCGGTGGCTCTCCAGGGTTCTGGGCAAAAGGCTGGAGTCGGGTGCCCAGCAGGCATGGCCTTGGTAGCCTGTGTTCAAAAAGGCGAAATCGGCCCCTGTGGCACTTTCTCAGACAGCCTATGACTCGGTGTAATTATTATCTTCATTTCTTCATGACAGTGTTCATTTTGGCATCGGTGGTTTAGGTGGTTTCCAGACCTAACTGTTACAGGACATGCTGTGGTTGCTCAAAGTCAGTGTTAGTGGGTGGGCAGCTAGGCCCCCAGAGGACCAACCGTGGAAGTAGATTTGGAAAATGAATACCTCTCCTCCAGCCCAGGTTGAAACAGGACGGCCCAATACTGCCTTGCTCCCAACTTACCCAAAGCAAAGGGTGGTGGTTAACTCCACTAGTGGGATCCTCTGCCGCCAAACGGACGTGACAGAAGACAGGGAGGTCAGTGGCCCCCATGGCTGACATGCTGAAATCCACCCATTCGGTGAGTATCTACCACAGGCCGGGCATGGCCGGGGGCCCAGAAACTACTGTACTGTGGTTCTTGGAGGAGCTGGCAGGGCCCAGGGTAGACCTGGACCCCCGCACCGACCCCAGGAGCTCCTGGGCACAGAAGCCAGGGGTTCGTCTGAGGGCTGACCCCCAGAAGTCCTACAGCCTCCATGGCGAGGTGGGCCAGGGATCGGGAGGAAGCAGAGCTGGGACTCCAAAGGGGCAGAGGTCCACTCTGTCACCCGTGGAGCATTCAGGATGTCTATCCTAATCCATTTCTCCTAGAGTAAAACCCTCCCCAGAGACCAGAAATATCACTTGGAAAATGAGGTTGCTGTTGCAATTCTTACTTCCACGGTAAAATTCCAGATCTGCCATCCCCCTGCTGAGATGCTGACAGGACCATTCTTGAAAAGGACTGGAAGCAATACACAAGAATCCAAGTTTAAGAAATAATTTTGCAGTTTCAAAGCGGTTTCTACGACCTTAGTCACGGGCTGAGTTGCATTCCCTCCCAAATCCCCGTGTTGATGTCCTAACCCCCCAGGACCTCAGAATATGTCTGTATTTGGAGATGGGGCCTCCAGAGAGCTAGGAGTGTGTGTGTGTGTGTGTGTGTGTACTCAGTCATGTCCGACTCCGCGACCACATGGACTGTATAGGCTGCCAGGCTCTTCTGTCCGTGGTATTTCCCAGGCAAGAATACTTGAGTGGGTATCCATTCCCTTCTCCAGGGGATCTTCCTGACTCAGGGAATGAACCTTGGTCTCCTGTATTGCAGGCAGATTCTTTACTGTCTGAGCCACCCAGGCCAGTGGTAAGGAATTCGCTAGGAGACTCAGGAGACATGGGTTCGATCCCTGGGACAGGACGATCCCCTGGAGGAGGAAATGGCAACCCACTTCAGTATTCCTGCCTGGGAAGTTCCATGGACAGAGAAGCCGGGTGGTCTCTGGTTCCAGGGGGTTGCAAAGAGTCGGACATGACTGAGCGTGCACACACAACCATATAAACCCTCTTACCAGAAATCCTCATATGAGGTCTCTGCAGAAGCACAAATTCCTATCTATGGTTTGCCTGAATGTTTTCAAGTAAAAGGCACTGGAAGAAAACCATCTGGACAGGAATGTCACCGCTGCAATGCATAGCCAGCTCTCTTCTGACACACTCAGTGGGGTGTGCAAAGCTCTGCTGTGTATCTGATGGAACTCACATCCTGCCATCATCCAGGACCAAGCCCCAAGTCAGTCATTCATACATGCAAAACCACAGAACTCTCTGAAGTTGATAAAGTAAGTGAAGCAACTTGATGACAATGATTACACTTGCCTTGTCAAATGCCACAGTTCTGGCAATCATTTGGAATGGGGCTTTTTTTTCCTCCTGAACAAAGACCCAAGGAAAACAGAGGCAAGGCTTTCAAAGGTACCCATTACACCAAGGGAAGCCATCCATGAGGGTGCGTGCAAGCCAAGAGTAACTATTTTTACTCTTACATTCTGAACACTGTTTCTTTTCAAACGGGCTGTGTGAAAGGTTGCTGGCCAGCTTCTAACTGGAAAAGTCACAGAAATTTACCCTTGCAGAAAATATCTAAAACAGTTTCTTCCTTGGAAAAAAATGACAAACCCTGAATCATATTTCCTAGGATCTTAAAATAATGATGTCGATTTGCTGGTTTATTTGAAAATTCCATGGTCATAAAATAACCAATGAAAGATTCAATCTATTTCCATTGGAGCAATCAAGGGAGAAAGAGGCAGCCGAAAGCAGCTCCGATACTTTGACTTAACGATTCGTCAGCAAGTCCAAAACACAAAACCCACATTCTGACAATGGGTGGCTCTGAAATACAGCAAGCGCCGCAGGGCCTAGGGTGAGGGCCTCCCCGGAGACCATTCTTTCTTCTAACTTTCTTTAAATCAGCCTTAAGGAATTCTTAAAGCTCTCAAATCATCACTGGTAGAACATCCAGCGTTTCTCCCTTGGCCACTAAAGTTGAAATGCTTTCTTGTCCTTCTGAACTTTCTAAGCCCTGCACATTGGTGGAAGAAGACAAGGGGGGTGTGATAAAAAAAAATCTTAGAATGAAGATTAAGAGTAGAACTTGTGTTATACAGAGAGAAGTAAGTCAGAAGAGAAAAATACTGTATATTAACGCACATATATGGAATCTAGAAAAATGGTACTGATGAACCTATTTTGCAGGGCAGCAAAGGAGACACAGACATAGGGAACAGACTTGTGGACACAGTGGGGGAAGGAGAGGGTGGGACCAATTGAAAAAGAAGCACTGAAACATATATATTTACCATATGTAAAACAGCCAGTGGGAATTTGCTATATGATTCAGGGAGCGCCACCTGGTGCTCTGTGACAACCGAGAGGTGTGGGACGGGGTGGGTGGGAGGCAGGTTCAGTGGCGAGGGGACATGTGTATACCTGTGGCTCATTCATGCTGATGAGCGCCAGAAGCCAACACAACACTGTAAAGCAATCATCCTCCAATTAAAAACAGATAAAAAAAAAAAAGAGTAGGGCTCATGGGTCCCCTGAGAAGACTTAGATGACCAATTATTCTAGAAATCTTCTTCATACTAAGAAAGAGTATGGTCAGTGGAAAAAGGGAAGGAGTTATCAGGCCTTTACAGGCAGAGTCCGGGGCAGACAACCATGCGTGTGGCTCAGAGGATGGCGTGCAGTGCGTGATGCTGGCTGAAGGGCCAGCAGGAGACTCCTGCCATGTGCCTGTGAGGCTCCTCCACCCTGGGGTGTTTCCCAGCCCTGCAGGGGGAGGCATGAATGTCAAGAGACTTGAGGTCGTGGACACACGGAGCTCTGCAGGTATCAGCATCAGGGGTGACACCCTTCGGGACTGAGCTTGCTAACTCTGCAGACAGAGTTCATTTATGCAGAGCTGCCCTGGATGGCCTGGGTACTCACGGGGAGGCCCCCAGTGGGCAGCACTGGCCGCATCTATGACCCGTGAGACCCACAGAACACCAGGCCCCACCTGAGACCCAGGGAAGCACAGTCTGCCTGTGCACAAGGTCCCTGGGTGACGCCCCCAGCTGCTGACTTAGTCTGTTCTGTTGCTAAAACAGAATACCATAGACTGCATGGCTTAGAAACTGCAGAAGTTTATTTTCTGACAGTTCTGGAGGCTGGGAAGCCCAAGATCAAGGCTGGCAGGTTTGGTGTCTGGTGGGAGCCCAATTCTCGGTTCACTGAGGGCTATCTTCCCACTGTGTCCTCCTGGCATACGGGGCAGGGAGCTCTCCTTGGGTCCCTCTTGTAAGGGCACTAATCCCATTCATGCTGCCCTGGTGGCTCAGGGTAAAGAATCTGCTTGCCCATGTCTGCCAACGGAGGGAGATGTGAGCCTGATCCTTGGGGTTGAGGAGATCCCCTGGAGAAGGAAACGGCAACCCACTCCAGCATTCTTGCCTGGAGAACCCAATGGACAGAGGAGCCTGAGGGGGTGACAGTCCACGGGGTCCCAAAGAGTCAGACATGACTGAGCAGCAACAGTACTTAATCCCATTCATGGGGGCTCTGCCTTCTGACCTGATCGCCTCCTCAAGGCCCCCCATTCCTAATCCCGTCACATGGGGGTGAATTTCAGGGGAGATCGTTCAGCATCCGTCTGTGGCACACAGCGAGGTCCAGGCTGGAAGGGGAGGGAGAGGGTCCGATTATCGCCAGTGGTACCACGTGACAGGGACACGAAGCCGTCCTGGGGTCAATGTGGGGACGGGTGAGTCTCCACAGGAATCTTGCCAGGTGGCCGCGCATGGCAAACAAGTCAAACCTGGTTGACAGCGTTCTTCCAGAGGAATGTTTATCAATCGGGTTGCCAAGGGCAACAGCGTCAACTGGACTCTCACGGACGTTCAATGGGAGTTGAGCAGTCAGGCGTAGGCTCTATTCTCAGTGAATGGTTCCACTAGATCGGCTGGTTAAAATATATATTCATACACATATACCTGGAGAAGGAACTGGCAGCCCACTGCAGTGTTCTTGCCTGGAGAACCCATGGACAGAGGAACCTAGTGGGCTAGAGCCCACGGGGTCGCAAGAGTCGAATGTGACTTCCGACTGATGGAGGACACAGATATCTCTGTTTCTCTCTGACTCTCTCTCTACCTCTATATACATCTGTCTCCCAAGCTGTCATTACTGAATGCTATTTGTCCCTTCCAAGCCTAACACAGAGAACGGAGGTGACTTGATTGCTCTCGACTGTCTTTCACTGACTTCTTTCCCAAGAAAGCCACAAACTGACCTCTCTCCGTGTTTAGTTTTACTGGTCAACTCCGTTTTCAGCAGTTTCCTCTAGCGAGGTAGTTTTAAGAAACTTAGAAGATCCAAACTTTTAATCCACTCCATTTCAGCAAGGTTCCCTTTGCCCTTAAACAGGATGACGGAAGGCCAGATCACACCGCCTGGTTCTGAACTTCAAAGCACCCTTCCAAAACGCAGCACAACACCGGGAGAGCAACTCTCCTACTGACTGTGAATGATGTTGCTTCATAACCAGCGACACTAAGTGTGAAAAAAAGTATCAGAGACAAAAGGACAGAGGTCACCCCTCGGCAGCAGTGACTCTGTCAAGACTGACTGTTTTTCTGACTGGACCCTAAAGGGCTTCACCCAAAGGGCTTTCAGGTGAATGTCTATATCCCCCACGGAGTGGGACTGGAGTGGAAACCCATTTGACCTGTCAGTAGGGATGCCCAACTACTGAAGGGGCTGTGCTTTCACTCCAGGGTACTTTTCAATTTTATCTCAAAACTTATGGCTTAAAAAAAAAAAAAAAGATTCCAGGTGTCTGGAGCATTATGCCACATGATTTGCAGAACATAAAATCATGGAAAGTCACACCACTTCCTGATAGCACACCGCTCATGTTGGCCACCGAAACCCTTCTTCTGACTAATTCATTCCATGCTGTAGTTTTCCAAGGTTGACTCATAACCGTATCCTACTTTTCTCATTTCCTGAAATGATTCTGATGAAGGTTATTCCACATAAAAAGTGGAATGATATATAAAATCCAGAGACCTAGGTACAACTTAAAATCTTAAGTCTAAGACCCAGATGAACTTCTGATCATAAATTCATCAGATGGACCCATGTTTCTGGGCTTCACAAAGACATCACACACTCCAGGAGATGAGGCTGTAACACAGTCCTGGGCTCGTGATCAAAAGTTCCTGAATTCAATTCAGAATCTGATCTACTTTCTATGAAATGAGTAAGCTATAAAGCAGAAATATTTTCACACCAAAAAGAGGTCTGAAATAAAGATGAGGATGTAAAAGAATGAGAAGGAGTAGAGTGTTAGTTGCTCAGTCGTGTCTGACTCTGTGCAATCTTACGGACTGAAGCCCATCAGGCCCCTCTGTCCATGGAATTATCCAGGCAAGAATACTGGAGTGGGTAGCCATTCCCTTCTCCAGGGCATTGTCCTGACCTAAGGATCGAAGCTGGGACTCCTGCATTGCAGGTAGACTCTTTACTATCAGAGCTACCAGGGAAGCTCGTGTTTTTCAGTCACTAAGTTGTGTCTGACTCTGTGACCCCATGTACTGCAGCACGCCAGGCTTCCCTGTCCTTCAGTATCTCCCGGAGTTTGCTCAAACTCACGTCCGTTGAGTCAGGGATGCCATCCAACCACCTCATCCTCTGTTGCCCCTTCTCCTTCTGCCTTCAATCCTTCCCAGTAACAGGGTCTTTTCCAATGAGTCAGCTCTTAGGAGTATAGTCCCTTCTGTTTTGTAAAATGGGATCACCATTATGCTTTGTTTAAAGAAAACTACACTATTTAATCATTGATTTTTTTTTTTTACATTATTAACAAAAGGAACATGAGGTACTTTATTTTTTATTCCTTTAGTGTGGAGAACTTTATTTTTTATTTTTAAATTTTTTTGACACTTTCTAGAACTTTTTAAAGGATAATTACAATATTGTGTTGGTGTTTACCATACATCAACATGAATGTGGAGTACTTTAAATTGATTTCCCTGTGTTTTAAGGAAGATAAATGCTTTAAAATCACTTGTGTTCTCTAAAAACAAACAAAAACAAAACCCTCAGAAACAATGGACATTTCAACTCTTTAATTGGAGTCTATGGGAAAAGAGTGCACAAGCCAACTCTTTACTAATTACTTCTCAGGCCCCATGGTGTGCTCAGGCGCTTCAGTCACATCTGACTCTCTGCGATCCCTATAGCCCTCCAGGCTCCTCTGTCCATGGGGTTTTCCCAGCAAGAATACATGAGTGAGTTACCATTTCCTTCTCCAGGGGATCTTCCCGACCCGGGCATGGAACCCAAGTCTCTTGCGTTTCCTGCATATGCAGGCAGGAGTCTTTACCACTGAGCCACTGGGGAAGCCCATACTCATCTCCTATCTTTGAGACTTAGAATTATTTTTATTTTTCTAGTTAACAACCTGAATAATATGTGTGTTTCTATATATAGATGTGAAAACATTTTGAATCAGGCAATCACTTTTTCCCTTTAAAAAAAAAAATCATGGTGACAATCATTCAACGTGTCTAATACCCACGGAGGGACACTTTTGGAAAAATCTTTCAAAGTAAGTTATGCACTGGTTGCTGAAGCACTAATGAAATGATGACTCAGGAGGCCAGGGTCAAGAATGGCAGCTAAAACCAGGAGGTGAAAAGCTGACGGGGAATTTTAGAAGCTGGATCAGACTGACCACACAGCGGTTCAGGGGTGGACTGATCTGACACAGAAAAGGGGAGACAGCAAGACAGTGTGCACCTCGGGATGGGCAGCAGTGACAGGACGTGTCACGTAAATGAAAACAGAGCTAACAAAACACTCGGACTTGACCACGTTTCAGGTCTATGAGTTCACAATACACAGGTGGATAAAGGGATGTGCTAACAGTGGGCTATTGCCAAGAAGTGTCTAGAGAGGGACTCTCTACCAGACAAACAGCCCAGATATTAGCAGATGTTAAGAAATATCAACCAAGGGGAATGGGTCTGTCTTATCTGAATTGTGATCCAAACACGCTAAATACAAAAACAGATACTTGAGGCAGTTTGGGAAATTCGGATACAGAATCGATATTTGATATTAAGAATGAACTTTTGTGACTCCTTATCTCTTAGAAATGCATATCCTTGAAACGATACGATGCTAGGGGGTGTATTTAAAACTACCCCGAGGTGTAAGGATGGGAAGGGGGGATTCCATGTGTTGATCACTGCTGAAACTGGGTGATGAGCTGAGTCCTTGGGTTTCATTAGACTATTTACTCTGTTTTTGTACATGTTTGAAAATCTTCATAAATACAAAGTGTTTTTTAAAAGTAGCAAAGAATTGATAAGAGATTTAAGATAACGGCAGCATTACCTGGGGCTTCCCTGGTGGCTCAGATGGTAAAGAACCTGCCGGTCAATGCAGGAGACACAGAAGATGCAGGTTCGATCCCTGGGTTGGGAAGATCCCCTGGAGGAGGGTATGACAACCCACTCCAGTGTTCTTGTCTGGAGAATCCCAAGGACAGAGGCATCTGGTGGGCTACAGACCAGGGTGTTGCAAAGAGTCGGACACAACTGAGTGGCTAAGCACACATGCACTCGTGCTAAACTGACATGGTATAAGATGGCTTTCATAATAAAATGTGTAATTCACACAAATAGAAAATACATAATTTTACATTTTTAGCAATTTTTCAAGAGAGTGAGGTTTCCAATGAAAATTTTCAGACTCTGACACAAAGTATACAACAGAACTCTCTTGGACACAACTTGACCTAGCAGCCCCAAACAGACAATAGGGTAAAGATTTAGAACAATTTTCAAAATGCTGGAAAATAGGTACCAGGGAATATCTCAGCCCATTTTTCGAAGGAGGACATGATAGAATCAAAGTTTTTGTTTCTTACTGTGTAGGAACTGAGTTCGATCAGAACTGGGTCAGGTCAGTCATGTAACCCAAAAGGTCTCAGGTCAATGCTGAGAAGGATGCTATTATGCACAGTTGATCAAACACTGGATGCTTTATGGTACTTCAAAGCCAAACCAGAGCCACGGGTAAGGGCGACATCCCTTTGACCATCAACCCACGTGGACACCTCATACCTGCATGGCTCATTACAGCCACCCACTTCAGAGACATTAACTCATAACCTCCACAACAATCCAACGAGGTGTGGCAGGGGCAACCTGCTTTTATATCACCTATGGAAAGACTGATGCAGATCACGTGATTGCCCAACTCAGAGAGAGACTTAAGAAGAGACTTGGAAATAAAACCCAACCCAGGGACTTCCCTGGTGGTCCACTGGCTAAGACTCTGAACCCCAAATGCAGGGGCCCTGGGTTCGCTCTCCGGTCAGGGAACTAGATCCACTCGCCACATGCTGCAACAAAGATCGAAGATCTAGTGCCACAACTAAGACCTGGCACAGCCAAAGAGAGAAACAAATAACTATTTAAAAAAAAAAAAAAAAAAAAACCCAACCCAACACTTGGAAAGCCCGGCACACAGCTTTAAAATCACAATATACTTTGTTCCAAGCTTGGGGAAGATACTGAACTGAGCGACATATTAAGATTCGTATTAGCATGGATCAAGTGGTGAGTTTTTTAATTTCCGGAATAATTTTTTAAAAGAAAAAACACTAAAACAACTTTACGTTGGATGTATTTTCACGCTGGATTCCTTGGGGGCTCAGACAGTAAAGAATCCACCTGTAATGTAGGAGACCTGGGTTCAATCCCTGGGTTGGGATGGTCTCCCGGAGAAGGGATTGCCTGGAGAATCCCAGGGACAGAGGAGCCTGTTGGGCTACAGTCCATGGGGTCGAAGTGAGTGGGACATGACTGAGCAACTAACACTTGGATGAGAAAGGCAGTGTCTGGTTTTCACAGGAGAAGATGATGCTGATCGCCTTGGCAGCCATCGTTGACTGTGGTGATGATGAAGAGATGGGAAAACAGCAGCTCCTGTAAGCTGCAGCTTCCTACCGACCAGGTTTGGGGGGCAGGTACTTGGCCCCTGCTCTCTTTCATCCTCAGGCTTCTCCGGGACAGAAAGCGAGACTGCTTTCTCACAGACGAGGAACTGAGGCTACAACGTCAGGTGTAATTCTCTTGGATGTTTGACTTGGAATCGGGATCCGAAGCAAAGCGACAATGAAATCGTACCCGGCCTGACACGAATTCTTAAAATAGTGGAGGCTGATCCATTATACCCGGCGGCAAACCATGTTGACAAGATCAAGCCGTCAAGGAGATGCCTGTGGCTTCACTAACTACTGATGGAAAAAGCCTGATTCTCCTAATGCCTCTGACAGTTCACCAAGACACCTGGCCACTGCAGGGCAGATGTTATCCCATGCTGGCCCCCTGCCCTGACAGATTAACAAAGGAACATGCTCGAAAAAAAGAAAAAAAATCATCAAAAGATTTGCAAGACCAGTGACCTTCTATAAGAAAGCAGGCCTCAGGCTTGCTGTTTTTTTATCTTATAAACCACATCACCTCCACCTACGGCAACACACAGTAACTAAAGCTCAGACTGATGGATGAGCTGGAATCAGCTAGGAAAGGCACTATCAAGAATTGTCAAGGAAAGGGGCTTCCCTGATGGCTCAGTGGCAAAGAATTCACCTGCAAATACAGGCGACATGAGTTCCATCTCTGGTCTGGGAAGGTCCCACAAGCCGCGGAGCAACTAAGCCCATGTGGCACAGACTAAGCCTGCACTGCAGAACCTAGGAACGGAAGCCACCACAGCCTGCACCCCTGGAGCTCAGGCTCCACAGCAAGAGAAGACACAATGAGAGCCTGCGCAGTAGCAACAAGGAGCAGCTCGGCCAAAAAACAAATGTATATTTTTTAAAAAGAAGAATTAGCAAGAAAGGAAATTCTCAAAAAAAAAAAAAATCCTTTCATCTCTATTTAAGATTAAGGCAGGACGGACTGTGAAACATTAGACACTAATCTCCAAATGGCTGTCGCTTAGTCACTCAGTCGTACCCAACTCTTTGCAACACCATAGACTGCACCGAGCCAGGCTTCCGATCCTTCACCAGCTCCTGGAGTTTGCTCAAACTCATAGCCATTGATGCCATCAGTCATTCAGGGTTGCTTTCCTTTAGGATCTCCAAAGAGTTAAACATCAAACTTCTAACGATCAGAATGTTTTATCCTTTTCCTACAGAAAACTTGGCTGTTTAAGGATTTTGAAGAGCCGAGGTTTTACTCTGGTTTTCCAAGGAGCTGTGAAGACTCTTGAGAAAGAGTCCCTTGGACAACAAGGAGATCAAACCAGTCCATCCTAAAGGAAAATAGCCCTGAATATTCATTGGAAGGACTGATGTTGAAGCTGAAACTCCGATACTTTGGCCACCTGATGCGAAGAACTGCCTCATTGGAAAAGACCCTGATGCTGGGAAAGATTGAGGGCAGGAGGAGAAGGGGACAACAGAGGATGAGATGGTTGGATGGCATCACCGACTCTACAGACATTAGTTTGAGTAAACTCCAGGAGTTGGTGATGGACAGGGAGGCCTGGCATGCTGCAGTCCATGCGGTCACAAAAAGTCAGACACGAATGAACTGAACTGATGGCATCTCAGGACACTGGTCCAGGAGTCACTTTCGGTCTCTGGCCCCAGCTTTGGTAAAAACAAGCTATGCCGTGCTGGGGAGCACATTTCACCTCCTTGGATCTGGCCTACCTATTGCAAAATCAATGGTAAAGGAGCTCCAGGGGGATGACAGCAGGAACAGGAAAGATCATACATCACCTGGAACATAATTCAGCTTACAGAACAGGACAAACTGTGGGGAAGCGAAGCAGAGACATTAACACTCAAGTGTATTAATAGCTATGCTAATTGAGCACTGTAAAACCATTTCACCTGAATACTAAATATAGGCTTCCGAGTAATCATCATCATTTTTTTAAAAAAAGAACATAAGTTACTGTCAGACTAGCTGCATGAAATTCCTATTAAGAGTCACTGGAAATTGTGAGGATGCAAAGATGGATGAATGTAGCCTTCTTATTCCAGGAATCGCTGGAAAATTCATCCAAGGTCAGGATAAGGGGGTGGGGGAAGAAGAAAGAAAACTTGCCCGAAAAATTAAGTAGTGTTAGGAAGTTTAACGTGATCTGTGTTTGATTCACAGCACAGGATTCTTTCGTAAGACCTCTTTATCTGACCCTGTTTGCTCTAGATAGGGGCGGGTAGGCTTGTGTACATGAGTTCAGACAAGTTCAAGTTAATAAGCTCCACACTGAATCCTATTATGTAGGCGGTTCTCTAACTTTCATAGGCAGGGGAGAAGATAAAGAACTTGTTTGTAAGGTGCACAAAGGTCCTGTTGGTAATGGTCTAGTTAGTTTAATGCTTCAGATGTCACTCTGTCAAATATCCCCTTGTTCCACGAATTAAGTCAGTCAAAATATCCAGAACCGGGTCCCATAGAAGGTCCTGACCATCTTCTGAGAACAAAGCTCCCCCTTCCTGGTTTATTATGCCGGCTCTGAATAATAATAATTTTAAGTTACATTCAACCCACGCTTGGCAGTTCACAAGTCTCGTCACAGGTACCAACTCATCTGAGTTGCCTGAAATCCTTGGATGATGTAGAGGAGGATTTTATTATCCTTGCTTTTGCAGAAACAAGGCTCGGCGAGCTCAGACCGGCCGCCTGAGGTCATGAAGCTCCTACTGGCAACATGTAACATGCACGTTCATGCCCTCTGACTGTTATTACCCAGGATGGCTGTAACCAAACACACGCTCTTGTAAATCCTTAAGACAGTACCAAAAAAGGCCGAGTTGAGGTATACACACATGTCCTCAGATTTCTGCGGTGAGTCAGTAAACATGTCTTAAAGGTGACGTTGGTTGGTGAGCTCATTCATGTCAGGTTCTGAACTGAGGTAAGAGTTAAGACCATTAAAATTTTTTCCTCAAATTTATTTTTGAATCTAAGATGTCAGGTTCTAGGCATTCTTGAACACTCTAGGACAAACCCCAAATCACCTAAACTGTTCACAGAGGTGCATGATTTGTGATCCTGACAAGCATGTTTTAGTCTGAAGGTGTTGGCTCCTCAAAGGCACATGTCAGCACAGATGCAAGCTACCCATGAAGGGGCTAGTGAGGAAGCACCCACACTGGAAGGGGCCGCAAGTTTCTGTGAGGAAGGCTGGTTTCAAAACTGCTCTGTAGACATGTGTGTCTCTGATTCATGTCAATGTATGGCAAAAACCACCACAATATTGTAAAGTAATTAGCCTCCAATTAAAATAAATTAATTAATTAAAAACAAAACAACTCCTCTATGGAGAAATGCAAATCAAAACTACCACATGGTATCGCCTCACACCAGACAGTGAGATCTCACAGCATCATCAGAAAGGCTACAAACAATAAATGCTGGAAAGGGTGTGGAGAAAAGGGAACCCTCCCTACACTGTTGGTGCGAATGTAATTTGGTGCAGCCACTGTGAAGAACAGTGGACGTGCCTTAAAAACTGAAAATAGAGATACCATGTGATCCCGTGATCCCACTTCTGGGTGTAAATCCCGAGAAAACTCTAATTCGAAAAGATACACGTAACCCCAATGTTCGCAGCAGCACCAATGAACAATAGCCAAGACACATGAGCAACCTTAGCGTCCATTGGCAGATGTATGGATAAGGATGTGGTATATATGCACAAAGGAATGTTCCGTGGCTGTCAAAAAAGAATGAAATAATGCCATTTGTAGCACATGGATGGACTTAGAGATGATCATACTAAGTGAATTAAGTCAGAGAGAGAGAAAGACAAATACATGGTATCACTTATATATGGAATCTAAAAAAAATGATATAAATGAACTTATTTACAAAACAGAAGTAGACTCAGAGACATAGAAAACAAATTTACAATTACCAAAGAGGATAAATTAGGAGTTTGGGATTAAAATATACATACTACTACATAGAAAATAAATAACCAACTACTGTATAGTAGGAATACAGTATACTATATTAGTAGGAATATAGTATACTATACTACTGTCTAGTGTAGTACAGGAAATGATACTCAACATCTTGTAATAACCTACAATGGAAAAGAAGCGAAAAAAGAATATCTATATCTATATATATCTATATCTGAATCACTTTGCTACTAACACAACATTGTAAATCAAATATATTTCAATAAAAATTTAAAAAACCTCCTCTGTGAACTACTCGACATAAGGATTACAACCTAGACTTATGTAAGAACTTAAAAAGTCCTTACCATTTCTCCATCTTTCATACTTAGAAGAAACAGGTAATAGTGAATAAGAATAAAAACTGATGAGCAAGAACAGCTGCAGGCAGACAAGGTCCATATTGATATTCATCTCAGGCTGTTGATTTTCACAGGACATCCATTTACTGGAAAACATCTTTCCATAAGGAAGGTTGTTGAATAGTTTTAAATAATGAAAACAGGGTTTTATAATGGAAACTATTTTGCAATTCTTTAATAATTTAATACTTAATGTAATAATTTGAAATGTACCAGAAGAAAATCTGGTTGAAGTGACAACAAAAATAAGATGTTGAAAAATCAAAAATCATAAAAACTGACATCATTTCCCAAAGACATCAGAAGGATACATCTGTTTAGGGAACACAGCGAGAGCCTGGAGGAAGTTACATGGAGAATAATGAATGGTGAAATGATGAAACAAAAAAGAGTAATATCCAGCAAAGTCTCTCTGAGGATACTTATAAACTAATGCTGTGCTGAAATCATGATTGGTGTAAATATGGGATAAAAACGTATGCCATTTTCTCCAGCACCAAGAAACTCTTCTTGGTAAGTGGTTACTTTAAAACTTTTATTTTTAGTACAAAAAAAAAAAATCCCCAAAGTGTATTTGTAAGCTGTGGCTGGACTATTTCTGATGTCAACAGTAGTGATCTAGGGACTACCCTGGCACTCTGGTTAAGGGTTTGCATTTCCAATGCAGGGGGCATGGGTTTGATCCCTCATCAGGGAACTAAGATCCCGCATGCCACTCGGTGGTAAAAAAAAAAAAAAAAAAAAAAAAAAAAAAAAAAAAAAAAAAAAAAAAAAAAAAAAAAAGCTAAAAAAATTACAAAAAGAAGAAAGAAAGAAAATAGTGATCTGCCTATGTATCCTATTTAAGTACCATTCTGATGCTCTGTATGTAAACAAAAATACATCAGACTAGTCTTCCTTTCCTCCAGGAGTATAATAATATACTGTTGCTAGTGCTACGTGGCTAGTTTGAATATTTGACAGCAGAACTGCAAGAATCAGCTCTCTCTGGAAAACGTTTACCTCTTCCTGGATTAGGTTACATAAAAGTTAGTTATCTGAGTCATTTATTTATGAAAAGAAGCTAAACAGGAATTCATACAGTGTCGACACCAATAACAGCTGAACTATTCTGTCAACACTGGCCCCGTGTCGGTGGCGGGTGGGGAGGGGCACAATGGTCTTACTGTTCAAACTAGCTGGTGCACACCAGACTGGCTCCCAGCCCACTGGATTTCCCACAGGCTCAGGGTTTGGCTCCTTCACAGGCTCAAGATCCTATCTCCTTCAATTCAAGGATCTACCCAGAAAATTCCACACCGTGTGTCATTCCGGCACACTAGTGTTACACTCCATTACATCCTCTTACATGTGACCGCATTAACCCAGGCGGGCCACTCCTAGATCGGCCTCATATTTTCTGTGATGTCAGGCAGAACCAGCGCTTCAAGAAAATCTTGAGCGCTCTGTGAATTCCATTATGAAGGCACGTAAAACAACCGTCTTGCTCTTGTTTCCCACTGGGGTAACCTCTGAAGGTCACATGTTAGCTGTAAATCAATAAAGACTTCCTGGAGCCCTGATGGTGTCCGCAATAACATCCGTCTGGGGACACGCTCGTGCTTCTGAAAAATCCAATTACTCTATATGCCATAATTACCCCCGAGCATTCTGAATATTTGGCCATCACTGGATGAATACCTACTATGGGCCAGGCATTCCTAGGAAAGCATATTTTCTAGGGGAGGCTAGACAACCAGGTGGCACAGGAAGAGAGGCCTGGGGCATGCCCTGGGGAGGACCACCGATCTCAGAGGGAGCGCATCTTTGGGAGGACAGGATGGGGGGATGGCGGTGCCAGCAGAGCCCGTGTCCTCTTGCAGGGTTCTTACACCCGAAATGTCTAGGACAGCAGCATCTCTGCACAGCAACGTCAACATACTTCACACTGCCGAGCTGTACTAAAAGGAAAAAAAACCCCAAAACAGAGGTATGAGACCTAAAATCTAATCATGAGGAAACGTCAGACTGATGGCCATTCAATGAAATGACAAATCAAAAGCGTCCAGGTCCTGAGAGTCCAGGAAATATGGGAGAGCCGTTCTAAACTGAAGGGGACTCAAGACCTCAGACAACCAACTGGGCACATGTGAGCTCCACCAGGATCCAAAGGACGCCACTGGGGACCAGTGGCGAACTCTGAACGGAGTCTCAGGATCACACGGCAGCAATATATCAGTGTTTATGTCCCAATCCCTACAGTTTCATGTGATGATCTGGCGGTGTGTCCTTGTTTTAGGGGATATTCTACTGTAGGCAGTGGTGGGGGACACGGTTGGCAACTATTTACAAGTGGCTCAGAAAAAAAAGCTGGCTGTATTGAATTTGTGACTTTTCTATAAGAACACAACAACAATAATAAACACAAAAAAGAATGACAAGGCAGACATATGGAGAAGTTCAACAGTGTTGTCTCAGGGTAGTGTTGGGGCCACCCAGGATTGAACCCCAGCTTCACTCTCGGGACTGTGCATCTGCCACCTCGGGCAAGCAGTTTCACCTCCATGGGCATTAGTTTCACATTCATAAAAAGGTATGCCAGCTCACACAGCTGTTGTGGGGGTTCAGGAGGAGACACGCACAGTGCTCACAGTGCTGGCGCTATTATCATGAGCACACACATTACTCTGATATTCTTAACCCAAACAATCAAAGATGCTGTTGATGATGCATCCTTGTCAACCTTCTGCCACCAGCATGGCTGGCTACCTTTGTTACTTTCCAGCTTCACCTCCGCTGGACACACAGGGAAGGGCATCTTTCTTCAACAAACCCTTTATCTTAACCTCTACTCACTCCAGCCTCAGACTCGGTCATCACCACTGCCATCATGTATTGACTGGGTGTCCACTGTTTTCAGGGGAAAAGAAAGCTGGAGAACAGGCTCTTGCCTTTTCAGAACTAACATCCAAAGCAGAAAGCCACTTCATTTGACATGAGCTACTAGAAACCTAAGACTTCCCTGCAGCTCAAATGGAAAAGAATCTGCCTGCAATGCAGGAGACCCGCGTTAATCCCTGGGTTGGGAAGATCCCCCAGAGAAGGGAGTGACAACCCACTCCCTTGTTGTTGCCTGGAGAATCCTGTGGACAGAGAAGTCTGGCGGGCTGTAGTCCATGGAGTCACAGAGAGTCAGACAGGACTGAGTGACAAACACACACACAGACAGTCGGACACGCCTGAGCGACCAACACCTCACACTTCACTAGAAACCTGAGAATACACTGTATGCCCCAGTGTAAAACTTAACTCTGTGCCAATATCAGCCCCGCCTTTTTGAGCTGAAATTCAGGATGCATGGTGTTTTTGCTGAAAAGGGGCTCAGCCTTTCTGGAAAACAAGTTGGCAATATGTAACCATGTTTATAAGGTCCATGATCTTGGACTCAATGGTTTCATTTGGGGGAAATAATTAGTATATTGGGCTTCCCTGGTGGCTCGGCTCAGATGGTTAAGAATCCACCTTCAATGAGGGAGACCCGGGTTCAGTCCCTGGGTTGGGAAGATTCCCTGGAGAAGAGAATGGCAACCCACTCTGGTATTCTTGCCTGGAGAATCCCATGGACAGAGAAGCCTGGAGGCATACAGCCCATTGGCTCGCAAAGAGTCAGACACAACTAAGCACTATTAGCATATTAAAAAAAAAAAGACAAATGGTATAAAGATGTTTAGGTCAGGGATGTTCATGATAGAAAAATATCTAAGGAAATGAAGCTGGAGAGGCAAGCGGGGGCCAGATCAGGCCTTGGAGGGCCGTAGACACCATCCTGTAAGAACTGGGAGCCCACTGGAAGGAATGAAACGAGGCCTGAGACTCGGGAAGACCACTCCAGGCACCTCGCAGAGCTTGACCTGAACGGGGAACAGGGGTCAGAGGGGAGAGCCGCGTAGAGGTTAGGGCAGCCACCAGGCGGAGGAGGGCCAGGACCCCGGCAGCAGTGCCAGGCACACACATGTGAGAAAATGGCCAGCGAATAAAAGCAGAACAAAAACCCAGTTAAGGATCACAACTCTGTAAAATGCTGCCTTTGCTCACCAGAAAAGATTTTCAAAGAAATTGATAGAGTAACGCAAATTGACTATGATACTCATTGATTTTCTTTTTTCTGAAAAGCTTATGAAAACCTCGTAATGATAAATATACAATTTACAATTTTAAGTCCAAGCTTTGACCCCTACTTGACATTTCGGATAGTGCAACCCAAGTGTGGTCAGCACCTGTCTGCCATGAGGTCAGAAGAGAAACTGAGAGTGTTTAGAAACTTTTAAAGCAACTTGTCAGAAGAACTGCCCATCTGCTGCATCTACCAATAAAATATTATGGCTTGTGTTTTGTCTGTCTTCCCATGCATACTTCTAGTAATTCATTTTTATCATATTCTGTTTATCAGTTGGCAAGAGGTTGAAACAAAGCAGGTCATCCTCAGAGATAGTTTGAGAAACGCTGATGAAAAACCCTGCACAGCTGAGGTCTCCCAGAGGCAGCCAGCAGTGCCTCTCAGCCTAGCCCCCACCCCACATCTGGACGGATGCGCCATTTACATGGTGACTGGGATGCTGGGGCTTAGCAGCTGGGAAACAGCCATGTTATCCAGTTAGACAGTCATAGCTGGGGAAAGACACTCTGATAGTGATCACTTGCATGAGCGTGTGTGTGTGTCACATATTACAACAGATCAGAAAACGCTGCCTAATGACTTCCCTAGTCCTTAAGATTCCACATGTCTCAGGGCAACACAGCCTGCCAACTGCAACCAGGACCTGATGCAACCAAATAAGTAAATTAATTTTTAAGAAAACACTGCCTACACTAGAAAGGACACCATCACAGGGCACTAGGGCCTCTTCCTGGCTGACACCTTAATTTTTGCCGTTTGAGAAAAGGGCATCACTAGATGAATTCCATGGTCTTTCCTCTATGTGCTCTCTGAAAATTTTGCCACTTACATTGAATGAATCTTAGCCACAGAGAGATGACAGGACTTTTTATTCCAAGGGCTTCACTGTGTCTCCCTCCACAATGCCTGTGTACTTGCGTCTGACTGATGCTCCGTAAGGGCGGGCTCACGTCTGGATTTTTGCTCACTGTTGTATATGCATGCATGCATGCGTGGCACTGACCAGGACCACAGATGAGTGATGCGACCTCATGTTTAGTGGCCTGTGTGGTCTGTGGACAGTGCCCGTCTGCAGTGAGGTCACAACAGAAACTGAGAGCGTTCAGAAACTTTTAAAGCAATTTATCAAAAAAAAAAAAATCAAAAATAAATAAATAAAGCAATTTATCAGAAAAATTGCATGCTGCGTGTAACAACAAAACGTTAAAGCTTACGTTTTGTCTTCCTGTTCCACTTCATTCTCCTAGCAATTTATTTGTAAGGCTTTGCAAGCTTATTGTCTCAGGGGAGCTACAACCTGTCTCCTGGGCAGTGAAGGCTAATTACTGCATTCACTGGGGAGCTTTCTGTTTCTTGCCTAACCTTCCACCTTTCTGGAATGTTCTAGATAATTGCACAGTGTAAATGGGGAGAGCTGGCTTCAAAGACGGAGAAACTTTGAGAGCTGTGTAGAGATGAAAGGAGACGCCTAGGGACAGAGGAAGCGGCCCTGTCCCAGGCACAGAGGCCAGGCAGCCGCGTGGCACAGATGTGGGGCGGGCCTGGAGACAGCCAGGTGGGCTCGCACAGACGGCTTCTGGACACGCAAAGTCCTCCCAGGCCCCAGGCCTCCAAATCCTGTGTGAAGAATTCCAGAGAAGCTCAAGCTTAACAGCGCAGGGGTTAGAAGCAGGCTGCCTCCATGATCAAATGCAGGCCCATATACCATGTACCTAAATGGCCAGAAATTATACATCAATAATAAATTTTAAATACTTTCCATCTTCCTACTGAGAGAGTTAATTCTTAGGTACGTTGATAAGGAATCCAGTGTCCCTGAAGAGGAGGAGAAAGGGGTCTGGGACTCTCAAAGAGGAGAAAGGGACAAACTTTACTTTTTCAACATTCCCACATCTTAGTCATATGCAACATCACTTTCTTTAAGCAGAGGTAAGTGCAGGAGACCCAGGTTCGATCCCTGGGTTGGGAAGATCCCCTGGAGAAGGCAATGGCAACCCACTCCAGTATTCTTGCCTGGAAAATCCCATGGACTGAGAAGCCTGGTAGGCTACAGTCAATGAGGTGGCAAAGAGTCAGACACTACTTCACTTTCACTTTCAATGATTACACAACAAAACTTGCTTGAGGATATGATTTTCCTTAAACTCTGAACCAATGATTATATAACAACAATGTATCCTCTTTGAGGACATGTTTCTCCTTAAGAATCTTCAGACTAATCCTGTCATCTTAAAGTGTATTTTGTGGGAGTGGGTCTGATAAGATCTTTCTATTGTTAGTTCTAATCCTTTATCTTAAAATGTATGTTGTGGGAGTGGGTCTGGTAAGACCTTTACAACCTTGAGACATTCTTCTGATTTACTGTAATAACCAACTGAGAAGGAACCAACCCTGGAGAAGGAAATGGCAACCCACTCCAGTACTCTTGCCTGGAAAATCCCATGGACAGAGAAGCCTGGTGGGCTGCAGTCCATGGGGTCACAAAGAGTCGGACATGACTGAGCGACTTCACTTTCACTTAATAACCAACTTAAAAAGTATATAGCTCCCTTGCTAAGATTAGCAAGGAGGCAGGCTCCATCCACCATCTGTGGATGTCTGTGTCAGAAGCTCTCTCTGTCCCTTTTTATACTTTAGTAAAACTCTGCTACACAAAAGCTCTTGAGTAATCAAGCCTGGTCCCTGGTCCTGAAGCTAAATCTTCTTTCAAGATCAGGAATCTGACATTATTCACCATAAGCTATCACTACCTTGAAAACAAAAAAAAATTGCAATGCACAGAATGTTCCCCCTGAAATGCAGATGTGGAAGCCCTAATCCCAGTGTGATGGTATTTGGAGGTGGGGCCTTAAGGAGGTGATTAGGTCAAGAGGGTGGAACTCATCATCATCATGAATTAGTGCACTCATGAGAAGAGGTCAGATGTCACTCAGTCTTTCTACCATGTAAGGATAAGAGTCAGCAACCCACAAGAGGGCCCTCACCAGAACCTCACCAGATCTCATACTTCCATCCTCTAGGGCTGTGAGAAATACCTTTCTGATGTTTATAAGCTACTCAACCTATGGGGTTGTGTTATTGCAACTTGAGTCGACAGAGAGAGTCACAGAGTCCAGGAATACTGGGCTCAAAATTTAAGATCTCAAACTCCTTGGTGTCCCTCACTGGAGTGTGACAGAATATTGACCTCTCTGACCATTGCCTGCTCCCCACACCCTGGGGTCACACCTCAAGGGGACTTCCCCACTTCAGGTGGGCAGCCAAGATGACGTGGTGAAGCTCTGTCCACAGCCCTGGAGACTGTGTCTCCCAGCCACCCTCTGGCCCAGCTGGGCATCACCCATGGCTCAGTCCACGGTCTGGGGAAAGAGGCTCACACAGAGCTGGGAAGTGGATTTGGGTCACTTGGAGAGGGAACTGCAGGGTCCTGAGCTCCCTTTTGAACTGTGGAGTTGGAGAAGACTCTTGAGAGTCCCTTGGACTGCAAGGAGATCCAACCAGTCCATCCTAAAGGAGATCAGTCCTGGGTGTTCATTGGAAGGACTGATGCTGAAGCTGAAACTCCAATACTTTGGCCACCTGATGTGAAGAGCTGACTCATTGGAAAAGACCCTGATGCTGGGAGGGATTGGGGGGCAGGAGGAGAAGGGGACGACAGAGGATGAGATGGTTGGATGGCATCACAGACTCAATGGACATGAGTTTGAGTAAACTCTGGGAGCTGGTGATGGACAGGGAGGCCTGGCGTGCTGCAGTCCATGCGGTTGCAAAGAGTCAGACATGACTGGGCAACTGAACTGAACTGAGTACCCAGAATGTGGCATTAATGGAGGGGTGGAGGGTCTGGGTGACACGTCCTTGGGGGCATGTGGATGTGGACGAATGAGAGCTACTTCCCAGTGTGGGGAAGCACTGGGCCCAGGGCCAGTGCCCGTTGCCGGGGTCTGCGGAGGTCCTGCTTACAGACAAGCAGTGCCAGGTTGCCTCCACACCCCACCCCAAACCAGACGGTTCCTTTGTCCTATAGCTTCTCAGTTACAAGGAAGCAGACCCCCTGCCTCTGCCGCCCTGCTCCTTTTCCTGTCTCCCGTCCCAGTGCGCACACAGTGCACGGGGCACACACAGACGCTGTGCACACGTGCATACCCCGGGGCTCATGCACATGAGGGCACGCACACAGACCTGGGCCAGCAGGTAAGAGCGCCTCAGGCCCAGGGGAGACACGCGGGACCATGGAGCCCTGTCCTCACCTGGGAAGGGAGCTGAGGGGAGGCCAGAGTCACGTCAGTGTTCTTTGACCTGAAGGCTTTAAACCAAAGGTCTGATAAATGGTATAGCTTTGGCATCTCCCCCCACCCCAACCCCGCCCATGCAACCCCCAAGTCCTATTATGGTTCTGCTTGTTTCTGCAATTTGAGGCTGTGTGGGCACAAACCAAGGTCTTTAAAGCAAAAGGAAACCCTGAATACTTGAAAGATGGAGAAAACAGCTCTAGGAGGTATCCCTCTCTTCGATAAAGGTAACCAGCCATTCGGATTAATCTTAAATCAACTTTGAAATGGAAAACTTCAGCCCAGTTTCTGACAGAGAAAATGCTTAGGGAAATCACTGCAGGATGTAAACTTAACAACCAGAGACATGTCTAGCAAGTATGGGCTCCACTGGAATTTCATACTTTTTGCTGCTGGTGTAATGGAATAGTAACGTAACAGGAAAAGGGGGAGGGGAGGGAAAGTAGCTCTCTCTTTTGTCTATATTCCAGACTTCTGTCTGCTACTGGGCAGCAGATAATCGGAGTGAACTAGACACTGGCCTGTCTCACGTGCATTCGGTTGGTCTCACGGTCAGGACCAAATTTCACATGGTGGATAAAAGGGGCTTGGCTCTGAAAACAGGAGAGGGGTTGGCCAAGTTGTGTGGCCGTATGCTTACACAGCATCCACGCAGACATGAGCCTTCCACTCAGGACTGGAGCCCCAGCTTTGCAAGCACACGAGGTCCTATTGTTGGAAGCCTGAGACACACACTGAAAGCTGACTCCTGCTTCAGCACATCTGCTGGCTGCTGACGCCTTATCGAACGCCTCATTGTCCCTCTACCTCCCCCCCAAAGTCAGAATTCTGTCCTGAAACCTAGACACGTTTCTGTGCTCCCGTTAGGCAGGAGAAAGGCACTCTATATTGGATGCGCTTCCTCCCCGCCACCAAATCCATAGAAAGACCTTGTTAACATAATCCGATTGGCTGTTAAGAGCTTGACCTTGAGTAGAGTGTGTTTTAACCTTAAGGTTAATTTTGAGAATTCTGTGTTCCATCTTTACAACGGTGTGAAGTTGCAGCTGAGTCTAAAATGTGCATCTGATGGTGGGAAATGGCAGGGATGCCAGGGAGCAAAGGTGTGTTGGTGCCACCTTAGTCCCTCAGCACGATTATGGTACATGGAGCTCCTTAGATGGATCTCCTTACCTTAATGGGGTGGGGGCGGGGGTCGGCTTCCCTGACAGCTCAGCTGGTAAAGAATACGGCTGCAATGCAGGAGACCCTGATTCAATTTGTGGCTTGGGAAGATCCTTTGGAGAAGGGATAGGCTACCCACTCCAGTATTCTTAGGCTTCCCTTGTGGCTCAGCTGGTAAAGAATCCGCCTGCAGTGTGGGAGATCTGCGTTCGCTTCCTGGCTTGGGAAGATCCCCTGGAGAAGGGAACGGCTGGCTACCCACTCCAGTATTCTGGCCTGGAGAATTCCATGGATTGCATAGTCCGTGGGGTCATTAAGAGTTGGACACGGCTGAGCGACTTTCACTTTTCACCTTAATGGGAGGAATTCCATACTGATGGCGTGTTAAGGATGAGGGGCTCTAGGCAGAGGGGAGCTTTGCTTCTCTAAGTTACTTTGTTCATGGACAGATGGGACGGAACCCACGGAATAGAACATGTCTACACCTGCCTTTTCAGGGGCACATGGGAAAACGCCTTCCGAATCCCAAATGGTGGACTCACCATCTTCTGGAATAAAACTGGTTTTTGAAGCTGGGAGAACTGCTGTGTAGGAACTTCCCTGAAGCCTGAAAAACTGAGACTCAAAAAAAGAGCTCATTTCCCTGAAGTCATTTTTTTAAATGTTGTTGTTTCTCAGTCACTAAGTCATGTCTCCTTGTGACCCCATGGACGGCAGTACACCAGGCTTCCCAGTCCTTCACCATCTCCCAGAGTTGACTCAAACTCACATCCACTGAGTTGGTAAAAAAACGACTGCAGCCTTTATTTTGTGGTGACTCTGTGCACGCTAGCATATCTTGGATTACAAAACCAATCTGACCATGATTTGGGGGGAAAGAACTTCCTGAGCTGCAGACAGAAGGCAGGGACCCCTCTCTCCCGTCACCCCAGAGCGCCTCCTGCTGTGTACCCTCTGGGCACTGCTTGGGGCAAGGACAATGTCTCAAGGCAGAGCCTCCTGGGTGGAACACGGGAGGGCAGGGGAGTGGTGGGGTTAGCTGGAGGGAAAAGGAAAGAAAAGGAAGGGAAAGAACCAACAATGTAAGCACATCCTATGGGCCAGCAACGGTGTGTCAGTGCTCGCACATATTATCTGTTAAAACTTCTCATCTGGGTACATGCTAATTCCATTTACACGGGAGGAAACATTCTCAGAGAGGTGACAGCCTTGTCTGGGTTCATCAGAGTTAGTTCCTTTCTGGAGCCAAAGGTCACTGGGCTCAGGGCACATTCTCTAAGGGAGTGGGAGGCCGTGGAGGAGACGGGAGGCAGGTTCCGCTGCCCAACCACAGACCGAGCCTGGGGGAAAGGACACGGGGAAGGGAGGGCCTGTGTCCTCAAGGCCCCAGCAGGAGAACCACGGCCCCCGTCTGAATGGAGCTTCAGGAAGTGTGCTGCCTGTTTTGCCATTGCGTCACTGAGTCATGTCTGACTCTTCACGACCCCATGGACTGCAGTGCGCCAGGCTCCTCTGTCCTCCACTATCTCCCGGAGCTTGCTGAAACCCATGTCCATGGAGTCAGTGATGCCATCCAACCATCTCATCCTCTGTCGTCCCCTTCTCCTTCTGCCTTCAATCTTTCTCAGCATCAGGGTCTTTTCCAAGGAGCTGGCTCTTCGCCTCAGGTGGCCAAGGAGATTTTAAAGAAAACCCATCAAGCTAGAGGATCCCAGATCATGAAAAAGACATCTTCCTTTCTAAACATGAAGAGTTTAAGGGAAAAAAAAATTTTGGTATAGGTAAAATATGCTCTGGAGAAGACAAAAGAGAATAAATCAAGTAAAGAAATAATAATTTAAAGAAGGAAGAAACAAAGAAAGGAAGAAGGAAAGAAAGTAAGAGGTGGGGGAGAGAGGAAGTCGGGGGAGGGAGGGAGGGAAATCCAGCCAGCTCTTCTCGGGCTCAAGAATTCTTCAAAAGACTAGGTGATTTGCTTCTTCCATTAACTACATTCCATTCCACATGTAATTTCTATTAATTTAAGTACCAGTGGTGTAAGAGCCCTTGTGAAAATAGAGAAAAATATCCTAACAGGATGCAAATGACAACTTCTTAAACAATAACTTTAGACTGCAGAGCAGCCTGGCTGGCGTCTTGAATCAGCACTCCGCCACTGAAATATGTAAAGCACGTTGTCCACACTTCATGCCTTATGGCTCAAAACTCTTTTGGAAATCACTTTCCATATTGCTTATATCATCCACAACACATTTTCTGCATCATCTGTAACACATCTTTCTGATGACACATCTCTGCTCTTTGAGGGTGGTGGATTTGGTTTCTTTTCTTTCTGTCTTTGAACACTTGAAACCAAAATTTGGTATGGTAAAGTACATGATCAACCTAATAACACTATTATAAGCCCAAAATAGAATGTGATTGTGGGTGTGTATGTTATTGCTCAGTCCTGTCCAACCCTTGCAACCCCATGGACTGTAGCCCGCCAGGCTTCTTGGCCCATGGGATTCTCTAGGCAAGAATACAGGAGTGGGTTGCCATTTCCTTCTGCAGGGGATCTCTCCTACCCAGGGATCGAACTCAGATCTCCTGCATTGCAGGCAGATTCTTTACTGTCTGAGCGACCAGGGAAGCCCTTAGAATGTGATCACAGTCCTCTCTAATTTTCTCATGTGCTCAATGAACTTGCTCCAAACACAATTTGAAAAGAAGACCTACAAATCACTTTTAGTAAAGCATTAGAAAATGCCTGTTTATAGAGATTTACATGGGTTTATATAAAACTATATATATTTTCAAAAATCCTTTCCCCCATCACAGACTCAAGTAAGTTGCAAACTTTAACAGAGACCCACAAAAATTAACCATGATTTTGAAGCATTCTCAGAGGGAAGTTGCTTTATAAATGGCTGAAACGTGTTTAAATATGCCAAAACATAGTTTGATTTTCTGACAAAATTCTGAAAAAATAAAAATAAATCACCACTTAAAAAGTGATTAGATGTCTTCTATAAAAATTAAGCATACATCTACTTCTTAAAAATAAGTATTATGCCAAACACGAATGTACTTTTAATTTATGAAATAAAAATTCCCTAATAATGCCAATGCCAACCAATTCATTTTAAGTTAAAACTACACAGAGCATGACCAACTCAATGGACATGAGTTTGAGCAGACTCTGGGAGATAGTGAAGGACAGGGAAGGCTGGCATGCTGCATTCCATGGGGTTGCAAAGAGTCAGACACGACTGAGTGACTGAACAATGACAGCAACAGAGAATACAGATGCAATTTTTAACGTTTATTATTTTAACTTATTTATTTGATTGCACCGGGTCTTAGCTGTGGCACACAGGATCTTTAGTTGTGGGATGTGGAGTCTAGTTCCCTGACCACTGATGGAAACTGGGTCTTCCACGTTGGGGGTGTGGAGTCTGAGCGAGAGTCTGACTCACTGGACCATCAGGGAAGTCCCGGCCAATACAATTTTTAAACAACTTTATGGTTAATCATTAAGACACTTTATTTAATTTGGTAAATTACAACAAACTGCTTTTACTGGCAGGCCTATCAAAGACCTAATTTAATGATCATTAACACAATTGGTGACCAAGGAAAGGCAGAGAACCATCACCCTACTGCAAGAAGAGCTCTCGTTATCACAAGGGAAATATGGCACCCTGTGTTGCTGTGGATGAGAGGCTGGAAAGTCTTCAGGGTGAGCTTGACCTTTATCTGAAGGGCATACAGGCATCTGTGGGACCAGAACACGAGCAGTTAACACCCCTCTGACCAAGGGATTTCATAAGAGGCTTCGATAAAAGAACCTCGGATTAAAAGTCTCCTGAGATATCTATCTCCTTTCATCCCGTTGAGGCTAGAATGTCAAAGGTCTGGATCTGTCCACAGCCCTTTCGGGTCCAGAACCTGCTGCTTCTCGGTGGCAGGAAGACAGCCGAGAGAAGAGAACACAGGGGGCCCATAGGCAAGCTCTGACCTTGCCTGCCCTTTCATCAATTATAAAAAAAGGGGAAATCCAGCGGGTCTGTGGCCACAGTGCCCCATGAGGGGAGCAGCTGCACTTTGCTCTATGTCCTAGGTTCAGTGGAAGAGTCGATCTTAAGAAAATATTTCATTAAAAACAACACCACCCCCGCAAAAATGAGACAAGTTCACAACCACTGAGCTTGATCTCTTGAATCCACCTGCAAGGCAGAAGACCCCGGTTCGATTCTTGGGTGGGGAAGATCCCCTGGAGAAGGGATAGACTACCCCCTCCAGTATTCTTGGGCTTCCCTGATAGCTCAGTTGGTAAAGAATCCGCCAGCAATGAGGGTGATCCCAGTTCAATTCCTGGGTTGGGAAGATCTGCTGGAGAAGGGACAAAGTTACCCACTCCAGTATTCTGGCCTGGAGAACTCCCTGGACTGTTTAGTCCATGGAGTCGCAAAGAGTCATTTTCTTTTCTTGGAAGAGGAAATGGCAACCCGCTACAGTATTCTTGCCTGGAGAATTCCATGGACAGAGGAGCCTGGTGGGCTACAGTCCACGGGGTCGCAAGGAGTCAGACACGACTGAGTGACTAACACACTTGATCTCTAAGGTTTCTCCCTGATTCAACCTTCTAAATGCCATGAAAGGGCTTTCCTGGTGGCTCAGTGGTGAAGAATCTGCCTGCCGATGCAGGAGAAAGGCATTTTCGCTCTCTGATCCGGGAGGATCCCACCTGCTGGGAGCAACTAAGTCTGTGCATCACAACTACTGAGCCTGTGCTCCAGAGCCCTGGAGCTGCAACTGCTGACACCCTCATACGCGGTGCCTGTGCTCCCCAACAACAAGCCGCTGCAGGGAGAAGCCTGCACACGGCAACCAGAGAGCAGCTCCCGCCTGCCGCAACAGAGAAAAGTCCACGCGTCAAGTGAAGACCCAGCATGGCCAAAAAAATAATTCAGTTCAGTCAGTTCAGTCGCTCAGTCATGTCCAACTCTTTGCGACCCCATGAATCGCAGCACGCCAGGCCTCCCTGTCCATCACCAACTCCCAGAGTTTACTCAAACTCATGCCCATCGAGTCGGTGATGTCATCCAACCATCTCATCCTCTGTTGTCCCCTTCTCCTCCTGCCCCCAATCCCTCCCAGCATCAGGGTCTATGCCAATGAGTCAACTCTTCACATGAGGTGGCCAAAGTATTGGAGTTTCAGCTTCAGCATCAGTCCTTCCAATGAACACCCAGGACTGATCTCCTTTAGGATGGACTGGTTGGATCTCCTTGCAGTTCAAGGGACTCTCAAGAGTCTTCTCCAACACCACAGTTCAAAAGCATCAATTTTTTGGCGCTCAGCTTTCTTCACAGTCCAACTCTCACATCCATACATGACCATTGGAAAAACCATAGCCTTGACCAGATGGACCTTTGTTGGCAAACTAATGTCTCTGCTTTTTAATATGCTGTCTAGGTTGGTCATAACTTTCCTTCCAAGGAGTAAGCGTCTTTTTTTTTTTTTTTTTTTTTTTTAGAGTAAGCGTCTTTTAATTTCATGGCTGCAATCACCATCTGCAGTGATTTTGGAGACCAGAAAAATAAAGTCTGACACTGTTTCCACTGTCACCTCATCTATTTCCCATGAGGTGATGGGACCTTATGCCATGATCTTAGTTTTCTGAATGTTGAGCTTTAAGCCAACTTTTTCACTCTCCTCTTTCACTTTCATCAGGAGGCTTTTTAGTTCCTCTTCACTTTCTGCCATAAGGGTGGTGTCATCTCCACATCTGAGGTGATTGATATTTCTCCCAGCAATCTTGATACCAGCCTGTGCTTCTTCCAGCCCAGCGTTTCTCAGATGTACTCTGCATATAAGTTAAATAAGCAGGGTGACAATATACAGCTTTGACATACTCCTTTTCCTATTTGGAACCAGTCTGTTGTTCCACGTCCAGTTCTAACTGTTGCTTCCTGACCTGCATACAGGTTTCTCAAGAGGCAGGTCAGGTGGTCTGGTATTCCCATCTCTTTCAGAATTTTCCACAGTTTATTGTGATCCACACAGTCTAAGGCTTTGGCATAGTCAATAAAGCAGAAATAGATGTTTTTCTGGAGCTCTTGCTTTTTCGATGATCCAGTGGATGTTGACAATTTGATCTCTGGCTCCTCTGCCTTTCCTAAAACCAGCTTGAACATCTGGAAATTTACAGTTCACGTATTGCTGAAGCCTGGAGGCGGCCGAGAAGAGCTTCCTCAAGTCCGAAGTCAGGGGCAGTGGCTGAGATGGGCTACCCCACGTCTGAAGTCAGGGGTGGTGGCCGAGAGGAGCTACCACAGGCCCCAGGTCAGGGGCGGCAGCTGAGAGGAGCTGCCCCACGTCCAAGGAGTGGCGGCTACACAGGCGCAGAAGGGCCGAGAGGAGCTTCTCCATGTTCAAGGTCAGGAGGGCGGCCCTGAGGAGATACCCTTCGTCCAAGGTAGGGAGCAGCGGCTGCGCTTAGCTGGAGCAGCCCTGAAGAGATACCCCACGTCCAAGGTAAGAGAAACCCAAGTAAGACAGTAGGTGTTGCGAGAGGGCATCAGAGGACAGACACACTAAACCATAATCATAGAAAACCAGCCAATCTGATCACAGGACCACAGTCTTGTCTAATGCAATGAAACTAAGCCATGCCGTGTGGGGCCACCCAAGAGGGTCGGGTCATGGTGGAGAGGTCCGATAGAATGTGGGCCACTGGAGAAGGGAATGGCAAGCCACTTCAGTATTCTTGCCTTGAGAACCCCGTGAACAGTATGAGAAGGCAAAATGATAAGATACTGAAAGAGGAACTCCCCAGGTCGGTAAGGTGCCCATTATGCTACTGGAGATCAGTGGAGAAATAACTCCAGAAAGAATGAAGGGACGGAGCCAAAGCAAAAACAATACCCAGCTGTGGATGTGACTGGTGACAGAAGCAAAGTCCGATGCTGTAAAGAGCAATATTGCATAGGAACCTGGAATGTTAGGTCCATGAATCAAGGCAAATTGGAAGTGGTCAAACAGGAGATGGCAAGACATTCTAGGAATGTCGACATTCTAGGAATCAGTGAACTAAAATGGACTGGAAAGGGTGACTCTAACTCAGATGACCATTATATCTACTACTGTGGGCAGGAATCCCTTAGAAGAAATGGAGTAGCCATCATGGTCAACCAAAAGAGTCCAAAATGCAGTACTTGGATGTAATCTCAAAAATGACAGAGTGATCTCTGTTCGTTTCCAAGGCAAACCATTCAATATCATGGTAATCCAAGCCTATGCCCCAACCAGTAACGCTGAAGAAGCTGAAGTTGAACGGTTCTATGAAGACCCACAAGACCTTTTAGAACTAACACCCAAAAAAGATGTCCTTTTCATTATAGGGGACTGGAATGCAAAAGTAGGAAGTCAAGAAACACCTGGAGTAACAGGCAAATTTGGCTTTGGAGTACGGAATGAAGCAGGGCAAAGGCTAATAGAGTTTTGTCAAGAGAACACACTGGTCATAGAAAACATCCTCCTCCAACAACGCAAGAGAAGACTCTACACATGGACATCACCAGATGGTCAACACCGAAATCAGATTGATTATATCCTTTGCAGCCAAAGATGGAGAAGCTCTATACAGTCAGCAAAAACAAGACCGGGAGCTGACTGTGGCTCAGATCATGAACTCCTTATTGCCAAATTCAGACTTAAATTGAAGAAAGTAGGGGAAACCACTAGCTCATTCAGGTATGACCTAAATCAAATCCCTTATGACTATACAGTGGAAGTGAGAAATAGATTTAAGGGACTAGATCTGATAGACAGAGAGCCTGATGAACTATGGACAGAGGTTCGTGACATTGTACAGGAGACAGGGATCAAGACCATCCCCATGGAAAAGAAATGCAAAAAGGCAAAATGGTTGTCTGAGGAGGCCTTACAAATAGCTGAGAAAAGAAGAGAAGCGAGAAGCAAAGGAGAAAAGGAAAGATATTCCCATTTGAATGCAGAGTTCCAAAGAATAGCAAGGAGAGATAAGAAAGCCTTCCTCAGCGATCAATGCAAAGAAATAGAGGAAAACAACAGAATGGGAAAGACTAGAGATCTCTTCAAGGTAATTAGAGATATCAAGGGAACATTTCACACAAAGTGGGTTCGATAAAGGACAAAAATGGTATGGACCTAACAGAAGCAGAAGATCTTAAGAACAGGTGGCAAGAATACACAGAACTGTATAAAAAAGATATTCATGACCCAGATAATCACAATGGTGTGATCACTCACCTAGAGCCAGACATCCTGGAATGTGAAGTCAAGAGGGCCTTAGAAAGCATCACTACAAACAAAGCTAGTGGAGGTGATGGAATTCCAGTTGAGCTATTTCAAATCCTGAAAGATGATGCTGTGAAAGTGCTGCACTCAATACGCCAGCAAATTTGGAAAACTCAGCAGTGGCCACAGGACTGGAAAAGGTCAGTTTTCATTCCAATCCCTAAGAAAGGCAATCCCAAAGAAAGCTCAACAAAATAATTTAAAAAACAACAACAACAAAAAATTTCTGTTTTTTTAAATAAATAAAGCCCATGAAAGTGGGTGCATTTGGCTTATCTGAACTCCATCCCTATATCCAAGCTGAAAACTCTGTGGGCAAGGAGAAATGGCTGGTCTTATGATGGGGATCCAAGGAAAATGTTTGAACATGCACTTGATATAAATGGAAAGATGGTAGCAGAGACCCCCAGATTTGGGGACTGAAAGTTCCCAGTGTCCTCTTGGTCTCTGTTCTTCCTGGGACGAACCTTGGGGTGGTGATGGTGATGGGGGTGGGGAGAGGGACACGAGCACACCGGGACTCAGATAAAGTCAGGATTACTGAACTCATCTCTTGATTAACAGCACTGATGAGAATATTCTGCCGCAATCAAGTTCTCTCATCAATGTCCTGTTACCATGCTTGCCACCAAACTTCGGTCTCCCCCCTGCTCACAGCTCCCCCCCTGCTCACTGGATGTTACAAAACCTGGCCAACCAGTCCCACCACAAATACATCCTGTATACCTCAGATGGGTCTTCAAGATTTCTAGGTCAAACTTCTATTCACTGGATGTTGCCTCAGCTGAGGTTTCATCCCTTTTCGTAATCTTGAGTGCTCAGTCTAAGCAGATACCCTCCACTTCCACTTTATATGATTATCAAGCCCAAGACACTTGGATCAGCTTCTCCCCTCTGTACTGTAACATTTTTCTGTCTTGACTTGGCTCCTTGGCTATCATATCAATAAGAAACATCCTTCCTTCTTCCCAAACAGAAAGCCTTCATTCATTCCCTCAATTTTGTCCCCTCCTGTCTCCTCTGAGGCCCGAGTACATCTTATAACTACCACTGCTTGTAATTTTCTTTGTTCCTGTTATGACAGACATTGTATATTGTATAATTCTCCAACTAATAGAAAATTGCCAAAATTACCCATGTCATAAAAACATATAAAGATATCATCCATAAACAGAATGGAAATTGCCATCTGCAACAACATGGATGGACTTGGTGTGTGCTAAGACACACATACACACACACAGAGATAAACATTATGAGATGCAGCTATGGCATTTCCAGTGGTCATGTACAGATATGAGAGTTGGACCATAAAGAAGGCTGAACACCAAAGAATTGAGCTTTCAGAATGTGGTGCTGGAGAAGACTCTTGAGAGTTCCTTGGACTACAAGGAGATCAAACCAGTCAATCCTAAAGGAAATCAGTCTTGAATATTCATTGGAAGGACTGATGCTGAAGCTGAAGCTCCAATACTTTGGCCACCTGATGCAGAGAGTCAACTCACTGGAAAATACCCTGATGATGGGAAAGACTGAGGGCAGGAGGAGAAGGGGACAACAGAGGATGAGATGGTTGGATGGCATCACTGACTCGATGGACAGGAGTTCGAGCAATCTCCAGGAGATAATGAAGGACAGGGAAGGCTGGCGTGCTGCAGTCCATGGGGTCGCAAATAGTCAGACATAACTGAGTGACTGAACAACAACAAAGCATAACTCCACGAACCCAGGACATGCCCCCCAAATTTACCAACTGAGACCCAGAAGAGTAGATGAGACAGCAGCCACTATGTGACCCTCCAATGAGCCATCTCACTCATCCTCGGGACAGTTCTCTGAGGTCTGTTCTACTTGTGAAGAAACAAGCTCAAAGGACTTGAATTGGCCCTACCCAGGCTTGCATAGCACCAGAGCTGGGGTTTTCTCCACCACGCTGTTGGCTATGGTTAAGTCTTGGTTACTTTGGGTGAGCGAGTGAGCCAAGGCCCTCTGGGCACTTCCACAATCCTGCATCCCAGACGGGACGACTAGAGGAGAAAAAACAAACTGTGTGGGAGAGCTTGAGGAAGATTTTGATTCATGTCCATGAACTCAGCAGTGTAGACATTCGTAGGGAAAGTGAAAGTCGCTCAGTCGTGTCCAACTCTCTGACTCCACGGACTATACAGTCCATGGAATTCTCCAGGCCAGAATACTGGAGTGGGTAGCCTTTCCCTTCTCCAGGGGATCTTCCCAACCCAGGGATGGAACCCAGGTGTCCTGCATTGAAGGCGGATTCTTTACCAGCTGAGCCACAAGGGAAGCCCAGACATCCCTAGGAATCACCCAAAGATAAAAAACACAATTCCAAGTACATGGCCCCAGGTTCTTCCTTCTGTTGCTCAGTGTCCTCCTTCTGCACCATTTTTGTCCCAGAAGGATGATGCCCAGGACCACAAGCTCCGCAGGCTCATATGTGCGCCCCCAGCCTCGGCCGTGCCCTCTCCCTGACCCGTTTTCTCCAGCAACAGGGCCTCTCCAAGGGCAGGGCTCTGGCCACCTTCCAGACGCGCCCGTGACAAGCAGAAACAGAGCCCCTGGGCCACCGTCCAGTTCCAAATCCGTGAGTGGTGGCGGGTGGGCGGCTGTCAGGGGTTCAGCCATCTCACTTTAACTCTGTCTCCCATTGCCTTTTGTGCTCTTAAACTCAGCTTTCCTTTTAAAGGAAGAATGATACTTTTATTACAAACAAAACCCCAACCAGCGGCAAGTATCATCTTTAGAAGAAAGACTTTAGGGCAGCTTGAGAATAATGCAGAAACACTAAAGAAATCTGCACATTTTGGTAAACGCACGTGAATGTTTTAAAATTTAAACTGGGCAGATTTCCATGAAGTCTAATTGCTGCTAGGCAGGAAATCTGCTGCAGTCGGATGAGTTTTATCATATTCAAGAGCATCGTGGGAGAAGACAATGCAGAGATACTTAATGAACCATGGTTTCCCTTTGGGGTCACTTCTAAGACTCAGTTTCTAAGTGACTTGTTAACACTCATTCATTTGTCAAACACTTGTTAATAATACACAACAGGGCAGGAAACTGCTAGGTGCTGGCAATGCTAGGCAGTTTCTTTATGAAGATCAGAGGTTACTTGGGAGGAGAAAGCCTATTTGGGAGGAATAAGCAGAGCACAGAGGATTTTTAGGGCGTGAAACTACTCTGTATGATACCATCTTGGTGGATACATGTCATTATCCATTTGTCCAAATTCATAGAATGACCGCAGCCATGAAATTAAAAGATGTTTGCTCTTAAGGAAAGCTATGGCAAACCTAGACAGCATATTAAAAACCACAGACATCACTTTGCCAGCAAAAGTCCGCATAGTAAAGCTATGGTTTTTCCAGTAGTTTTGTACAGGTCTGAGAGTTGGACCATAAAGAACACCAAACGCTGAAGATGCTTTTGAACTGTGGTGCTGGAGAAGACTCTTGAGAGTCCGTCGGACTGCAAGGAGATCAAACCAGGCAATCATAAAGGAAATCAACACTGAATAGTCACTGGAAGGACTGATGCTGAAGCTGAAGCTCCAATACTTTGGCCACCTGATGCGAACAGCCAACTCATTGGAAAAGACTCTAATGCTGGGAAATATTGAACACAGGAGGAGAAGGGGGATACAGAGAACGAGACGGTTAGACAGCATCACTGACCCAATGGACATGAATTTGAGCCAACTCCAGGAGATGGTGAAGGACAGAGGAGCCTGGTGTGCTGCAGTGCCAGGGGGTCGCAAAGAGCCGAAAATGTCTTAGCAACCGAACAACAGCAGGGTGCACAACAACAAGAGTGAACCCTTCAGTCAGACAGACAAAGACAAATACCGCATGGTATCACTTTTATGTGTAATCTTAACAAAATGACACAAATGATCTTATTCACAAAAGAGAAACAACTCAGATTTAGAAAACAATCTTAAGGTTACCAAACCGGAAAGGTGGCGGGGGTGGGGGGAGGAGGGATAAATTAGGAGGTTGGGATTAACATTAACTACTATATAGAAATTAGATAATCAACAAGAATCTACTGTAAGCACAGGAAATGCTACTCAATGGTCTGTAATATCGTATATGGGAAAAGGATCTGAGAAACGATAGACAGATAGACATGCATGTATAACTCAGTCACTTTGCTGAGCACCTGAAACTAACTCAGCATGGAAAATCAGCTGCCCTCCAGGACAGGAAAACCTGGCGGCTACAGCCCACAGGGTCGCAAACAGCTGGACATGACTGAGCAACTGACCGGCAACAAAGCGTGCTGTGCTGTGATCAGTCACTCAGTCATGTCTGGCTCTCTGCCACCCTGTGGACTGTAGTCGCCAGGCTCCCCTGTCCATGGGGATTCTCCAGGCAAGAGCACTGGAGTGGGCTGTCCTTTTCCTTCTCCAGGGGGTCTTCCCAACCCCAGGGATCAAACCCAGGTCTCCCGCATCGCAGGCAGGTTCTTTACCGTTCGAGCTTCCAGGGAAGCCCAGTAAGTGTAGAAGAATTGGTAAAAGCAGATGAAAAACAAAGAGATGACGGAACGGGTCTCAGGACGCGCCCTCGGGAGCAGACCAGAGGTGGACTGGAGGTTGCCGGAGCAGAACAGGAAGGCTAGTAGGAGGCTGTATGTGCATGCTAAGTCGCTCCGTCACACCCAACTCTGTGTGAGCCACGCTCCTCTGTCCGTGGGATTCTCCAGGCAAGAGTGCCGGAATGGGCAGCCACGCCCTTCTCCAGGAAGTCTTCCTGACCCAGGGATCAAACCCGCATCTCTTATGTCTCCTGCATTGGCAGGTGGGCTCTTCACCACTAGCGCCAGTGGGTAGCGCCAACCCAGCTGGGAGGCTGACCAAGTAACTAAGGCAAGAGGTGTTCTGAGAACCAAGACAGTTTCCAGGTAGGATGGGAAAGTGGAAACAAATGGAAAGCATGTTGAGATGTGAAATCTACAAACCTTTTGGCTGAAACCTGAGGAGGAGAGAGAGGGCGGCAGCATTTTTCCTGATTCTGGCTCAAACAACTGCATGGTTGGGAGGGAACCAAGGACAGGTGGCAAGTTCAGGAGTAAAGACTGTGGCCAAGGTTCGGACCCACAGATCTTGAAATGTCTGTGAGCGTCGGAGCGGAAGGTGCCCGCGGAAGGTGGCAAGCCGGGTCTGTGGCCCTCCAGAGGGGTCCAGACGTGCCAATGAGCAGACCACCAGAAGTGGTGAGTAGGGTAAGGAAGCTGAGCCAGCTAAGGTCAGAGTCCTAAGGACAACCAACACGGAGCTGAGGATTCAAAAAGGCAGAAGGGTAAGATGTGTGCTGTGGAGATTTAAATATCAGGAAATGGAACAGAAAAGCCTGGATTTCTGACTTCTCTTGGATGACATGGCCCACTTGCATTCCTGCATGGCAGCAGGAGACTGGAGCTAAGTTGCCTTCTATAGACACGGTATGTGCTCCTTGGTCCATAAAAATATTTGCTCATGGCTGGCTTCACCTATTTATATGCAAGCCTGTCACCTGTAGACATTTGAGTTTGCAATTTCCAATAGACAACCGTAAACACCTATCTCTGGTTTTGATTTCATTCTCTTATTACTGGAATGGGCAATTTTCTTTTTCTTTTTATAATTGGGGAGTTGAAATTGTGTTGCTTTTTTTTTTTTGTAGTATTGTCTGCATCATTAGAGAGATGCAACTATCAAATGCTAGAGTAGAAGGAAATCTTAGCAGTTGCTTAATCAGCTGTTCATGCTACATATGGAGAATTTAAGATCCAGAGAGGGGCAGGGGCAGAGGCTAACCGAGAGTTGACAGGAAGTTCACACAACGGTAAGGATAGAGTTCAGGTCACATTCCTACACCTTGGACTCTTTTGTTACTAACATACACTAACATGTTTGCTCTCAATTAAACAGAAAAATTGTATTTATATCTGGATGGGAATAAAGAGACACACACACACACACACACACAAAAACCCAGAAAGATGCGTGCAGTAGAAATGGAAAATTTTACATTGCCCTTGACCCTGTATCTCTCTGTCTACTTACCTCATGATCTTCCCTCCTCAATATATATATAATTTAGGTAGGCCCAATAAGGACATCATGCTGGTATCCATGTTAAATGAGTACCATCTGGAAAATAAATTTTCCCCTATAGGGAAAGGAGTACATCAAGGCTGTACATGTCACCCTGTTTATTTAACTTATATGCAGAGTACATCATGAGAAACGCTGGGCTGGATGAAGCACAAGCTGGAATCAAGGTTGCTGGGAGAAATATCAATAACCTCAGATATGCCGAGGACACCACCCTTATGGCAGAAAAAGAAGAAGAATTAAAGAGCCTCTTGATGAAAGTGAAAGAGGAGAGTGAAAAAGTTGGCTTAAAACTCAACATGTTTTAAGATCTTCGTTTAAGAAAACGAAGATCATGGAATCTGGTCCCATCACTTCATGGCAAATAGATGAAGAAACAGTGGAAACAGTGACAGACTATATTTTCTTGGGCTCAAAAATCACTGCAGATGGTGACTGCAGCCATGAATTAAAAGATGCTTGCTCCTTGGAAGAAAAGTTATGACCAACCTAGACAGCATATTAAAAAGTAGAGACATTACTTTACCAACAAAGGTCCATCTAGCCAAAGCTATGGTTTTTCCAGTAGTCATGTATGGATTTGAGAGTTGGACCATAAAGACAGCTGAGCACTGAAGAATTGATGCTTTTGAATTGTGGTGTTGGAGAAGACTCTTGAGAGTCCCTTGGACTGCAAGGAGATCCAACCAGTCCATCCTAAAGGAAATCAGTCCTGAATATTCATTGGAAGGACTGACGCTGAAGCTGAAACTCCAACACTTTGGCCACCTGATTCGAAGAGCCAATTCCTTGGAAAAGACCCTGATGCTGGGAAAGACTGAAGGCAGGAGGAGAAGAGGAAAACAGGATGAGATGGTTGATGGCATAACTGACTCAATGGATATGAGTTTGAGTAAACTCCGGGAGTTGGTGATGGACAGGGAGGCCTGGAGTGCTGCAGTCCATGGGGTCGCAAAGAATCGGACACGACTGAGTGACTGAACTGAACTGATTTGATCTGGAAATAAGTTAGAATATTAGATTGAGAAACTCCAGGAAGGAGGAGGGATGGAAGAAAGACATCAGAATTCTCTTGCAGGAGGAAATTAAGAAATGTATTACATCATAGGTTAGGAGGTTTCCTGCTCTGCATAACAATTAGCCAGACTCCCTGGAAATCTGAGACAGACCAAACTATGTATTCTTATCACCTCTCCACTGAGCCAAACTAGCAATTAGATAGCCAGTACCCCACCTGGAGTCGCCTAGACAATCATTTATAAGTGGGCTGTTTCAAGTATGATGCAATGCACAACATGATTAATATAATCCATACTGTCTTGTGTTATACATGAAGAGTAAACCCGAGGAGTTCTTATCACAAGGGGAAAAAATGTTTTTTTTTTTTTTTCCTTTTATTTTGTATCTGCATGAGATGATGGATAGTCACTAAACACTCTGGTGATCATGCCATGATGTATTAAATCAAATCTTGATGCTGTACAGCTGAAACTTAAGACAGTGCTATGTGCCGATTACATCTCAGCAAAATAGACAGGGAGCTCAAACTGGGGCTCTGGAACAACCTAGAGGGGTGGGATGGCGAGGAAGGTGGGAGGGAGGCTCAAGAGAGAGGGGACATAGGTATATACCTGTGGCTGATTGATGTTGATGTTTGGCAGGCATCAACACAATATTGTAAAGCGATTATCCTTCAGTTTAAAATGAATACATTTAAATATTGTTTTAAATGTGGGAAAGACAACCTAAATAATGTATATTGATGATTTTTAATAATCATCTTAATTATTTATGGAAATGGGCTTTGGTGGTATTAAAGACCATGAGAAAATAAAAATGTAGATCTATTAAAAAATTTGGAAGAAAAAAGTTTTTAATAAAATAAAATGGGCCATATAATGGAAGCCACTGACCAGGGACACGCATGGGCTATGACAAGTGAACGGAGGGTGTAACAGTAGGGTTCCCAGGCAGGCTGCAGTCACAGGCCAGCAGGTAAAATGGACAGACCAGCTCTGTTTCCAGGCTAAGCCCTGGCACCTGCTCTGGTCTTGGTGGGTCCCATCTCAGCCGTAGGGAGGTGGGCTTGCCCGGAGACAGAGAAGGCTTTCTGGACAGCCCCACAGGCAAGGCTTCCAGAGGCCTGGGGAGGAAGCTCCTGAACGCACTGGGTCCTCTGAGAGGCCCGTCCTGGCCAGAGTGATGCTGCCGGAGCCTGGCACACGTCACCAGGAGAGGTCTGGGAGGCTCTGCAGACAGTGCCTTGGCCACCTGCCCCGGCCAGCCATGCTGTCGGGCCACACTTATGCTCACGCCCTGGGGACGCCACAACGGGGTTTCCAGTCCCAACTAGGACACTTGCCGAGTGGTGCGACCCCAGGAAAGGTTGCTCAGCTCTTTGGGCCCTGGATTCCTTACCTGAAGGACAGCAAAAACAGATGAGCAGAAAAATAAACAGGCAAATGCGAAAAAGAAAGATTTGTACTTAGTGATTCTCAAAGGTGGGTTCTTTAGCAACTTTCCGGCTGGCAGCTTAGGAACCACTTGGGAAGTTTGTTAGAAATGCAGTGCTGGGACATCCCTGGGGGTCCAGGTGGGCTTGGGGTGGATCCCTGGTCGAGGAACTAAGATCCTGTATGCCTCAAGGTGCAGCGAAAAAGTTAAAAAAAAAAAAAGAAAAGAAAACCACAAGAAATGCAGTGCTAAAGACAGAGGACAGGTCACTGACATTTGCAAGCCAGTAGATTAGATGATTACTAAGTCCCTCCCAGCTCTTAAAACATATGACTCAATGCATGTATTTAACAAATGCTCGTGACCCCCAAACCTAACAGTGGTCTTGCATTACTCAGACGTCGCTTAATGCTTGCTGATGAATAACTCTTTGCTTTACAGAAAACGGAATGAAACGAAATTTAATCAGGGGTCCTAAAATAGACCCGTCTCTCATTTCCCTTGAAGAAATTTTCTAAAACTGAAATAGAATGTCCGCAACGAATGTCCCTGGGCTCGTAGCAGGGAAGTGAGGGTTTGGCAAGTCCAGGGCCGTGAACTCTAATTCCACTCGGGCCTACTGGTTTGCAATGATGACCCCGAGCAAGCAGGAGAATGCCTTTCTTCCCTTTTTTTTCCCTTTTAAACCACCTTTCTACTCTGTAAGATAGAAATAACAGCTACCGATCTGTCTCCCAGGGCTCTTGGGAAGAATCCATATGGAATTTGCTATCAAGCTCACTCTTTATAACTAACACCACGGGACAGGGGGTGAAATGCCACACTGCATCATCGTTAGACCCAAAGCACCGATGGCTCAAAAACGAAAGCTCCTGACCGAGAATTCCCAAGGAGCAAGGAGCAGGCCCCGGTCATTTCCCAGGTAAGGCGGAGTCCAGCTTTAGAACAACCAAAGATAGCTTATCTCTCTTCAAGGGTGCTGGACACGGCGGGGGCCAGGCGGCCCGACCCGGGTCAGCAGTTGCAACTTCCTCTAGCTGAACGTGCTGGCATTCGCCCTGACAGCAGGCCGGGTCAGCGGGGATGGAAAGAATGAGAGTGTGTCCTTCCATCTTCTTGAGGCTCTGGCTGATATGGAAACCGGCTGGCGCAGGCGGCAGTGGAAAGTATGAATCCATTCTTGCCTGGGGTTGAATGACTGAGGAATAATCAGATCGGGGCTCATGTTCAAATATCACTGCAGCTCACTTGACGGGCTCCCATCCAGACACGTCCTCCGGGGCTGCAGGAATTATGGGCTGCGGCTCGAGGCAGCTGGAAGGACAGCGCTTGCAAAGGAAGGCAGCAGGGGAGGTGGCGAGCTCCCAACAACTGAGGTCAGGGAGGTGATGGGGTGGGCGGTGGGGATGAGGGTGACCGCCTGTGCTCCTCACGGCCCCAAGCGCCCAGCTAGGCTCTGGAGTCTTCTCTTAGGCCGCTCACTGTTGTGAGAGCCTTACTCTGATCCTAAGAGATGTAACAGAATTTGCCCCACTCCCTGAATATTTACTGGAGAAGGGAAAGGCTACTCACTCCAGTATTCTGACCTGGAGAATTCCATGGACTGTATAGTCCATCAGGTCTCAAAGAGTCAGACACGACTGAGCAACTTTCACTTTCACTGAATATTTATTGACAGGACTGGTGCTGAAGCTGAAGCTCCAACACTTTGGCCACCTGATGGGAAGAGCCGACTCATTGGAAAAGACCCTGATGCTGGGAAAGACTGAAGGCGGGAGGAGAAGGGGATGACAGAGGATGAAATGATTGGATGGCATCACCCACTCGATGGATATGAGTTTGAGCAAACTCTGGGAGACGGTAAAGGACAGGGAAACTTGGCATGCTGCAAATCCATGGAGTTGCAAAGGGTCCGACATGACTGAGCCACTGAGTAACAACAACAGATGAGAGAATCCAACCGCACAGAGGCTAAATGTCTTGACTGAGGTTGTACAGAGCAGACACCCCCAATCCCTGGCCCTTTGGGTCTGAAGCCTGAGACCTGGGAGCTTCCCACCACCCCTAGCATCACCTTTACACGGGTCTAAAACATTACTGTGAGCCGTGGAAGAGCAGAGAAAGGCCAGAGACACAGGGGACATTTGTGAACAGGACAGGGAAGGAGGACAGAGGGGAGTGTCAGGCCAAAACTTCAAGTACAGTTTTTAAGCCAGTACTAGGAGAAGAACCGGAGAAGGCAATGGCACCCCACTCCAGTACTCTTGCCTGGAAAATCCCATGGATGGAGGACCCTGGGGCTGCAGTCCATGGGTCGCTACGAGTCGGACATGACTAAGTGGCTTCACTTTCACGCATTGGAGGAGGAAATGGCACCCCACTCCAGTGTTCTTGCCTGGAGAATCCCAGGGACGGGGGAGCCTGGTGGGCTGCCGTCTGTGGGGTCACACAGAGTCGGATCGACTGAAGCGACTTAGCAGCAGCAGCAGCAGAAGGACGGAGAAAAGAATAAAAACGTTGAGCAGTGAGTCTGGAGTTCTCAACCCTTCTAGAGACATCTTGTCCTAGAGCTGTCCCAGACTTGTCTCGGTCTCTGTGGGAAACAGCAACCAAACATGCACCCAGGTGGGAGAGGGCAAGGAACCAGGGTCTGTGCCTCCTGCGTCATTTTGTCGGGCTGCCCTGGTGGCTCAGAGGGTAAAGAATCTGCCTGCAGTGCAGGAGAACCCGAGTTCGATCCCTGGGCCTGGAAGATCCCCTGGAGGAGGAAATGGCAATCCACTCCAGTATTCTTGCCTGGAGAATTCCATGGACAGAGAAGCCTGGAGGGCTACAGACCAGGGGGTCGCAAAGAGTCGGACACGACTGAGCGACTAACACTTTCACTTTCATCATTTCGTCAGAGCATCTTAGAACTGAAAGGTGCCGGTTCTAACATCCCAGTCAAATCAGGGCGCTGTTTCTAGGATCCCAACTGCTTCTGCTCAGAGAGCTCAGGACCGGGGTGGAGCAAGGGAGGCAGGGCATAAAGGCTTCTTAAAAACAGAACAAAATAAAAATGAATACCTCGGACAGTCAAAAGATGCATTGGTATCACCCCTTAAAAGATCTTGCCAATCTGAGAAAGGATTATTCATACCCCCTTCTTCCCTCTTACTTGAAAAGTTTCCTCAAATGGAAGAAGAAAAATAAGAGGAAGAAGCAGAAGGAGGAGAAAAGAGGAAATTCCCTCCCCTGCCAGTCCCTGCTTCTCCCCTGATTCTCGCCAGTTGCTAAATTCTGAGCCTAGAAGCCAAGAGCCCCAAAGAAAAAGAGTGGTCATTCCCAGATGGCAATCCTGTTACACATGACAAAAATCACTGAAAATGAAGTCTGTTAACACATCCGTCACGTCACAGAGTTATCCCTCCTCTTTCATGCATGTGATGAGAACACTTAAGGTCTATTTTCTTAACGCATTTCAAAAACACAAATATCAACCACAGTCACCATCCTGTACGTTAGGTCCCCAGAAGTCACTCATCTCATAACTGAAAGTGTGTGCATTTGACCAACACCTCCCCATTTCCTCCACACCCTCCAACCACCATCCCACTCTCTGTTTCAGCTGGAGAGGGAAGATTACAATAACAGTGTGTGTGGGTGCTGAATTGCTCAGTCATGTCTGAGTCTTTGTGACCCCATGGACAGTAGCCTGCCAAGCTCCTCTGTCCATGGAATTTTCCAGGCAAGAATACTGGAGCGGGTTGCCATTTCCTTCTCCAGAGGATCTTCCTGACCCAGGGAGTGAGCCCCCATCTCTTGTGTCTCCTGCATTGCCGGCTGATTCTTTCCCACTAGACATCAGGGAAACACACACACACACACTAATAGCGTTATTGGCTCAACTGTGACTTATCTCCCAGATTCATATGTTGAAGCCCTAACTCCTAGTACCTCTGAATGTAACTATATTTGGAAATAGGGTCTTTAAAGAGGTGATTACGGTAACATGAGACCTTTGGGGTGGGCCCTAACCCAATCTGACTGGTGTCCTTATCAGAAGAGGAGATTAGGACATAGACCATGCACAAGGCCAAGGCCATGTGAAGGCACAGCCATCTACAAGCCAAGGAGAGCGGCCTCGGGAGAAACCAAACCTGCCGGCACCTTGAGCTTGGACTTCCAGCCTCCAGAGCTGTGAGACAGTAGGCGCCTATTGTTTAAGCTGCCCAGTCTGTGGCACTTGGATACGGCAGCCCTATCAAACACCCAGAGCCTCTATGTTGTTTGAATCTCTGTAGGTAGATAAACTTAACCACACTTTATAGAGAATCCGTGACCGGGTCAGCCACTGTAAAGACCTGAAGGCTGACCATTAAAAAACCAAACTATAGGGACTTCCCAGGTGTTCTAGGAGTTAAGACTCTGTGCATCCACTGTGAGGGCCACGGGTTCGATCCCTGGTTGGGGAACTAAGATCTTGCATGCTGCTTGGTGCAAACAAACAAACAAAACAAATACACACACACACACACACACACACACACACACAAAGATAAATAGATTAAGAGGTTTAACCGAGAGCTACCTGTTTATTCCCAGTTACCCCAGGACAACTTTCCTTTGAACTTCCTGCTGAGGGGGGGCAGTGGCCCCGGCTCCTGTCTGGATTCCCAAGGACAGGGCTGCTCAGAGACAGCTTGCAAGAATCCTCTGGAAGGCCCAGCCTGCTGCCCACCAGCAGGCAACAGTTTATCGAGTTTCACCTTTGCCAAGTGAAAAAGCTGGCTTAAAACTCAACATCCAAAAAACGAAGATCATGGCATCCAGTCCCATCACTTCATGGCAAATAGATGGGGAAACTATGGAAACAGTTACAGACTATATTTTCTTGGGCTCCAAAATCACCACAGATGGTGACTGCAGCCATGAAAAAAGATGCCTGCTCCTTGGAAGAAAACCTATAACAAACCTAGACAATATATTAGAAAGCAGGCACATCATTTTGCCGACAAAGGTCCGTATAGTCAAAGTTACTGGTTTTACCAGTAGTCACATATGGATGTGAGAGTTGGACCGTAAAGAAGGCTGAGCACGGAAGAATTGATGCTTTTCAATTGTGGTATTAGAGAAGACTCTTGAGAGTCCCTTGGACTGCAAGGAGATCAAACCAGTGAATCCTAAAGGAAATCAGTCCTGAATATGAATTGGAAGGACTGATGCTGAGGCTGAAGCTCCAATACTTGGGCCACCTGATTGTGAAGAGCCGATTAATTGGAAAAGACCCTGATGCTGGGAAAGATTGAGGGCAGGAGGATAAGGGGACAACAGAGGATGAGATGGTTGGATGGCATCACCGACTTAATGGACATGAGTTTGAGTAAACTCCGGGAATTGGTGAAGGACAGAGAAGGCTGGCGTGCTGCAGTCCATGGGGTCAAAAAGAGTCAGAGCAACTGAGCAACACCATCTTTGCACAAATTCTAAATGTAGAAAAGTCACACCTTATTTCAAGAAATCTCAATTTATATCCCTGCCCAGCCCTCATAGGACATTAAGAACGTAAAGAGAAATCAGAAACTCAGTTAGCCTGAAATATCCCAAATGTCTCTCTTGTTCAGGATGAATGCACCGAAAAAACCTCACAGCAAAATAATGATGAAAAAACAAGCCTTTCAATATCAAAAGTATTTCTCTTTCTTGATGCTTCTACCAAATTTAAGAAAACAGACATTGTTTTTTTAAAAAAAATTGTACTCAGTAAAAATAAAACTTCATAATTATAGTGTGTTCTTCTGAAAAACTCCTCAAATACATCCTTCTTGCAAAAGGTTTTCTTTTACTGACCTCCTCTTCTTTCATCGCTGACTGCAGTGGAAAATTACATTCCCCTATGAAATATAATCCCGTTGATATGAACACCCATTAAGATGTTCATCAAATTGCTAGGTGAGCTGGTGTAATTAGGGACAGGCAGGGGGAAAATTACAAAGGATGCAGAAGACATCAGCCCAAAGGAGGTAAATATTGAAAAGATCATAAGTTGTTTTTAGCTTTGGATCATGTGCTTAGAAATTTTTAAAAATGCTCACAGGCCAAGCTTCCTCAAACCACTGCAGAAGCAAGTACCTGCCTGCCTTGGGATACAATCTTTTTCGAAGAGAGACGTCTACGCTTTCTAAGCCTGACTTTCATCAGAGGCTTCATAAGAGCATCCGGAATGCCAACGACAAAAATTAAACACACACCAGGCACGAGTCCCCAGAGCCTCGTGTAGATATGTGGCATTAGGTCTTATGTGAGGGTCATGCTTTGACATGCCTTTAGTGAACACCTTTAGTGAACATGCCTTTAGTGGTGTGAGCTGGAAGGGCAATGGTTTAGGCTCTTACAGAGCTGTCTGAAGACAACTGTGAGGACAGATGGGAGGGGCGGGGGACTGCATGCTGCTCCACCCAGAGAGTCAAGGAAGCTCTCTGTGGAGCTGACCTCTGGGCACGGCCACTGTAACTGCGGAGGTGCAGAGTAGCTTGCTTCTATTCACAGACAGCATAAGCTACACACAGCAGCAAGGAGACCTCATTTTACTGCGCGTTGAAGTGACTGCACTTTTTTTTTTTGTCGGGGGAGGGCTTCTCTGGTGGCTTGGAGGGTAAAGAATAAACCTGCAATGCAGGAGACCTGGGTTCAATCTCTGCATCATGAAGATCCCCTGGAGGAGGGCATGGCAACCCACTCCAGTGTTCTTGCCTGGAGAGTCCCATGGCCAGAGGAGCCTGGCGGGCTGCAGTCCACGGGGTCACACAGAGTTGGACACGACTGACGTGACTGAGCAGAGCACAGCACTTTTCCAGAAATCGCAGGTGTGGCAACCCTGCCTCCAGCAAGCTACTGGTGCCACTTTCCCAACAGCGTCTGCCCACTTTGTGTCTCTGTGTCACATTTTGGTAATTCTTGAAATATTGCCAACTTTTCATTATTATTATGTTTGTTATGGTATCTGTGATGGGTGACCTGTATTGTTACAACTATGATTCACCAAAGGCTCAGATGACGGTTAACATTTTTTAGCAAAAAGGTATTTTTTAATTAGGGTATGACTTTTTTTTAGATATAATGGTATTGCACAGTTGTTACTATTATTACCACTACAGAGTGATGTGAACATTAATTTTACGTGCTCCGGGAAACCAAAACATTCATGTGACTTGCTTTATTGCGATAATTCACTTTACATCTAAGGGTTTGAAATGAGACCCACACTGTCTGAGGTCTTCCTATAGATACTGATCTCTCCTCTGAGTTCTGCTTCCCTGGAGAGCCCTAACTAATACAGAAGTCCAGCAAACACTTTTCAATACTCTGTTGTTCAGTTGCTCAGTTGTGTCTGACTATCTGCGACCCAATGGACTGCAGCATGCCAGGCTTCCCTGTCCATCACCATCTCCCAGAGCTTGCTTAAACTCATGTAAATTGACTCGGTGATCCACCCAACCATCTCATCCTCTGTCATCCCCTTCTCCTCCCACCTTCAATCCTTCCCAGCATCAGGGCCTTTTCTAATGAGTCGGTTCTTTGCATCAGGTGGCCAAAGTATTGGAGCTTCAGCTTCAGCATCAGTCCTTCCAATGAATATTTAGGATTTCAACACTTAATCATTTTCCTTTGCTTACCACTTTCTGTTCACACCAGCTTCCTGTGTGAAGGTCCCCCATTCTTTCTGCTGAGGCCTCTGCACCAGGCAGCCCCCTGCCTGGAACTATTTGCTTCCTCAGACCTCAGTTTAGATGTCACCTCCTCAGAGAACCTTCTGGGCCCCCATTAAATCCTTCCTGTCCCTGCTCCTCAAAGCTCCTCATTTGCTTTACTTCTAGCAGAAATCACAATCGATAACCAAGACATTTAAAAATGATCTGAGGACTTCCCTGGTGGTCCAATGGTTAAAAATCTGCCTTGTGATACAGAGGACGCGGGTATAACCCCTGGTCAGGCAACTAAGATCCTACATGCGGGGGAGCAACTAAGCCCACATACCACAACTACTGCTCTGCACCTGCATGCTCTGAAGCCCTCCAGCCACAGCTAGAGAATCTATGCGCTGCAATGAACGATCCGGCATGATGCAACTAAGAACCGACACAGCCAAATAAATGACTTTTAGAATATCTAATAAATAAAAAAGATGAGCTGTCTCTGCCATGCAAAGGTCCATCCCCTGATGGCCAAAGCATGGCTCGGTTGTCCCCTGGGTCTGAGGACATGGCCAGAAGAGTTGAGAAAATATTGGCTGGGCAAATGAATAAATGAATGTCTGATGAGCAGGCCACACAAGACAGCAACCTCAGGACTCTGATCTAAAAGAGGCTGAGAACTCAAACTCAGGAAAAAAACATTCTCAATTCCCTTTCTAAACTGTACCCTTCGACTGAGTCTTATCTCCAAATTATCCCAACACACGCTCTATCCGGTTAACAAACCTCCCCCTTCCCAGCACAAGACCAGCGCCTAGCACCCGACAGCATTCTGGTGTGCCAGGACCAGAGGATTTTAGCCAACGCTTCCTCCGATGGCAGAGCCAGGGCCGAAGGCTGGTCTGTCCCTCTGGGCAAGTCCTTAAGGATGGTTACAAAAGGACTGGAGGCCTCGTCTCCTACACTTGAGAAGCTAGGAATCTCGTGGATAAGAAAAACTGAGTCCTCGTGAAGACATAAAGCCTGTCTAGCCAACTACAGCTGTGTGATAAAGTGATCAGGATTTGGATGGTCTAGAAATTTCTGGGCACAATAATATTCTCTATTATGATCTGGGTGGGAGGTGATGATAAAGATTTGCTTCTTTAGTAAAAAAGTCATCCATCTGCACCCTTATAATGTGTGTCCAGGTGACACCTGTGTGGTGCTCAGCAGAAGAAACAAGGACACCCAGAAGTTCTCTCCTTATGAAGAAGTGAAAGTGAAGTCACTCAGTCCTGTTCGACTCTTTGCCTCCCCATCAACTGTAACCCACCAGGCTCCTCTGTCCATGGAATTTCCAGGCCAGAATACTGGAGTGGGTTGCCATGCCCTCCTCCAACGGATCTTCCCAACCCAGGGATCGAACCCAGGTGTCCTGCACTGCAGGAAGACCCTCCACCATCTGAGCCACCAGGGAAGCTCCTTATGATGCGCGGGGCATCAACAGCGAGTCAAGCCCAGGGCTTACCTCCTGGATGCTGCTCAGCTGACATCAGGCATAGGGAATCTGTCTGGAGGATTCCTTTCCTCATTTGATACGTACTGATATAGGCACCTACTGTGTACCTCCCACAGCTCTAGGAGTGGGGGACACAGACATAGCGGTGAACAACCTGAAACAAACCTCCACCCATGCACAGTTCACAGGCAGATAGGAAGAAGTGGATGATAAACAATAAGTAAGACATGCGGCGTGTGAGAAGCAGGACAATGGAAAACAAAGTGAGGGGAGCAGAAGATGTGCGGGGGTGGGGGGTGTGCAGCTGAAACAGGATGGACAGGGACCTGCTCCCTGAGATGATGACAGGTAAGCCAAGACCCAGAGGACGTGAGAAGCCAGCTATGCTTTCTGAAAGAAAACTCCTCCAAGGGGAGGGAAGAGTGAGAGCAAAGGCCTGGTGACCCATGGAAGCAGCAGAGACGGACTGGTCAATGCAGGGACACCCCTTGACACTGGAGACAGGGAAATCCTGGAGGATGTGAAGAAAGGGATGGAAATCAAAGCTGAGCTTCAAACACAACTACCTGGAGACTAAACAGAGTTTTAAGTCATTTAAATGCTGCTGAATTCCAATTCAATTAATTGATCTACTTAAAGGGTTCAAGATCCCACAACTTGGATCTTAACGATGGTCAGTTCAGTTCAGTTCAGTTCAGTTCAGTTCAGTCACTCAGTCATGTCCGACTCTTCACGACCCCATGGACCACAGCACACCAGGCCTCCCTGTCCATCACCAACTCCTGGAGTTACTGAAACTCATGTCTGTTGACTCGGTGATGCCATCCAACCATCTTGTCCTCTGTCGTTCCCTTCTCCTCCTGCCCTCAATCTTTCCCAGCATCAGGGTCTTTAATGAAAACCCAAATGGCCCTCAGTGGACACAAGTTGGTAGAAAAAGCCACCGTCTCCTGTAACCCACCCACTCCCCTTCACCCCCACTACGACACAGGTGGTTTACACAGCAAGCTGCAGCAAGACCAGGAATCTACCTGTAAAAACGCCACCAAGAGTTGGGAACACTCTCTCTGACCCCCTTGCTCCCTCTGCCAGGCTTTCAAAGCTCACCATCTTGACCTAATCTTCCTTTGTCAACAGATGAAAGAAAAACACTGGGGAGTCAGGAAACCTGAGAAAAACAATCCAGTTCACCCTAATGTCTCAACTTTCATCCAGAAGAGAAGTGCTGCTTATGGGGGCCAGGGAGTGGAGCGGACACGGAGGAAGAAGGGGGGAAATGCCAGGTTGGCATTGCACCTAGGTGTCAGGAGGAGCCCGGACCCCACCCCCGCCGGCCCCACCTGCAGGCAGCTCTCTCGAGCAGCTTGGGCTTCCCTCCCCAGACAGCCCCGCTTTCATTAGTGCAGGGTGATGGCTTAAAGCTCAACATTCAGAAAACTAAGATCATGGCAAATGGTCCCATCACTTCATGGCAAATAGATGGGGGAACAGTGGAAACTGTGTCAGGCTTTATTTTTTTAGGCTCCAAAATCACTTCAGATGGTGACTGCGGTCATGAAATTAAAAGATGCTTACTCCTTGGCAGGAAAGTTATGACCAGCCTAGACAGCATATTAAAAGAGACATTACTTTGTCAACAAAGGTTCGGCTAGTCAAGGCTATGGTTTTTCCAGTAGTCATGTATGGATGCGAGAGTTGGACTATAAAGAAAGCTGAGCATCGAAGAATTGATGCTTTTGAACTGTGGTGTTGGAGAAGACTCTTGAGAGTCCCTTGGACTGCAAGAAGATCCAGGACTGCAAGGAAATCAGTCCTGAATATTCATTGGAAGGACTGATGCTGAAGCTGAAACTCCAGCACTTTGGCCATCTGATGGGAAGAACTGACTCACTGGAAAAGACTCTGATGCTGGGAAAGATTGAAGGTGGGAGGAGAAGGACACAAGCGAGGATGAGATGGTTGGATGACTTCATGGACTCAACGGACATGAGTTTGAGTAAGCTCTGTGAGTTGGTGATGGACAGGGAGGCCTGATGTGCTGCAGTCCATGGAGTCACAAAGAGTTGGACACAACTGAGCAACTGAACTGAACTGATGATGCCCAAGCACATGGCCACACCAGCTGGCACTGTCCCCCGACTCAGGGGCTAAATAAAGATTTGATAAAACCCAAGGATCAGTCTTTAGGCTGCTGTTCTTCTGAATACAACACTGCATCGGGAGGTGCTGAACATTTGGGGTGGGGTTGGGGGAGGGGTAAGTCCCATTTTCCCAGCTCCAGGATTAGTTGGCAGGTCAACACAATGCGGGGGGGAGAGGGGGTGGCCCAGATGGTAAAGAATCTGCTTGCAGTGCAGGAGACCCGGGTCGGGGAGATCCCCTGGAGAAGGAAATGGCAACCCACTCCAGTACTCTTGCCTGGAGAATCCCATGGATGGAGGAGCCTGGTGGGCTGCAGTCCATGGGGTGGCAAAGAGTCAGACACGACTGAGCGACTTCACTTTCAACACAGTGGGACAGTTTTTCCCACACTCATTCACCAGATCCTCAACCTGCTTTTTCTATCTAAACTGTCTCTCTGGGGCCATCCGGAGCCTTAAAAAGCGAACAGGACCTAATTGTCTCTTCCTTGTGTTTCCTGATCCCAAGAAGGAACGTTTTCTGGGCTGAGGCTGTCTCATCCCTGACGAGTTTTTCCTATGTGACTTCTACACACTTAGTGATCACTAGGTGACGTCAATCTTCAATCACAGGAAAACCTCGCCAGCCTGACTTAACTGGGCTCCAGGAGGACCTGGGAAGAGGCTGTGGTGCTGCTCCTTTCAAGGGCATCTGGGAGCATGAAGAGGGGCTTCCCTGGTGGCCCTCGTGGTTAAAGAACCTGCCTGCCAATGCAGGAGACGCAGGTTCGATCCCTGGACCGGGAAGATCCCCTGGCAGAGGAAACAACAACCCCCTCCAGTATTCTTGCCTGGAGAATCCCGGGGACAGAGGAGCCTGGTGGGGTACAGTCTGTGGGACTGGACAGAGTCAGACAGGCTGAGGGACTGAGCACACTCTCACAGGAGCATGAAGACAGGATCGAGCTCTGGGTTCTAAGCAGAGGGGCTTTCGCCACACAGGGGCCCACAAGCACAGTCACGTGCCAGGGCTGGATGCTGGCCTTCTCTCTGAAATGAGCTAAATTCTCCCTCACTGAGATTTCAATAAAACGTAACTTGAGTTTATATGGACCAGGTCTTCATATGAGGACCTCGATCCTGCTCCAGTTGCAGAGAAGGTCACTGAGACGGTTTCATACGAGGAACCTGATCATAGAGGGAGGTGTCATAGTGAAGCATCAACAATTTTAGATTAAAAAAAAAATGCTCAGATACTGGAGGTTTCGTGTGTTTCGACACAAAGCTAATGCACCCTCCCACCTGTCAACTGCGTGCTTGCAGAGTGCCTATGGCTACTGGACAAGGCACAACCTGTGTTTACCACATGCAAAGCTCACCCTCACAGGACAGATGCCCGGATGCATCACCACAGATTATAAAACACTAGTTACGAATAATACTCGGCTGGTGACATGGGCTGAGGTACGACATCAAATCACTAGCTTCCTTTTAAAAAGGGAAGTTATGAAGGGATGCTAAGCGAGCTGGCGTTACTGCTGTCTTGTAAGGATGGGAAGGTCCTCATGCGTGAACCCACTTGCCTTCTCTCTTAGGCAAGGGATGGGGGGAGAGGCGGCCTAAACTGGAATAACTGTGTGGGTTTTGTAGACATGGACACAGAGCCTCCTAGAGACTGGGGGAACTGAGCCTCAGTGAGATGTACCCAGAGAACAGGTGTGCATGGTTTTCAGAATATGAGATAGGGTTCAGTGAATACAGAAATGGGGAAATGTCTGGGAAACCAAGGAGAAAACTGCTGTGGGTGTTCTCCTCTCTCGTGGAAGTTCTGGGCCAGTTTCTGTTTTCTTGGGTCTTCCCATCTAATACATGGGAGTTGCCCAGTTACTCCCTTGATGGACGCCTGTGGAAGGTTCCTGCCTGCTAGGCCCCAGACAGGAGGAACCAGGTACAGCCTCGACCTCCACGCAAGAAAAACACTGCCACTCTACACTTGGTTTTTTGTTTATATTGTTGCCTTTTTTTTTTTTTTGGCTGCACCACATGGCATACAGAACCTCAGCTCCCCGACCAGCAATGGAATCCGCACTGCCTGCAGGAAAAGCATGGAGTCTTAACCACTGGACCACCAGGGAAGTCCCTACCCTTGGTTTATGATTGTGAGGCTGGAGGGCTGGGGGATGGACACAGTCTACCTTCTCATCCCCTTACTCAGCACCAAGGACACGTGATTATTTTCAGAGTCACTGCAGGCCAGAAGAGGGACAGAGATGTTATGTATTGACTGGTGGACTCAGGGGAATTTCGGTCCTGACCCTTGAGTCAGACAGTGGACCTGCCTAAAACAAACAGTCCAGCAGCTGAACAGGCAAATGATAAGAACTGTCCAGAGGAAATAAGCTAGGGGAAACATGACCAGTCAACACGCGTGTGGGAAGACAGAACAGTTTCATAGTCAGAGATGCGGCTAAAGAAAGAAAGAAAGAAGATGAGAATGTTTTGTGGGAGAGAGAAGCAGAGAGGTGCTCCCTTTAGGGGAGCCTGGAGCCCCTTGAAGTCACTCAACTGAATGGGTGATGTGAGAGGGGAGGAGGGCAGGGTCCAGGGGCTGGGACTGGCAAAGCCTCTAGGCGCCAGGAAGGAGCAGGGCTTGCAGTCAGGGCCCTGGGTGTGGCGTCCGAACCCCAGGCGGGCTACTGGCCTGTACACTGACTCTCCAGGCCTCAGCATCTTCACACAGCAAGTGAGTACCTCCCAGGGATGCTGGCTTCAGGCAAAGTGAGGGACCAGAGCGGAGAGGCGGTTGGGGTGAGGGAGAGTGGTTAAGAACCCAGACTCTGGGTTCAAGTCCAGCCCCCACCCCAATTTAGCTGTGCAGCGATGAGCAGGCTTCTTGGCCTCAGTGCCTGCATCTATCAAATGGGAACAAGAACAGCATCTCCCGCCCGGGTCTGTGTGAGGATGCAACCCATCCACGTTGCTAAGCATGTACAACAGTGCCTGGCGTGGAATACACACCACACAACCATTTGCATCAGCACCCCCAGGTGCGCCCCTTGCTCTGGGCACTGGCACATAGTAGGTGCTGTGTAGACAGTGGGTCAGGTCACCGGGGCTCCATTTCCCTTCTCTGTATGGTGCTGAGAGGCAGGGGAAAAGGTCATCCCAGGGGGAGGAAAAGTTGCCCAGTTTTTAAGAGAGTTCTCCAGGATTTTTCCCTGATCATGGGGGCGGGGGGGAAATGGAGCAACAGAAGGACTAGAATCCTAGATATGCTGTGTTCTGATCAAGCTGAGTTTGACCTTTTAGCAAATTACTGACTCTGCGATGAGGGTACACAAGCCATGTATTCATCGCAGATTCCAGCGCGTGGGGCCAGGCTCTGCGGGTGGGTGCTGTCATCAGAGCCACTCTGGAAGCCTGGGCCGAGAAAGAGAAACACGGTGGGGGGGTGTGATCAGGCTTCCAGGAGGCAGGCCCTCCTCCCGCCTGAGGAGCTGACACCCCAGCAGCTCACACGGGGGTCACGGGGGCAGGACCAGCCGCCCCGAGGGGCCGGGACCCGCGGTCAGACACACCAGCCACCCCTCCACCAAGCCAGGTCGCCCGCGTGATGCAGCCAGCAAAGGAGACTCTCTGGGGCCAGGGGGTTCAGCCGTCCGCATACATCCAGGAAGTGCTCCCCAGATCTGCATCTAGAGCTTCCCTGGAGGGGCAGAGGGGGACTGGGCCTGGGGGAGGGGGTCACCTGCTCTCAGGACAGGGAGAGCCATCACGTCTCCCGTGTAAAGAAGAGTGACCCTCTGTGGAGGGTGTCCTGGCAAGGCAGGCCATCGGAATTCGCTCCATCTAGGGACTCACACGCTCCTCACTGGGAGCCCTGGGAGGGGCCCTGAGGGTGACCACCCCCATTTTTCAGGCAGGCAAGTTGAGGCACAGAGCGGGTGGAGCGTGGCCCGGCCTCATGGAAGGAGGGGCAGAGCTGGGCTGGACCCCAGGCAGTCCTGCACTCTTAACAACTAAGCTGACCGTGACCAGAGAAAGGGGGCAGTTCCTTCCAGTGACCCCATGACTACACAGCCCATGGAACTCTCCAGGCCAGGATACTGGAGCGGGTGGCCTTTCCCTTCTCTGGGGGATCTTCCCAACCCAGGGATCAAACCCAGGTCTCCCGCATTTGCTGGATTCTTTACCAGCTGAGCCACAAGGGAAGCCTTTCTAAGATGATAATATATATATATGTGAAGTGAAATTCACTCTGTTGTGTCCGACTCTTTGTGACCCCATGGACTATACACAGTCCATGGAATTCTCCAGGTCAGAATACTGGAGTGGGTAGCCTTTCCCTTCTCCAGGGTATCTTCCCAACCCAGGGATCGAACCCAGGTCTCCCACACTGCAGGCGACTCTTTACTGTCTGAGCCACCAGAGGGAGGCCTGGTAAAGGGGCAGGGAAGAATAAACTGGAAGATTTGGGATCAACACATACACACTACTACAGATAAAGCAGGTACCTCATAAGGACCTGCTGTAGAGCATGGGGAACACTACTCAATACTCTGTAATGGCCTATGTGAGAAAAGAATCTAAAAAAATAAGAGTGGATATATGCAGATGTATGGGCTTCCCTGAGGGCTCAGCGGTAAAGAATCCGCCTCTAATATAGGAGACATGGGTTTGATCTCTGGGTCGGGAAGATCCACTGGAGGAGGAAATGGCAACCCGTCCCAAGATTCTTGCCTGGGAAACCCCACGGAGAGAGGAGCCTGGTGGGCTGCAGTCTACGGGGTCGCAAGAGTCAGAGACGGCCGAGTTACTGGACTGCCACCCCCATGTATGCACGTGATACACGGCTGACTCGCTTTGCTGTTCCCCTGAAACTAACACCTCACTGTAAATCAACTGAACGTCCACAATTTTTTTTTTAAAAAAAGAGTTCCTTCCTGGGTGTGACCCTCCTGCCTCCATTGAATGAGTGGCTAGAGGGGCCAGCTAAGGAGGACCCCAGCAGTGACCCTGAGTGACTGACCAGGAACCCCCGGGGAAGAAAAGGGGCTGGCAGAGGCAGCAAGAATTCCAAGGGCCTCAAGAACAAGGCCGTGGGGCCCTTCAAGACTCAGAGGTCCTCCCTCTACCCTGGAGTCCCCGGTTGAGGGCCTTCTCGAAGGCTCTGCTTTCTTTATCCCCCTCCCTGACTTGCAGGACATGAGTTCTCTTAAGGTTTAGATTAGCCAAGGGGTGGGGAGCAATGCCCTGCTGTCATGCTGGAAGCACCGATGTTTACAATCTTTTAAGGAAGGGACCAGAAGACAATGTGAACTGAAAGGGCACAGAACGAGTGTTCCTGAGGATGTCGGAGCATCTTAGACATCCTCAGGTGTCTAAGGATGTTCTGATCCCACCGGCAGAGAGGCCAGACACTGCACCTGGACTCACCACCGTGGGGCGTGGCCAGGCCCACTGCACCTGCCCTTCTCACGACAGAGCCTTGGCCCTGCAGGGCAAGACCACACAGCTGAAAATTCTACATCTGCACCAGCCCCGAAGCCAGACTTCTCCAGACTTAGTGGAGAAGTCAGTGGGTTAAGACGTGTTTATCAAAGGTGTGTAAGTCGGTACACACCTGGACTTCAGCTGTCATTTGAAGAAGGGACGTGGGAAGGGAGGAGTTGAGAGGAGGGTCAAGCACAGTGAGAAAAGCCAGAGACGAGAACAGGGAGCCTGGCTTCTCCTGTTTAACCACGAACGTGCCGTGTGACGCTCCGAGGCCATCCGCCACCCCTCCGGGCACAGCGGGGCTGCCGGGTCCTTTCCACGCTCACGTCCCAGCCTTTCATGTCATTCATGATGGAAGAACCGGTGCTGCCCACTGCTGGAGCCAATAGCCACAGGCGGCTATTTCAGCTAAACTAAGGGACTTCCCTGGTGGTCCTGTCATTAAGAGTCGGTGCTTCCCCAGCAAGGCGCACAGGTTCAATCCCTGGTCGAGGAACTAGGAACCCTTGTGCCATGAAGCATAGTCTTAACATAAAAAAAAAAAAAATAAAACAATAAATTAAACATATGCAAAATTAAGAGCTCAGTTCCTTAGCAGCACTAGCTGCATTTTAAGTGCTCAATAGTTGATCATGATTTAAATTAATTTTAATTAAATTAATTAATTTCAATGAAATAAAATTTAGCTTCACAGTCACACCCACGTCTCAAATGCTCAGCGGCTATCACAAGGGACAGAGCAGACACAGAAGATTTCCATCAACACAGGGTGCTCCATCAGCAGCGTCCAGACTGTGCAGACAGAGACATAGGGTTCGGAAACTGTTCTTGAAAGATGCGGTGCGTGTGATCCACACGCAATGGAATACTACTCAGCCATAAAAAGGAAGGAAATTTTTGCCATCTGCAACAACACAGATGAACTTGCAGGGCAAGTCACTTAACACTAAGTGAATTAAGTCAGACAGAAATACTGTGTATCACTTACATGTGGAATCTGAAAGTTAAAGTAGTGAATACAACAGAACGGAAACCGATCCCAGATACAGAGAACAAACTGGTGGTTCCCAGCGGGGAGAGGGGCAGAGGCAGGAGCAATAAAGGTTAGGGGATTAAGAGGTACAAACTATTATGTATGAAAGCGACAGGTTACAAGGATATATTGTACAACATGAGGAATATAGCCAATATTTTATAGTAAGGACAATTGGAGTATAACAGTCAAAAACTGTGAATCAATACATTGTACACTTACATAATATTGTACATCAACAATACTACAATAAAAATGCTTTTAATGTTCTTGAAGTCACTTCTTTTTCTTTGTTTTTTATAGTCCAGAGACCTTTTATTTTTTTTATACCTGTTATGCCCTAAATTCATAGCGAATGGGTTCCAGCAGCTCAAGCTCCTTTCTGCAGGTTTCTGCAAAGTTTCTTTCTCTGGGTGGAGCCAGCTGGAGCTTCAGTTGAACCCAAGTACCTTCCCCTTTGGCTTCCTTCTTTTTCCGATCATTTCCCTTCCCATGTTTCAGGAAGCTGTCTAGTGGACATTAATTGTCTTGGCAGGAACCATATCCTTAACTTGCTTGCTTGCCACAATCCCAACAGTACGTCAGGCCACGCTGTGGACTCTTCCAGTCTTGCCATGGGAACATTTGGGGGTATTCCACTGTCAACAGCGCCCACAAGTTGTCAAGTTCCCTGATGTCCACAATATTACCTTTTCTGTGGATTCGCACATATGTGGCCAAAGGAACGGATCCGTGTTTTCTAAGAGACCTAGAGAACACAAAGCAGGTGCCTCTCCTCTTTTCCTTTGTGTTGTTGGTCATTCTGGTGAATTCCTGGAAGATGATGACTTTGGCCAAAAGGCTGAAGTCACTTCTTTAGAAGGAGAACTGAGTGCTAGGTAAGAGAAAAGCAATGAGACAGCTGGGTGTGTCTGTTGCATGTAACCAGGTCTAGGACAGGCAAGTATTTGTCAGAGATACCAGAGGTGAGTTAAAATACCACACTGCCTGGCCAAGGTTCAGGTCAATGGTGGAACACCAGCACACTTCCCTCAAGGGTTGGCCACAAGCTCCTGTAATCTAGTGTCTGAGTGCCGTGTGAATCAGAGAATAAAACACAAGTATTACAAAGAGGATGGCAAGACTGCCACTATTTGCAGATGATGTGATTTAACACCTGCAAAATGCAGAAGAAACCATAAGAGGCTTTAGTATGGCAGATGGCTACAAAGTCAATATGCAGGAAACAACAGTCCCTTTACATGAAAGGAAAAGGAAGTCTAATGGAAAAGGAGATTTCATATTTTAATATATTTCTTAAACTTATATGAAAATATTTACACTGAAAAATCTAAAACATAAAAACAAACTAAAGGAATATATAGGTGATCTATGTGAAGAATATATATATGCATATGGAAAATGCCAAACCTGCACATATGGCATAAAAGATGGCTTAAGTAAGTAGAACACCACTGTGTGTTAGTCACTCAGTCAGTAGCGTCTGACACTCTGCGACCCCGTGGACTGTAGCCCACCAGGCTCCCTGTCCATGGAATTCTCTAGCTCTCTAGGCAAGAATACTGGAGTGGGTTGCCGTCTCCTCCTCCAAAGGATCTTCCCAACCCAGGGATCGAATCTGGATCTCCCACATTGCAGGCAGATTCTTTACCATCTGAGCTATCAGAGAAGCCCAGAACAACATTATAACAACATAATATTTAAAGATGTCAATTATCCCAAAGTAAATATCAACCCAAAGGAATCTCACTCAAAATACCAACAAGGTTTGGTCGTTGCGTTTTGCTTTCATTCTTTGTAGGGGCTTTCCTGGTAGCTCAGAGGGTAAAGAATCCTCCTGCCAGTGCAGGAGACCCAGGTTCGATCCCTGGGTTGGGAAGATCCCCTGAAGAAGGAAAGAGCAACCCACCCCAGTATTCGCATTCTCATCAGAATCCCATGGAATGAGGAGCCTGGCGAGCTACAGTCCAAAGGGTTGCAAAGAGTTGGACACGACTGAGCGACTAAGCATGCACGCATGCACAGAGCATTTACACTGCGGAGGTTATGTGCAAATATGATGTCATCTACCATAAGAGACTCAAGCTTCTGTAGATTTTGGTAACCACACGTCCTGGAATGGGTCCCCCATGGACACTCAGGGAGGTCTGTATAAGGATGCTCCTCACAATAGGAAAAAACAAAAACAAAACACCCAACCTAGAAACAAACTAAATGTCTATCAGTAGGAACTGCTGGGACTTCCTTAGGGCTCTAGCGGCTAAGACTCTGAACTCTCACTGCAGGGGGCATGGGTTTGATCCCTGGTCAGACTACATGGCGTGGCCAAAAGTCTAACAAAAAAGAAAAAAGAATAAACTACATTGCATTCTTATTAAGAAATGCAAGGCAGTTATCAAAAGAAATGCATTGAGTCTTGTGGAAGATGTCTAATATTTTAAGACAGCAAGTAGCAAAAGAGTGTATATAATATTTATAAATACATACACATGGTGTATATAGACTATGTATGAAAGAATACACATAAAAACTAGAGGTTATTTCTAACAAACAGAATGAGAGAAAAGAATGAGATATTTTCAGTTAATGCTTTTATTTTAGTGACCAAATGTAAATTTTATAATGAATTAGTCTTCAAAGCACAAAGAATTGATGCAAAGAACTGAATCATTGGAAAAGCCCCTGAGGCTGGGAAAGATTGAAGGCGGGAGGAGAAGGGGACAACAGAGGACGAGATGGTTGGATGGCATCAATGACTCGATGGACATGAGTCTGAGCAAACTCCAGGAGTTGGTGAAGGACAGGGAGGCCTGACACGCTGCAGTCCACGGGGGCAGGGGGCGGGGGCAAAGAGTGAGACACGCCTTAGCAACTGAACAACACCCGGGCACGGTGTAGATGTAAATACAACGGTGAGTAACTTCTTGCTAAAGTCAGCGTGTCGTGCCTGTACCCTGACTGGAAGGCTGGATGAAGGCTGAGTTATCCTGGACCAAAAGCACAAAGAAAGCACCCCAAGAACGATAAGCCCAGATCACACCACGCTAAAGCCCTTCGATCCAATCTTCAGTCCCCACGGGTGCTGCTCGCTCTCTGATGTAACCATCTGGAATGGCTGACCTGGGGACAGACTGTGGGTGCCATGTTGCTTCGGGGATAAGACTCAAGTTTTTAAAGACTGGTTCATTTAATTAAAAGCACAGCAGTCTACTGAGTATTAAGCAGACAGCATGCATTTCATTAAGGAAGGTCATCTTTCCTGGCACAATCTGATGGAAACCAGGGCAGCAGCGTTCAGAGATAAGAAGATCACAAGTTGACTTTGCCCTCTTCAGACGAGATTTGGCCAAGAACAACCTGCTCCCTTCTACCAAGGAGGCCAGAGGCTGGCTAGCACATGGGATTCAGCAGATGACAGTGAATTTCTGAAAAGATCTATGTGTCCTCAAAAAGGCATTCTAAGAACAAGGAAGGAGAAGGGAGGGGAGGGAAGCAGAGAGAGAGAGAGAAAGAAGAGGGGAGGGATGGAGTGAGGGGGGAAAACCTCAGCAGCAAAGATGACAATATATTTTTCAATTACAGGATTGTGTGTGTGTGTGTGTGTGGAGAAGCCTAGGATTTCTTTTCATCATCAATAATGATTTTGTTTCAGATAAAATTGATGGTTTTTTATGTACATTATCTTGCTGACCTATTTTTTTAAGTGTTTATAGTTTTCTTTGTTTTCAACATTGTGGCAACACTCATTCATGTTAAAACATGGTTTTCTAAGCATTACAAGTGATAACATGCCAGGGTAGTCTTCGGTTACAATACATTTCACAACAGTATCCTAAATGTTGAGGAAAATCTAAGCCTGTCAATTTCATACAGGCCTGGGGGTGTGTGTGCGCGCACTTGCACACGCGCACGTGCAACAATTTTAACGCTGCAGAGCCTCCGTGTGCTCAGTCCGCTCAGGCCTGTCTGACTCTCTGTGACTCCATGCACTGTAGCCCGCCAGGCTCCTCTATCCATGGAATTTTCCGGACAAGAATACTGGAGTGGGTCGCCATTTCCTACTCCAGGGGATCTTCCTGACCCAGGGATCGAACTCGAGTCTCCCGCATGGAAGGCAGATTCTTTACCACTGAGCCACCTGGAAGCTCAGCAGAGCCTACTGGGCTAAGATAATGTAGGCAGCTTCTGGAGGTGCCTAAAATTACTCCTGGGAAAATAAGGCTTGACGTTTAATGAACTTAAAAGAGCAATACTTTCCTTATAATGTTAATGTCTTATTTCCACTGCTGCACAAATATTTATTAAATGCCTATTATGTGGCAGACACTATCCTGGGCACAGGATTACAGCAGTAAGCAATCTCAGATACAACAGTCTGCATTTTAGTAATCACTGAAATAAAACTGCTAACAGAAGGTATTATTCTTAACCCTTTATTTATATGCTCTTTTCATCTCATACTTTTATTACCCCATTTTACAAAGGGACTGAAGCACAGGGAAGATAACTTCCTTGACCAAGGTCTCACAGAGCTGGGATCTGAATTCAGACCGACTTGACTCTGGAGTCCACCCTTGTAACTACTGCATCTTACTGCTTCTATAACGTCTGCACTGTGCTCAGTCGCTCAACTGTGTCTGGCTCTTTGTGCTTTTAACACACGCAACACCAAAGTAAGGTAGGTTGTTGTCATGCCCCACGCTTTTGTGACCCCACAGACTGCAGCCCAGCAGGCTCTTCAGTCCATGGGATTTCCTGGGCAAGAATATTGGAGTGGGTTATCATTTCTTTCTCCAGGGGATCTTCCCGACCCAGGGATTGAACCTGTGTCTCCTGCATTGGCAGGAGGATTCTTTACCACTGAGCTACCAGGGAAGCCCTTAAGGAAGGTAGGCATTTGTCTATAAAGAAGGTGGGCATTCTCGGGGTAACACGTGCATTCTCTTTTGGATACTTTCACTCTGGGCTAAGCCATAAAAATAAGGTGAACAACACGCAAGAAGAAAGCCTGCAAGTAGGTGATCCTGCCAGTGTGGTCCCTGGGCTATGTAGGAGAGAAAACAGAGGAGGAAAAGAAAGGAGAAAGAAATAAAAATGAAATGGCTATTCAATACATTGGCATCACTGACTCAATGGACATGAGTTTGAGCAAGCTCCGGGAGTTGGTGATGGACAGGGAGGCCTGGCGTGCTGCAGCCCATGGTGTTGCAAAGAGTCGGACACGACTGAGCGACTGAACTGATTCAATACAAAACCTCTGATCATAAAGTAAGTAACAAAGTCCTGATAAAGACTAAACAGATTATTTCAGGGTATGTTCTGTCTTCAAGAATTATCACAAACATGGCCTTGCTATATTTCATTCTCCCAGTATCCTAGTAGGGTAAAGGACTACCCAGCCCTTGTTTTACAATAGAAGATAAAGAATGTGCTCACAATCTTAGCCACAGGCTGGCTGTTACTGCCTCAGTCCAAGCCACAGATACAGCACAGTGGACTCTCTTCCATCCTCTGCACAGCTACACTCCAATAAACGCAGGAAGTCACCCCCCAAACACACCACCTCTCTACGCCCACCCAACTCATCCATGCCACCGTCTCAGGCATGTTCACAGAAGTGAGAACCAGGTCACTATCTTCATTGTGTTCCAAATAACGGAAATACTCTGAACGTGGAGGTTACAGACTACCTGACCATTCGATAATGGTGTTTCCCAAGATATATCAAGGAAATAACAAGTAACAGAACACACTGGGGTCTGAGCATGCCCTGAAAACTTATAAAGCACTGTGAAGAAACACACAAATTCAGAGTTGATGTGAAAAATGAGAACCGCTCTGGAAATGCTGTGTCAGGGTCAAACAGGTGGTTGAATTTGAAGGATATATCTACGATGGGGCTGTTCCAGAGAGAGAGATGTTGCCAGACGTCTGCAAGGGTCTCCTGGCCAGTTCACGAACTATAACCCAGTGAGTTTTGCTGGTAAGTGGTCTGTTTTTAGGAGTTTATAGTCAGTTGGACCATAAAGAAGGCTGAGCGCTGAAGAATTGATGCTTTCGAACTGTGATGCTGGAGACGATTCTTGAGAGTCCCTTGGACAGCAAGGAGATCAAACCAGTCAACCCAAAGGGAAATCAACCCTGAATACTCACTGGAAGGATTGATGCTGAAGCTGAAACTCCAATACTCTGGCCACCTGATGGGAAGAGCCAACTCACTGGAAAAGACCCTGATGCTGGGAAAGATTGAGAGCAGGAGAACTGGGTGATAGAGGATGAGATGGCATCAGAGACTCAATGGACCTGAGTCTGAGCAAACTCTTGGAGATAGTGAAAGACAGGGAAGCGAGGCATGCTGCAGTCCACAGGGTCACGAAGGGCGAACACGACTTAGCGACTAAACAACAGCAGTCAGCTGACTCTGGCCTGAGGGTTCTCCATCACCATCTGAGATCTGCAGCTTAGGATGGAAAGGTGGTTGTGTGAGCAGAGCTGAGATCTACCCAAACTGTCCCAAATCCTGACTTCAGCAATACTGTCACCATGTCGCCTGGGCAGCAGATAATTCCTCAGAGGACAGGGGTCACCACAGAGCTTTGCCTTTGAAAACTAATCTCTGGAGCAACCTAATGGCAGAAGCCAGCTCAGAAAATTGCCCTTATCTCTGCAGTGAAGTTCCTGCTTTGTCTGAGTGGGCTCTCTTTGTATTTCTTTAGGCTGGTAGTTTGAGTCACAATCTGAACAAGTAACCACAGATCAGAGCAGGGGGCGGAGGACGTCACAGGGTGTACTAGGGGCAGCTGGAGAGGGGGGTCACTCTTTCAGGTGAGTGCAGCATCCTTGTTCCCCATTGGAACCAAAGGGGGTCCCACTGCCCAGCAGCAGGGAGGGTCCCCTCCCCTGGCTGGCTTTCTGGGAGGTGTTTCTCCACTTGTGAGTTTCATTTACACACCGATGATTACAATAGCTTCTCTGCAGCACAAGGAGGGAGTTCTCCCTCTGAAAATGCACGTTCTGTCTTTGATGCCAGAAATATCCTAAGGCAACCACCAGTCTCTATGGCAGAACTTATGTGAGGTGACCTCCCCCTGGTGGCGGGCGCTGGTGTTCGAACAGCCTGGGGACTAGCTCTCAGGACACCGTCTCCTCTGCCCCTCCACCAGGACCGGCCACAGATACCTTGCTCTTCGGGGGCCCCCTAACGGTGGAGCAGGGACAGTTCTTCCTGTTCCAGCCGATGGTGGACTCTAGATGTCCACCTCATTATCCACATGCCCTGGGTGCCCCCTGGAGCAGGAGATGGCAACCCACTCCCATATTTGTGCCTGTAAAATCCCATGGAACAGAGGAGCCTGGCGGGCTACAGTTCAGGGGGTCACAGAAGACTCTGACATGACTCAGCTGACTAAACAGCAGCTCTGCATGCTCAGCGAGGGCTGGGGGACGGAGCAGGGGAGGACATCATCGCACAGGAAATTAGACAAGCGGTGTAACTGGCGGCTTGGGGGAAAATTCTAGTTCTGCCAGTATGTAGTGAGTTCACCCTGAGGAAACCTCAGCACCGCTCTGAGCCTTGATTCTTCCCTGCAGAAATGAAAAAGGCTTGAGCCCGAGGTCCTTTCTGCCGTGGTTCTGTAGCTGCGCCTAGAATCTGATGCCCAGTTGCCATGGGATTCTATGTGCTAATTAGCTTCGCAAAGGCAGCAGAAAGACTTTGTCATCTATAAAATGGGCAAATACAGTATCTATCACAGAAGGTTGTAAGAAGGATGAGTCGGCTTCCCTGGTGGCTCAGACAAGTAAAGAATCCGCCTGCAATGTTGGGTTGGGAAGATTCCCCTGGAGAAGGGCATGGCTACCCACTCCAGTATTCTTGCCTGGAGAATCCCATGAACAGAGAAGCCTGGAAGGCTACAGGGCATGGGGCTGCAAAGAGTCGGATACAACTGAGCAACTAAGCACAAGGATGAAATTTAATGATGTACATAAAATATTTGGCCAACGCTAAGTGCTAAAAGGGTGTTTATCACAGACTGTATAATTACTAAGTACATGTATAATGGATCACTCAAACTTCAGATGAAAGAGGGGACTACTAGTAACCTTCCTGGGACGAGATGGGCAAACTGGAGCACACAGTCACCCTGTCGATAATAAGTGACTATCAGGAGATCTGGAAAAGTCCCTAGTAATGGACAAACTTCAAAAAAAAAGAAAAGTCCCACTCAAGTGTTCTGGCTTTGTGAGGATAAACCTCTGGCAAACTCTCAAATGGCAACTGGACAGAATTGGCTGTGGGGTCAGGTAGAGTGTCTCTGACACAGGTTCCTCTTGGAGCAATGAAATTTCCAAGACCAATTACAGACACAAGCAGTTAAGTGACTGAAATTGACCTCTTCTCTTCCACAAACTGGCAGACAGGCTTCCCAGGGACCACTGCAGGGTAAGGCAGGAGTGTGGGGATGGGGAAGCCAGAATGTCACCCCCCAAGTATGCCTCTTCAACATAAAAGTTATTTGGATCTGAAGGTAGTTACGAAGCACATATGCAGGAAACCTCCATCTTTCCTCTCTTTCCTGTCTGAAGGTAGGATATAAATGACCCTCTTAATGGAGACGTTCCAGACTCTCATGGAGGAGTGTGCCACTGTGCCCATCAGCTTCCTCCCACGAACGGACTTCCCTGCAGCGAGCTGGAAGCCTGAAACGGCTTCCCTCCCTCCTACCGTTTCTCTTATCAATTTATTCTTTGTTGAAGAGGCTGTACAAGCCGAGTTCTAAGTCTCCACGTCGTCGTGCTGAGGGTTCTCCCCGCTGATGCATACTGCATGCGTTAGTAACTGTTTTCTCTTGTGATCCATCTTTCTCTTAAAGAGTCACAGCCGAAAACCTAGGACACGCAGAGGCAGGGTTCTGTCTCCCCTACAGGTGTGAGGCTGGAAAGCCTGACGGAAGAGAACTAGAGTCACGGTCACACCAAAGAATATTCTGTTCCTGAGCCAGTTCCTGCCAGGGAAATCCTATGGGGGAGCAAGGGGCAAAGAGGCCATCCGCGCTCCACCGACGGAAGAGCCGGAAGCGACTCGCTGAGCTGATCCAGCTCCGCCAGCTCACTTCATAGATGAAGCGGCGGAGGTCTGGGAGGACATCTTGCCCAAGGACGGGTGGTTTGTTAGGGATCTGTTAAGCCCTTGCATGTGTGTGTGTGTATGTGTGCTCACTTGTGTCCAGCTCTTTGTGAGCACATGGGCTGTAGCCTGCCACGCTCCTGTCTCCGTGGGATTCTCCAGGCAAGGATACCAGAGTGTGTTGCCGTTTCCTTCTCCAGGGGATCTTCCTGACCCAGGGATCGAACACACATCTCCGGCACTGGAAGGCAGGCTCTTTACTACTGAGCCATCTGGGAAGCCCATGAAGCCCGTAGGCTGTATTTACATAGCATATACAATTAAGAAAAAAAATCGTGTGTCCTCCCTGCCGGCCTGGGAGCACCAGGAGGAAGGATGCTGTCTGTCATTCAACAAGGGCTGTGACCTCTCACACTGACCTCACCAAGACTGTGGGGGGTAGAGTTACTGTCCTCCTTCTGCAACTGGGCAGCCTGGGCCTGGGGAGGCTGACTGACTCATCTGGGGTCCTACAGAGGGCCTTGCCACCCGCACAGTGCTCAGAACACAGCAGGCCCTGAGAAACATGTGTTAAAATGAATATGCCCTTTGACTAGACGAATTCTCTGCCACCCATCTGAAGTAACTCATGGAAAAGTCATGTGTAATAGGAAAAATACGGAAACAAACCAAATATCTACCAACAGGGGCTGGTTAAACAAAGTATAGTATGTGTGCAATGGAATACTACGCAGCAGGAAAAAACGAGACCTTTCTGTGAACCATCATGGAAACATCTCCAAGCTACACCGTTGTGTGGGGAAAACATCAAGATACAGAACAGTAAACAAATATGCAACTTTAGTGTGTCAAGGGGAAAGAGATGAAAGTCTAGTGAAATACCCATGTTATATTCAAACATGCATATAGAAACTCTGGAAGCAGAACATTTACCAAAAATCATAGTTACTTTTGAGAGGACTGACTATCAAGGCCTGGAGAGAGACTTTTCACTATATACCTTTTAATACTTTCTGGGTGTTGAACAATGTGAGTGTATCACTATATTCAAAAAAATTAAATTTAAAAATGTATCAAAATGTACAAACTCAATGACAATAATAAAAATGAAATTCAAACAATATATTACCTAAAAAAATACTTGTTGAATGAGTGAATGAATGAATGATTGAAGGAAGGAGTGAATGAGTTGAATGAATGAATAAATGAGTGAAGTGATGGAGCCAGGATTTCAATCCAGGTCTGTCTGGCTCCAGCACCCAGGTACTGCCTTCTGCTTGAACCCAAGAATGTCATCAGGGCTGCGACTGATGTAGCAAAAGCACTCAAATATACCTGTTAAACATAAATAAATGACTGAGAGAATAACAGAGTTGTAATTCATCTGAACCTCAGTTTCCTGTGGATAAAAGAACTTTATTCATAGAGCTATCCTAGGGCTGAAATAAGATATGAAAGATATGAAAAATTCACGTGCATTACTACATACTGTAAGATGATTCCAGAACAGGCTTTGGAGTTGGCTAAAACCAGTTTTGTGCAATGTAGGAGACTGGGGTCTGATCCCTGGGTCAGGAAGATCCCCGGGAAAAGGAAATGGTTATCCACTCCAGTATTCTTGCCTGGAGAATTCCATGGACAGGACTTTGGTGAGCTACAGTCCATGGAGTCGCAAAGAGTCAGAAATGATTGAGCAACTAACATGAAAGCAGGTTTGCATCATAGGGCCAGCACTTACTATGTGACCTGGGACAGGTTACTTGGCCTCTCCTGGCCTCAGTTTTCACATCTGTAGAATGGGAATGATAGTACCAATTTCACAGAGTTCTTGTAAAATGATGAAATGGTATATATTACACAGAAAGCACTTCACATAAATGAACAGAAACTATTTTATTATCAGTAGAGTAAAGCAGAAAATTTAACAAAAATGATAAAGGTGACAAAGTAAAACAAGCTATTGTTGAGCGAAAAACAAACTCCAAAATTAGCTTTCTGAATCCAAAAACATTTTTGTCTTTTAATTCTGAATTCAGGCCAACTTCAAACACCTCTTTCTCTGGTGTTAATTATGATTACACATGGGAAATACATATTGCACCTGCTGAAATTAGTAATGAAAGGAAAAGTACTGAGCCTTCCCAACATAAAAAAAAAAAAAGCTTTAATTTTCTGAACTTTCAGTTCAGAAATGTTCAGTTCAGTATATGGACTGACAGCTTTTGCTGTAAACCTATCAATCAGATATTTTACTTACGTTAATTAGTGGAGTCTAAAATCGCATTCTTTTATAGTGTTATAGGTTCGATCCCTGGATCAGGAAGATTCCCTTGAAGAAGGGAATGGCAGCCCACTCCAGTATGGCCATGGTGTAGCCCATCACTGCTCAGAGAGCAGAGCAGAGTCACTTATAGTTTCATTAAGTGCCAGCGTATCCACGTTCTGATTAGTATTTACAAAGGAAAAAATTCTCTGTCGCAACTGAATTGTATTTTGAATTACTAGTTCTCCTCAGCCCTTGAAATGGGTCCTGACAATTGTGCACAGAAAACATACACCGAGGAGGCAATTCCCCAGCCCACCCCCAACACACACACTGACATACACAAGCGCCATCAGCGTACAGGAGTGGGGCAGTCACAGAACAGGGGTGGCCTGTAGGCAAAAAGAATGGACCGTGTCATCTGCTGGCCTTTTTAGAAAGGAGTAGAGCCTGAAATATAAACACTGGAATCAAACAGCCTCTGCTTTAGCTGTTCTATCACAAAGCCTTTTTTTTTTTCCCCCGGTTCCTTTATGTAATTGTCTTGGGGCTTGAAATGTCTGTAGTTGCTGACAAGTCCTTAAAATGACTGCACCGAAGAAGATATGCTTTGAGCAATGAATGACGGGTGCTGATGGGTTGAGCTGAAAAGGGGATCGAATGCTTGCGAGGGAGGGGAACAGGGAGGAGCGATCAAAAGAACCTCGTGGATGTTAATATGTTCTGTTTGTTTATACATGAGCCAGAAATTCTGAAATTAGGGAAACAGTGGATAACTGTAAACTTTGCACATATATAATAGGCGGGCTTTTCTTAAACTTAGAACATTCTGAACTTTCCCAAATAAACTAAAGCATACCATATTGGCTTAAAATCTCTCCACACTTGAGGAGGTTTACGGTGAAATGTGAGGCCTGGGTCAAGTCTGAGCAAGCCGGTGACACTAGGCTGGAAGTGATGGTCCGGGCAGGCGGGGATGTCACGCTGCAACGGAACCCAGCTGTTAACTCTTCTACAGCACGCTGCCACAAACTGACTCGAGACAGACACAGACAGCTACACGGCCAAGCACATAACAGCCGTGCAAGTGGAAACCACGCACCTCAGCTGTGCCACTTGGGAGCTCCCCAACGTTTCAATCATCAGATCACTACTGAGTGATAACCTGTTTACTACCAAACTACAGGCTTTAGGAGGCCAAGTCTGGGATCTGACGTCTGATGGAGAGAATCCTGTGGACAGAGGAGCCTGGTGGGCTGCCCTCTATGGGGTTGCACAGAGTTGGACACGATGGAAGCAACTTAGCATGCATGCATGCCTTGGAGAAGGAAATGGTAACCCGCTCCAGTGTTCTTGCCTGGAGAATCCCAGAGACGGAGGAGCCTGGTGGGCTGCCGTCTACAGGGTCACACAGAGTCAGACTCGACTGAAGTGACTTAGCAGCAGCAGCAGGAGTGAGCAGCAGCACAAGAGGATGAGGACAGAGGCCATGCGAGGCAAGCCCACATTCGAGGAGGTGCTCTTGGCTCACGTGTTCTTGTCCCAAAGGCTGGGCTCTGGGGCTGATGGCCAGTCATCCTGCTTTATAGCCACAGGGTCAAATGGCGCTTAGGAGAAGGGAGGCCCCAGAGCATGGCCCTGACTCTCATTTTGGACTGGAGAAGACCAAGGCACAGATCTGGCTGAGAGTGGAACCGGTGATCAATGACTCAAGGATATTTTCATGATATAACAATGACTCTGGTCAGGCTAGACCCCTTTTGGCTAGACAGTGGGCCTCAACCTTGTCTCTCAATTAGAACCACCTTGGGGAGTCTCCCAGGCCACGACTCCCAGGCCAAGACTGGAGTTGGTGTGAAGGGGCCTGGGCACAGGCGTTTCGTGAACTGCTCAGGGGCCTTCCCTGATGAAAAGAATTTAAGGACACCGCTCCAACTCCTTTCATGACCATCAGGATATTTCATGTTTTCAGAGGAAAGTTATGGCAGTATCACAAACCTTACATGGACATTTGTTTTAAGAAAGGTGAGTTTATTCACTAGGAGAGTGAATTTTTCTATAATTAGCATTTTCCAAATTAGCCTGCAGGCAAAGCTCTGTCGGTCACATATACATTCATGGCTCAGACAACAGAAACATGGTATTCGTTTCCATTACTCTGTGGAACCACCTCTACTGCCTGGAAACTAACAATATTACGCGAGAACTCTGAATTTCTGTTTAGCATGGTGACAACTAACTGAACTCTTATTCCAGGGAACCAGCCAACCACTGCCAACAATCCAAAGCACAGGTAATTTCTGGTGCAAAGCACAGCTCTGCTTTCTCAGTAAAAACCAAAAAGGTTCACAAGAAGAATACAGCAGTGGAATATGCTAAGCAAACATTTGTACAACAGAAAAATAATCTTATTTTAATAAAAGTTTTCATTTATTCGTAATGGTGTGAATCTCTCTAATATATTACTTGAAATGACTAATATTACTTGAAATTAATGATGATATGGTTTCAGTCATTTTTTAGATAAACAATTAACAATACTGGATGATGATCCAGCTAACAAAAATACATTTTACATATCAGATCCAACTGTGATAGTTAAAAAATGGGCTTCTGATATTAACTCCCTAATGAACTGATGTTAGTTGCTCAGTCCTGTCTGACTCTTTGCGACCCCATGGACTGTCGCCTGCCAGTCTCCTCAGTCCAGGGAATTCTCCAGGCAAGAATACTGGAGTGGGTTGCCATTCCCTTCTTCAGGGGAACTTCCCAACCCAGGGATCAAACCCTGGGTCTCCTGCATTGCAGGCAGTTTCTTTCCCGTCTGTGCCACCAGGAAATGAACTGATAGTTCAGGTCAATTTCTTTATTTCCTTTAAGATGAAGGTCAGAGAATGACATGAATACACATGGGAAGAACACTGACACAGCCTTTTTCCTTCACATCACCTGCCACCCTCTGGATGCCTGTTTCCCCCAAATTCATAGACTGATGTCTTCCCTCTCAAAGATGATGGTATCAGCTATTGGGAGGTCATTAAGGATCATGAGGGTGGGGCCCTCATAATGGGATTAGAGGGATTAGATTACATAATGCCCTTGTAAGAGACCCCCACAGAGCTCACTCATCCCTTCCACCACATGAGGACACAGAGGAGCCTACAACCCACAAGAGGGCTCTCACCCAGCCACGCTGGCCTCCACAACTGTGTGAAATAATTTCCTGTTGTTTAGAAGCCACCAGTCTGTGATATTTTGTTACAGTAGCTTTAACAGGTTAAGACACTGTCACTCACCCAGGTGACCCTCCAACAGACCAAGTAAAGATACCTGCAGGGCCAGACCACCAGAACAAAGGGGACCTCTGTGGGCAACACAGTTAACAGTCTGCCTACTCAAGGGTCAGACACCACTGACCTCAAGTAGAATCACATTTTCACTACAGCACCCCAAGGTGACACTCCAGCTTTAGGAAAAATGGCCTTCAAAACAGTAAGGTTGTCCAACTGAAATCTCAGAAACTGCATCTTCCCACCTGGAGGGGTGGTGTTGGCTAAATGAGAGACTAGCTTTCTACTGGAAGGCTCTCCAGTGGTCTTAAGGACCCTGTAGATGGGCAACCAAGGCACAGAGCCCCCCTGCCCACATTCGGAGCTCCTGATCCCCAAATGGAGAAGAAAGCACAGTTTCCAACCCCACCAGCCTAGTGCAAACACCTGGCCAGCTCCCCTGACAACCTGAGCTGACATGCTCACAAGGGGCCTCCTTTCTGCCTCTCCTGCCCACCCAGCCTCCCTCCCCAAAGCCATTCTCCAGCTAGCTTTTAATTAGAACAGGACCCGAATCCCTCACAGGGCCTCCCAGGCTCCCAGGGAACCGTTCCCTGGCTGCATCCAACCTCGGCCACAACCATCACCCTCACTGGGCCCTGGAAAGGCCTTCGCTCATCCCTGAACTGGAACTTTTGCATCTGCTATGCCCTCTGCCTGGATGCCCGCCACAAACTATCTACATGAGGAGCTTCTTCCTGCCAGCCACATCCAAGCAGTGCAGAGTGGCCTTCCGGGGCCACTTGGTGTAAAGTGGGCTGCAGGCTGACTCTCTCTGTAGGTCCTCTTTACCAGCACTGATCCCAGGGCCGTGTTCTGCCCCCTCCACCTTCTCTGAGCCCTGACCCCACCTACCAGCTGCACTGCTTGGGGTCCCCAGCCTCCTGGCTGCCAGCTTGGTTCCACCAATGATGAGATCAGAAAGCTGGGGCAAGTTGGGGTACTTCTTAACCTGCAGCTCACTGCTTCAGCATCTCAGTTCCACCCCTCCATGTCTGCAGCTCCTGCCAGGAGGTTCCTCCCCAGCAACAGGACTTCCCTCTGTCCAACACTCTCTACTGATTCCCTCAGTCCTGCCCCAACCAACCAGTTCTTCGTTAAACCTCCTGAACCACTGCAGTGTCCCTGCTAGGCCCTGACTGCTGTAGCCCAGTCCTTGTCCTCTCCTCGGTCACTCCCTATCACATCATCCTGATTCCCACCTGTGCACCCCCTTTTTAACACTGTCTCTCCCTTCCTCAGCCTCTGCTAGAACATAAGCAGAAAGCTCATTGCGTTCACCACTCTGTCCACTGGGCCTAAAACAGCACCTGAAGCACAGGAAGCATTCGCTAAACAGTAAAAGAATAAATGAATGAATGGTGTCTCTGCTCAAAACGGTACCTTGTGAGTAAGCCTCTCCCCAATCGTTTCATGGTAAAACAGCCGTCCCCCTCCCATCCCTATCTCCTAAGGCCAATTTTTTTCCTATAGTACCATCACCTCCTGACCTATTTGATATGTATTTGTTTCTTGTCTTGTTTTCCCCAACAAAAATGCCAGTCCTGAAGGCAGGAAGGCTCTTTTCTTCACTGCTGTGCCCTCGGAGCCTAGAATAGTGCCTGGCTCAAAGCAGAATCTCCACGCATTTGTTAAAGTGAAGAGCTTGCAAGGTGGGCAACATTTCAGACGCAGCAATTTCAGGATGGTCTCTGACACAGAGAAGACTGCAAAACTATGAGACTGCTAGGCACACAAGCAGCACCTTGTATGATCTGATCTTGCTCCTTTGGCATGACAGCCTAGGACCCTTAAGAAAGAGACTCCGTATGCTGAGAGACCTCAGCCTCAAGAAGAGAAAAGGTTTTAGAGTGAAAGGAGTTAGACCCTGTATTTGCGCCAACTGGAGCTTTAGAAAGCAGTCACAGACCCTTATCTAAGCACACAGCACTGGACATCCTTTCTGAGAGTAGATGGGCCTGTACCTGATGGTACTTAAGGGCACCATTCTCAGTTCCAATGGTGTTCCTCTTGGCAGCCGCCTTCAACTCCAGTTCACTGACAACTGCAGACTCAGAGCCAAGCATCCGAAAGCAACACTTTCTTTGATAGTTGCTCCCCTAATGAGGCATCTCTCTCAAAGGCAGGCTTTATCCTGCAATGCCCGATGAGGTCCACATTTTATTCTGCACACTGATTGCAGATCAGAAATAAATCCCTCCTCCCCACCACCATCTGTTACTCATACCTGCCCCCTCACCCTCCAACGTGTATAAAAGGTGGGGATCTGGAGGGGAAAATAAAAACAGAAAACAAAATCCAATTCCCCCTTTACTGAGTATCCCCTGCCCCCCGCCCCTTTAGGGAGCGGGATTCCCGACTAACTATCCTTAAGGCCTAGGAAATGGTCCCCTTCCCCCAACTCCATTCAACCAAAACTGGCCAAGCGCTGGATAAAGAGCAACCGCGGCTCCTCACCCAAATATTGGCTTTCCTTCCCAGACGTGCAGATTGAGAATGCGGAGACGCCGTCCTATTTATGTACAGTGAGTCAACGTCGCGCGGCCAAATGTCTCTGTTTTCTCCTCCCTATGAATGAAGCGACCCCTCCTCAAAGGAGTTAAGTAAAGTGCCCGGCACGACCCAAGCCCCAAGGTGAGGGTACGCGCATCCCCGGCCATCTGGGCAGCTTATTCATCCTCCGATCGTCTCCTGCTATGGCGCCCCTCTAACCCACCCGAGTTCACACCCGGGGGCGGGGGGCAGGGGCATCGCTGGGAGGTGGTTAACAGCCAGCCCAGGTGAAAGGTAAGCCCCTTTGAAGATCCCCACCATGGGCGGGCAGCGCGCGGCCCGGCAGGTGCTCGGGAACCCGGGATCTCGGGGAGGGCGCTCCCACCCCAGCCGGGACAGAGGGGGACCGAGGCAGGGTGGCCGGGGACATCGCTGCTTTGCCCCGCCGGCGGCCGGGCTTGAAGAGGCTGCCCCGGGCCGGCCCCGGACCTCGGCGCCGCCTCGTCCCGGCAACAAGTGTCCGCCCTCCGCCCGACGGGCCGCCGCGCCAGGGCCCTCACCCGGCACAGGCCGTCCACGAACACGCGCGGGTCCAGGTGGCAGGCGATGGTGGCGCTGGGCAGGTCCTGCAGGTCCACCTCCTCCATCATCTCGCAGTCGATGAAGCTCCAGTCGCCGCCGCCCTCATCGGGCCCGGCCGCCCCCGAGAACTGCGCGAAGGGCCGCAGCGTGCCCCCGGGCTGCGCTAGCGCCTCGGCCGCCTCGGCCGCCGCCCCGAGCCGGGGCCCTGCAGAGCCGTCCTCCATCCCCGCGCGGCCGCCCGCGGGATCCTCGCGCGTCTCTCCGGTCTGCCGACTTGGCTGTTAACCGCCTCGGGGCTCGCGTCGCAGCCGGGGGCGGTCACCGAGGCTCCGGGAGAGCGCCGGGCCCCGCCCGCCGCCTTGCCTTTCGAGGGCCCCGGCCGGCCACCGAGGGCAGAGCTCCGGCGGAGACAGCCGCGGGCCCTTTAAGGCCGGCCCACGTGGGTTGTTGTCCCCGTGGCCGTCCAGCAGAGGAAGCCAATAGAAGACCGCGATTTTCCTCACGTGATCCGTAGGCTGCCGCCCTCAGTCTGAAGTCTCAGAGTGGCCATGTTGGTCAGGGGCAAAAAGCTCCATCTCTAGTTCCGCTTTTCTGACAGCGGACGCTAGCCCAAGGCGCCGGGCAGTGTCTTGGCGCACAGGGATTATAGCTAGAGCGGCAGCGCTTCTGTGGGTCCCATGTGGTGACGTTTTTCAGGCACAGAGGCCAACTTTGGGGGATTTAAGCGAGATATAGCCCTGGCTGCCGCCGTTGGCAAGAGGTTAGACGCTTACCGTATATTGTCAGATACGGGCGCAATGAGGGAACTGAACCAGACCCCGATTAACAATACCCTCCTTTTTTGATTTTTAGCTTATTAGTCATTATATCATTGTTCACAGAAGTAGTCTTTGAATTACTGTTATGAACGGAGTTCCTGCGTGCGTGCTAAGTCGCTTTAGTGGTGTCTGACTGAAACCCTATGGACTGCCAGCCTCCTCTGTCCAAGGGATTGCCCAGGCAAGAATACCGGAGTGAGTTGCCCTGCCCTCCTCCAGGGGATCTTCCCCACCCAGGGATGGAACCCACATCTCTCTGCGTCTCCTGTATTCGCAGGCAGGTTCTTTTACTACTAGCGCCACCTGGGAAGCCAGGTGTAGAGTAGGAGATAACAAAAGAAGCAAAGTCTTGGTCCTTGCCTTTGGGGAGTTTATAGACGCGGGGAAAAAAGCCTTTAAATAAGTCTGGTCAAGGCTATGGTTTTTCCAGTGGTCACCGTATGGATGTGAGAGTTGGACTGTGAAGAAAGCCGAGCGCCGAAAAATTGATGCTTTTGAACTGTGGTGTTGGAGAAGACTCTTGAGAGTCCCTTGGACTGCAAGGAGATCCAACCAGTCCATCCTAAAGGAGATCAGTCCTGGGTGTTCATTGGAAGGACTGATGCTGAAGCTGAAACTCCAGTACTTTGGCCACCTGATGCAAAGAGTTGACTCATTGGAAAAGAACCTGATGGGACTGGGGGCAGGAGGAGGAGCGGAGGACAGAGTATGAGATGGCTGGATGGCATCACCAACTCGATGGGCCTGAGTTTGAGTAAACTCCGGGAGTTGGTGATGGACAGGGAGGCCTGGCGTGCTGCGATTCATGGGGTTGCAAAGAGTCGGACACGGCTGAGCAACTGAACTGAACCCAACTGAACTGAACTAAGTCTGTTTCTCCCTCTCCCCCCGCCCCCCTCCCCCTTTATTGCAAAATAGGTAGAATTTCTTCACCGTAAAGGTCAATGTGGTTCAGTGAAAATTTGGGTCTAAAGTCTAGCTTTGCTGTTAATTACTTGGACGAGTAACCTGGATTTCAGTTTCCTCATCTGAAAAATAAGATCATATATGGCAAGTATCCTGTAAGGGCGCAATAAGTGGGGTTTCTCTGTAGACGTCTTTGGAAGATGTGAAATTAGATCTGTACTTTCTCCTGAAGCAAGATTACCCTCTAGTTTGAAACTGTAAGTGATTATAATAAAAAAGGTAATCCAACTGACAGGTGAGATTTGTTCAGAACCTGGCCTGTGCTGTGATTGCTATTTTGACAGCCACAGTGCGGTTCATGCCCTCTAGGAGTTTAAATCCAAGAGGAACAGTGATATGCATGCAGAGATAGCTCATATAGTACAATGTAAATTGAAGGTCTTGAGAAATTGGACCGATCACATATTGCTGGTGAGAATGTAAAATGACGTAGCCATTTTAGAAAAAGTTTGGCAGTTACTCACAAACTTAAACACACAGTTGTCACCTGACCAAGCAGTTGCTCTCCTGTGTATAGACCCAAGGAAAATGAGAGTGTGTGTCCACACAAAAATTTACACAGGAAGGCTCATAGCACTATATTATTCACCATAGCCAAAAAAGTAGAAATAACCCAATTGTTCAACAAGTGATGAATGGGTAAACCAGATGTAGATCCATGCAATGGAATATTATTCAACCATAAAAAGAAATGTACTGATTCATGTAGATTCATGTACAGCATGAATGAACATTAAAAACATGATAATGAAAGAAGCCAGTCACAAAAGTCCAGCTACTGTATGTTTCCCTTAATATGAAACGTCCGTGCATGAGTACTGTCACTTCAGGGGTGTCCAACTCTTTGCAACCCTGTGGAATGTGGCTCACCAGGCTGCTCTGTCCATGGGATTCTCCAGGCAAGAATACTGGAATGGGTTGCCATTTCCTTCTCCAGGGGATCTTCCCAACCCAGGGATTGAACTCAGGTTTCCTGCATTGGCAGGCAGATTCTTTACCACTAGCATCACCAGGGAAGCCCATGAAATGTCCAAAATAGGCTAATTGACAGAGACAGAAAATAGGTAGCAATTGCCAGGGAATGGGGGAATAGAGAAGGGGAAGTGATAAATAGAATATTACCTGCCAGATTAGTAAGCAGAGAATGTCACAGTCATCAGGGATGCAACCACCACCTGACAGTGAATGGGTGAATCCTGAGGGAAATAGAGGAAAACAATAGAATGGGGAAAACTAAAGATTTCTTCAAGAAAATTAGACCAAGGGAAATTTTCATGCAAAGATGGGCACAATAAAGGACAGAAATGGTATGGACCTAACAGAAGCAGAAGATACTAACAACAGTGGCAAGAATACACAGATCTTCATGACCCAGAATACAAAAAAGATCTTCATGACCCAGATAATCACAGTGGTGTGATCACTTACCTAGAGCCAGACATCCTGGAATGCAAAGTCAAGTGGGCCTTAGGAAGCATCACTATGAACAAAGCTAGATGGAATTCCAGTTGAGCTATTTCAATCCTAAAAGATGATGCTGTGAAAGTGCTGCACTCAATATGCCAGTAAATTTGGAAAACTCAGCAGTGGCCACAGGATTGGAAAATGTCAGTTTTCATTCCAGTCTCAAAGAAAGGCAATGCCAAAGAATGATCAAACCAGCACACAATTGCACTCATCTCACACGCTAGCAAAGTAATGCTCAAAATTCTCCAAGCCAGGCTTCAGGAATACGTGATCCGTGAACTTCCAGATGTTCAAGCTGAATTTAGAAAAGGCAGAGGACACATGTAAATCCATGGCTGATTCATATCAATGTATGGCAAAAACCACTACAATATTGTAAAGCAATTAGCCTCCAACTAATAAAAATAAATGGAAAAAAAAAGCAGAGGAACCAGAGATCAAATTGCCAACATCCGTTGGATCATCAAAAAAGCAAGAGAGTTCCATAAAAACATCTACTTCTGCTTTATTGACTACGCCAAAGCCTTTGACTGTGTGGATCACAACAAACTGTGGAAAATTCTGAAAGAGATGGGAATACCAGACCACCTGACCTGCCTCCTGAGCAATCTGTAGGCAGGTCAAGAAAAACCAGTTAGAACTGGACATGGAACAACAGACTGGTTCCATATTGAGAAAGGAGTATGTCAAGGCTGTATATTATCACCCTGCTTATTTAACTTATATGCAGAGTACATCATGAGAAATGCTAGGCTGGAAGAAGCACAAGCTGGAATCAAGATTGCCGGGAGAAATATCAATAACCTCAGATATGCTGATGACGCCACCCTTATGGCAGAAAGAGAAGAAGAATTAAAGAGCCTCTTGATGAAAATGAAAGAGGAGAATGAAAAAGTTGGCTTAAAGCTCAACATTCAGATAACTAAGACCATGGCATCTGGTCCCATCACTTCATGGCAAATAGGTTAAGAAACAGTAACAGACTTTATCTTCTTGGGCTCCAAAATCACTGCAGATAGTGACTGCAACCATGAAATTAAAAGATGCTTGCTCCTTGGAGAAAAAGTTATGACCAACCTAGAAAGCATATTAAAAAGCAGAGACATTACTTTGCCAATGAAGGTTCATCCAGTCAAAGCTATGGTTTTTCCAGTGGTCATGTATGGATGTGAGAGTTGGACTATAAAGAAAGCTAGGCACTGAAGAATTGATGCTTTTGAACTATGGTGTTGGAGAAGACTCTTGAGAGTCCCTTGGACTGCAAGGAGATCAGTCCTGAATATTCATTGGAAGGACTGATGCTGAAGCTGAAACTCCAATACTTTGGCCACCTGATGGGAAGAACTGACTCATTGGAAAAGACCCTGATGCTGGGAAAGATTGAAGGTGGAAGGAGAAGGGGATGACAGAGGATTAGATGGTTGGATGGCATCACTGACTCAATGGACATGAGTTTGAGCAAACTCCGGGAGTTGGTGATGGACAGGGAGGCCTGGCATGCTGCTGTCCATTGGGTCACAAAGAGTTGGACACAACTGAGCAACTGAACTGAACTGAGGGAACTCATAAAAGAAAAAATACCTACCATCTAACAGCCACCAGACTGCAGCCATTCCCTACACTGAGCCCTGAGGAAACTCAGGGTGTGAAAACGCAAGGGGCTGGCCCCAGAGAGTTGAAGTGCATGTCAAAGGAATGATTTCAGTAAGCCCAGACTCTTGTGTCTTCCCATATATTAGAAAGTGCTAAATTTCTTAACTTGATATATCTGGTTTTCTTTAATTAGCAGTAATCTTTTGATGTTTAGACTACCTGCCCTTTGTTGCAAAACGCCTATAAATCCTGGCTCCCTGACTTCACCTCCTTGGAGGCATTCTCCCAGGATTACATGAGACGCTGCCTCCCAGGCTCGAAGTTGTAAAAATTCCTACCGTATAAAATAGAACTCTCAACTTTTAGGCTGTGGATAACTTTCAGTTGTGAATATTTTTTAAGTCAACAGAAGTCTACTAAAGGGCACAAGTTTTCTTTGTGGGGTGAAGAAAATGCTCTAGAGTTGGATTGTGGTGATGTGTGTACAACTTCATGAATATACCACTCGTCACTGAATTGAACTTAAAAGGGAGAATTTTATGGTACATGAATTATATGTCAATAAAGCTGATATTTACAAAATGAGACTGTGATAAAGGCCATGAGGGAAGAGATGGAATGTGGCAGAGTGGGTGACATCACAGTGGAAAACCCACTGAAAACTCAGCCAGATATTATGAAAAAGGTAACAAAGTGGCTGAGACACCAGTTTTGAAAAGTTACATCCAGCTAAGTTGTGGTTGGGTCTGTGTGGTCATTACCCTTAGGACAGCAAGCTCTTTCAATCCCGCCTTACCTGGACCACTGACGGCAGGCAAACTGGACCTGCTGCACAACAAGTGCAAAGGAAAGAAGTTAAAAGAGGAAACGTTACTGAATTCAAGCTCTGACTGCTTACCGCACAAAAATTGGGAGATGAGATATTGAGGCAAGGAATGGCCACTTTATTCAGAAAGCCGGGTATCCAAGAAGATGGCACTCTAGAGCACCATCTTATTGGGGTCTGGATACCAGTTTCTTTTATAGAACAGAGAGCAGGAGGAGGTGAGGAAGTAAAATAAAAAGACCATTAGTCTTGCAAAATATCTCCTGGCTTGGCCAGCATTGGGATGAGGATCGGTTAATGCCTTTTTTTCTGTAGCCATTCATGGGTGGGAAGGTTCCCTCCCAGACAGGCCATTGTGAGTGCAGCTATAGACAGCATCCTTTCATTGATTATAATAAAAGCAAGAAAAAGCAAAGTTTAAAGTAAGAGAAATAGAACCAACCTGGAGTCAGATTTCACTCTTCCCTGTTACAAAAAGAGCAAGTTCCACTTCAGGCAAGTGGTGAAGACAAAGTTACCTGTAATTGACTGTGGAAAGCGGTGAATCATCACTAAGACATGATGTCACACAATCCTTCAGTGATTTCAGATTCCCGTCTTTCTCTCTCTCCTCACCCTAGTACAGAGGGTATTATTGTGGAGTTGTTTGTATGACTCCAGTAATGACATCAGTTTTATTTGGGTGGATCTTAAATAGTTAATGAGGTGAACCTAAGCCAGTTCACTGGGTTCTCACAAACAGTTATTATTACTCCAGGTTCATAGAACTGGGGCTCAAAGAAATGGAGTGACCTTCCCACAAGCAAACACATAGCAAATGGCAAATCAGGACACGAGCTTCTTTTCTCCCATCCCAGCGCTGCCTCTGCCTTTTGGGACTATCAGTTCAGTTCAGTTCAATTGCTCAGTTGTGTCCAACTCTTTGCGACCCCATGGACTGCAGCACACCAGGCTTCCCTGTCCATCACCAACTCCTGGAGCTTGCTCAAACGCATGTCCTTTGAGTCAGTGATGCCATCCAACCATCTAATCCTCTGTCATCCCCTTCTCCTTCCACCTTCAATCTTTCCCAGCATCAGGGTCTTTTCCAATGAGTCAGTTCTTCCCATCAGGTGGCCAAAGTATTGGAGTTTCAGCTTCAGCATCAGTCCTTCCAATGAATATTCAGGACTGATCTCCTTTAGGATGGACTGGTTGGATCTCCTTGCAGTCCAAGGGACTCTCAAGAGTCTTCTCCAACACCACAGTTCAAAAACATCAATTCTTCAGTGCTCAGCTTTCTTTATAGTCCAACTGTCACATTCTTACATGACTACTGGAAAAAACAAAGCTTTGACTAAATGTACCTTTGTTGGCAAAATAATGTCTCTGCTTTTTAATATTCTGTCTAGGTTGGTCATAACTTTTCTTCCAAGGAGCAAGTGTGTTTTAATTTCATGGCTACAATCACCATCTACAGTGATTTTGGAGCCCCCCAAAATGAAGTTAGCCACTGTTTCCAATGTTTCCCCATCTATTTGCCATGAAGTGATGGGACCAGATGACATGATCTTAATTATCTGAATGTTGAGTTTTAAGCCAACTTTTTCACTCTCCTCTTTCACTTTCATCAGGAGGCTCTTTAGTTCTTCTTCTCTTTCTGCCATAAGGCTGGTATCATTTGCATGTCTGAGGTTATTGATAATTCTCCCGGCAATCTTGATTCCAGCTTGTGCTGTAGGGACTACAGGAAACAGAAAAAGGAAAGAACCCAAAGAAACATCGTGGAGAAAAGTAGAGGACACGGAAAATAAAGAGGACAGAGAAAAAGAAGGGGAAAGAGAGAGTTAAGGAGACTGAGATCAGAAAGTAAGAGGTGCTGTCAGTTCAAAGTAATGATGCCAGAGAGAGCTGACCAGGCAGGGCCCATCCTCACAGATGCAGGGCCAGTGCTGGAAGAGCTGCCTGAGGCAAGAAGTTGTTATTGTTTTTTAGTCGCTAAGTCGTGTCTGACCTCTTTGTGATCCCATGGACTGCAGCACACCAGGCTTCCCGGTCCTTCACTATCTCCTGGAGTTTGCTCAAACTCATGTCCATTGAGAGAGCTCTCAATATATCAGAGTGAAATAATCGAAGCTCTTGTTACTGGAGGGAAAAAAATGCACAGCCTAAAACTTGAGAATTATGTTTTATGCAGTGAACATACTAAGGATTTCAGTCAGGGAGACAGCCTCTCAGATTGCTCTGAGAGACTGCTTTGATGAGATAAGGGAGGAGCCAGAATATAAAGGAGTCTTTGCAAAAAAAGATCAGAGAGATATGATCTCAAGTGGCCTCCACTTGCAATGAGTTGGAGCAGGGCTTGGGTTCCCAGCCAGAGATTGGGCTGGGTCACAGAGGGGAAAGCACAGATTCAGGTTCTGGCCTTCAATTTTTCAGAAAAGAATTTCCACAAAGACAAAGTAGTGAAGCAGGAAAAGTATTTATTAAGAGGAAAAGAGTACAGTACGTGTGGATAGACACACAGGCAGACTCAGAGGGTGAGTTCCTGAGTTGCTGAGTCTTGCCCTTGTGGCAGTTTGAATTACTCTCATGGTGCGTTTCTTCCGAGTTTTCTTTCGGTCAATCATTATGATTCACCTGGTTCACAGTCCATATTTGGTGTCTCAGGACCCCTCCTTGTGTGCACACACGTCTCTTAGCCAAGATGGATTTTACCAAAAAGGCATCTGAATAGAACACCCCTTGACATAACTCCACTTTGACCTGCAAGGAGCCTTTTCTGCCCATGTGTGGTCAGGGAGGTCTCCTGACTTCAAGAACAAGAAATGGTCCGAGTAGGGCCCAGCCTCCTTGCCTTAACTGTCCTACTATTCTCATCTTGGAGTTTTGATCCACAGGGAATGACTCTCCAATCATTTTACCCTGGGGGGTGGGGGGCATCTACCTCCTTCCCCAGTTGAAACATCAAAAGATTACTGCTGTTGAAGAAAAAAAACCAGACTTCTTAAGTTAATGAGCTGAGCACTTTTCTGTGTATGGGAAGATGCAAGTGAGTCTGGGCTCGCTGAAATCATACCTTTGATGTGCACTTTAGCTATCTGGGGCCAGTATACTGTGCTTTCCCACCCCGAGTCTCCTCAGGGCTCACCTTTGGGGCGGCTGTCAGCTGATGGCTGGGTGGCTGCAGCACCCTTTGTTTACTGATATGACAGGCAACTTTTTTCGTTGACATGCTCCACAAATAGGATTACTGTCGTGCCTTCCACATCTGGGTACCCAAGGTTCTTGTCCTACTGCAGGTGACATCTTTAATAATAAAATGTCAGATTCTTCTTTCCATCTGTAAAACAAAAATTTATAGTATCTTACATCTTTAAGAAAGGTGGACACTGTGCCTTGTCCCTTCACCACTGAATCTAAAAATTAACAGTGATCAATGGTCTCTCCCAAGGAGGAAAAAAAAAACAAACAGAAAATGTGAGCTGCCAACAGCACAGGGAGAAACTAAGCAAAACAGGTTGCTTACATATGAGTGTGGATGTTTATAAGGATGAAATCAAGTAAATTTGAGAGTGATCTTTTAAGAGCTATTTCACCATAAAGCCAGTATGAAATTCCTAATGCATCCTTTGGGAAATCATTGCAGTTCCTCTTTTTTGAGCAGTGGCAGTGGAATCTAGGATCTATCCTTGCTTCCTGCTTTGGACTGTAACTAGGGAGACTACCCTCCTCATTGGCTCAAAGTGTCAGGGCAAACACTGAGTGAAACCGCCCACCTTGACCATGTACCATAGTAACCATTCCCATGAGGTCCCAATAATAAAAACAGAACTAATAAGCCACCATCAACTGGGAGAGTTCAGAAAACGTCAAATGGAGACACCAAGTGTCCTACCACCTCCCAGAATCCGCCACACTGACATCCAATCTGGCTGAGCAATACACGTACCACCAGGAGGGGCCCTGAGTTGGAATGGTTGGCCAGAGGCAACCCAGAAACTAATCCATCACCATGATAGCCAAGACTGTGAGCCACGTGGGCCAGCAGTCCTCCTGGGTTCCCTGACCCTCCTGCTCTCCCTCTGGGTGCCCCTTCCCAATAATGCCTCTTGCTTTGTCAGCACGTGAATCTCCTCAGGCAATTCATTTCCGAGTGTTAATCAGGAGGCCCCTTTCGGGCCCTGGGAGGGGTTCCCCTTTCCTGCAACAGAAGGAGCAGATTTGATCCAAATCTTCAGATACCCAGAGAGGAAGGTGTCAACTAAAAAGTACTTTCACAACTGAAAAATTGAGTTCTGTTTCATTTGGCAGGAATTTTTAGGACTGGGAGGCAGCATCTCAAGTAACCCTGAGAGAACTGCTCTGAGAAGGTGAGGGAAGGAGCCAGGTTATGTAGAAGTTTTGCAACAAATGGCAGGTAGTCTGAGCATCAAAAAGATGGTTGTGAATTAAAGAAAACCAGATATCCCAAGTTAAGGAATTGAGCAGTTTTCCATGTGTGGGCTCACTGAAACCTCCTTTGATAAGCGCTTCAGCTCTCTAGGGCCCATATCCTGTGTTTTCACATCCTCAGTTTTATCAGAGCTCGCCGTGGGGAGTGGCTGCAGTCTGATGGCTGCTAGATGGCAGGCATTCCTTCCTTCCTTCCTTCCCTCAGGGCTCACCAGCTCATCCAGGGGTGGCTGCAATCACTGCTGGCTGTGACAGCCTTTGTTTACTGATCTGGCAGGCAATATTCCATTCCTCAAGGAGAACCAACATGAGTAAAGAGTTGTTCTTAGTGATTTTTTCCTTTTTGAAATGGGTGTGCATCTCAATGAGTGTATCCTACCACCTGTCACCCATGTTCATCCCCTCACACTTTCTTCATGTCAGCCTTCGCAGTTACAGAGCACAGAGAAGATGAGGAGGTGCTGAGGAAGCCGCCTTTGGTTACCTGTGTTCTTAGTACCTGTCTCGTACCTCTGATGCAGCCCAGTTATGCAAACATCCCTGTGTTTATAGGCAGATAGAGCAGCCTATTCATTTGCCATGTGGGAAAGTTTAGCTGTAGGACACTTGCTTGAGATGGTTTCCTATATTGTTCTGGAAGTTGAAGGGGCCTCTGTGCATGAGGCACCCACTGAATGCTTATTAAATGAACCAAAGGCATTTCTGCACATTCTGGGGAATTACAGACAGACACTTTAAGAAGTAAAGGTGAAAGTTGCTCCATCATGTCTGACTCTTGGTGACCCCATGGGCGGTAGCCCGCCAGGCTCCTCCGTCCATGGGATTCTCCAGGCCAGAATACTGGTGTGGGTTCCCTTCTCCAGGGGATCTTCCCAACTCAGGTCTCCCACAATCTGCAGGCAGATTCTTTACCATCTGAGCCACCAGGAAAGCCCTTCAAAACTTAAAATAGAAGGCAAATAGCTGACTTTCTGAGTGTTTGCTTTTACAAAGAATAAACTTTTCCAAAAACTGCTCGAATGAATAAACACTTTAAATAACCCAGCTGAAAGTGTCTGTTTTATTATTATGTCTCATCAAATGAATGGAAATACATACATTGTTGTTGTTTAGAGAAATGAATGTTTTTCCTACTCAAAGTTCATTCTTAAAATCCCCTTTTAAAAATCTGTTATTTTTTAAATTTTTGGTTATATGCACCTGGTTTGTATAATATATCCTTGTAGCTTATTTTGTACAGGATAGTTTGTACTTCTTAATCCCTTAAAAATCTCCATTATTTTTAATGGTCTTCTAAGTGCTTTTTAAATCAGAAAGCCAGAGTTATTAAATTATGTTTTGGAGAAAGTAATTTGGTTACTTTGTCTTTCCAAGCTTAGAAAGAAATTTCAGTGGCTTTTACATTACTCTAAGTTCTCTGGGAGTTGGTGATGGACAGGGAGGCCTGGCGTGCTGCGATTCATGGGGTCGCAAAGAGTCAGACACGACTGAGCGACTGAGCTGAACTGAACTGAACTGAAGTTCTCTTTCAAAAGTATTGACACTCGTGTGACTTTTATGTGAATTAGGATTCTTCTAGTTGCAAGTAACCAAAACCCATGGAGCTGGTTTAAATTCAGGATGTTGGGCATCTCAGGGTAGCCAAAGGCAAGAATGCAGCCAGGCCCTGGGAAGGTCCTGGAAGCCAGACCTCAGTGGTTATCCAGTAACCAGGCTGCCATTGGAGGCCATCTTGAGGCCATCAGGGATGGGGGATGGACACTTAAGCAAATGTGTTCCACTTTTGAAAGTTCACAGATTGCATATTTTCAGTGAGTGCTCATGGTTCAAAATGTCTCCCTTTGTGTTGACATAAAGTGATCACTCCTGTAATAACACCACACAGTCTCCTCTATAGCTCCAGACACAAGGTAGATCCGGTATAAATTCCAGTTCTGTCCTTTTATTATTATCTCCGTGGTATTGGGGAAGTCACTTGACCTGTTGGAGTATCTGAATTCTCTGGTATAGCTAAGCGATGGAAATTGCTTCCTTTCAGAAGTGTTGCAAGGGTTAGAAATCTTGTGCAGCCTCTTCCTGACATATGGAAAGATCATCATTTTACTCTTGGTCTCCCACTTGGAGACTCCCTTCTCCTCTTAGTTAAAATCTTTCAACAAAGGTCTAACAGGTAAATCACGCTTCCCCTCTGGCCAGCTTCCAGAGTATGAAATCAGGGCAGGGGCTGGGTCTAAGGACAAGTTACCTGTTATGATTGTTATGAGTCCTTCTTTAGACTGTGAACTGGATGGAAATGGATGGTACATTAACGATTTGTTCCACCTCACGCCCAGTCTATCGAGAGTCTGTCCTGGTGATCTCAAAGAGGCAGCAATGAGCCGTGGCTTGAAGTGAGATCTTAATTCCCTGCTCAGAAATTGAACCTTGGTAGCCTGGATGAAAACCAGGAATCCTAGCCACTAGACCACCAGGGGTTAGAGGCTAGAAGCAAACTTCCCCTGACCCTTGTCCCCACTGAAAAATGCATTTCTTAAGGAGGCAAAAGCTGTAAAAGCAGGGACAAAGTTTATTATTGGAGACACAGCACAAGTGGGAGAGCACACAGAGAAACAGTTAAGACAAGAAAAGCCAGAGATGCAACCCAGAGAGAAAGGGCGAGGGCCTCCCTTCTAACAAGGAGAGCAGTAAAGAGGCGATTGGATTGTTTATAGAGGGCAGTTTTTCTGGCCCTTTGTTTACATTTGGCCAGTTATGTGGTTTCCTTTTCCACACCTGCTGGCCCCAGGACTCTCCCCAACATGTGTGTACAACTCTTTCCCGAGATGGGTTCCAGCCCAGAGGCCTATGGAACGGCCTTAGCATCACATATTATGGTTGGGCCCCCTCCTTTTTGACTCCCAAGGAGCCTGCTTGTACCTGTGCAGTGTCTCCCTTGCCCCAAGGAGGGGAAATGTGTGACCACTTGATCTTCTACTCAAACAGGGTTTAGCCCCTCTGTCCCTGCTATGACTGTTATCATCAAGTGTCCTCAGGAGACAAAGCCTGGCTATTTACCCTGTTCCTGTTATTATTTCTGTTTCGAAGTGCAAAACAGGTGGCTGATTGTAAATACCCAGCCTCGAGCCCACCTGCCTCCTTCTTCTGGAAATGTAAACAGGAGGCGGGTTGTAAATGCCTCGCCTGGAGCCCATCTGCCTCCTGCCTCACTGGGAAGCCACCTGTGTGCTCTGTGCAAGCCTGTCCTGAGATCTAGCTGGAGTCATCGTTATTTGTTTTAATGGTGGGGGTAGGACATCACTGGTGCCTCTCCCCAGTGCCCTTCCTCCGGGCTGGTCTCGTTAGGTAGTTAGAATAGGAAAAAGGAGTCCAGAATGGTGGTGGCTAAAAAGCAAAGAAGGGAAAAGCCCGCAAAAATAGAATAAAGGAAGGTCCGAGGACTGGAGTGAGGACTTCAGGTAAAATAAACAGCCCTCCTAGCTAGCCCAATTTACATAGGGCAGGCCCAGGGAGAGGAGAAAAGAACATATAAAAAGAGGAGCCAAAATTGGGCAGGGGCTTCTCTTCTCTTCACATCTCTTGGGTCAGCCCGCCCTCTCACCTCGAAAATGTATTTTCCTTTACTTTCTAAATAAAACTGAGCTGTAACATGAGGCTGTAACACTGGTCTGTCCATCACTTCAAATTTTTGTTGCGACGGGACAGAACTGAGGAAATTACAAACTCCCCCAACAGTTTTAACCACTGTGATGGGTTCCTTCTTTGATTTTGCCCTGTAGTATAGGAGCCACATGATATTTGCCTGTGACATCTAACAGTGCCTGGTGTGTAGCGTAAAGCAACTGAATGTTCAGGATTCAGGAGCTCACCAGGAGCAGGGCTAGAGGGGCAACACACAAACCATCTTTGTTCAGGCCCAGGCCCACCCTTACTTTGACTTTGGGGGCTCCCATTCTCCTTGGGGTGCACACAGGACAGACCAAGAACCCCTCTGCCCTCATGAAATGGACTTTCTAGTGGTGATCTTTTTTTTTTTCTTTTAGGGGGAGGGGTGGGCAGTAAAGATACATAGAGAAAACATGTAGTTGTTTGTTATAAATATAACATGTAAGCTGTCCAAAGATAAGTACTAAGAAGCAAACAATGCAGCAAGAAGAGGGATCATAAACTGTGTGTAGAGTTGGGAGACGGGGGAAGGACCTCAGCTAGGTCAGCCAGGGAAGACCATGAGTAAAGGAAGGGAGCGGGTGTGTTGCTGGCTGAAATCTTGGCTTTCTCTGCCTACCGAAGAGGAATAAAAAATTCAGAGAGAGTTTGGAGGAAATAGAAAGGTGGCTTTAATTCTCAGCCAACAGAGAGGGGAAGATAGTAAGCTCATGCCTCAAGAACTATGCCACCCACCCACCCCCCATGAGGAGTCTAGGGGCTTATTTAAGAAGAGGGTTCACAGTCAGGAGTCGGTGATGAGGAACAAAGGTGATAGGATCTTGATTTCTTCCTCTTGCATAGTTTCAAAGACAGTCCTAGACTGGCGTCAGCAACCAGGTCATGGAGTCTGGCAGTTCAGTGGCTCTGCGGCCTTCTTTCTGATCTGTAACTACAAGGAGAAGGGTGATGTAAGGGTAAACACCAGATAGGGGATGTATTTAGCATAAAGTCAAAGGAAAGTAGGTGTGAAGTGTAGCCCCTGCAGAGTTAGGGGGCAGAAAAGTAAACTTCATTACAGACATGCTGACTTAGGAGCAGTTAAAGAAAAAAAAAAACCAAAAACCAACTAGGAATGTTCAGGCCTGCTCACTGTTCTCTTTGTCTTCTTTGTTCTTAGGAAAGGGAAAGAGAAAAACTCATCCTATTTTTTTCCTTTTCACTGCGACAGATGCCGGGCCTACTTCTAGGAGAGGACGTGCCAGGCAGAGGGGCAAGGACGAGGCCCTGAGGCAGTGGCTGCCTAGCCCATTGAAGGGGCCATCTGAGAGCCAGCGTGGCCGGAGCGAGTGCTTGGGGCAGGAGTGATGCCGACGTCAAAGAGGTGGAGGGGTCTGATCCTAAAGGGCTCTGCTGGGCACAGTGAAGATCCTGGCTTTCACCCCATTGAGAGAGGGGGCTGGTGGAGAGTTTGAACAGAAAACAGCTAATGTGATCTGACTTTCTTGTGACTGTCAGGATGGCTCGCTCAGGAGTTACATGCCCAGTCCCCTGTGTGGGGAGAAGGGTGGAAGCTGGGGACCAGGCAGGAGGCTACTACAATAATCCAGGTGAGAAGTGATAGGGATTTGGATAAGGGTAGGAGATCTGAAGTTGTGAAAAAGTAGTAAGATTCTCTCTTTATTTTAAAATTTCAGCTCAGTTCAGTCGCTCAGTCATGTCTGATTCTTTGAGACCCCATGGACTGCAGCATGCCAGGCTTCCCTGTCCATCACCAACTCCCAGAGTTTACTCAGACTCATATCCATTGAGTCGTTGATGCCATCCAACCATCTCATCCTCTGTTGTCCCCTTCTCCTCCTGCCCTCAATTTTTCCCAGCATCAGGGTCTTTTCCAGTGAGTCAGCTTTTTGCATCAGGTGGCCAAAGTATTGGAGTTTCAGCTTCAGCATCAGTCCTTCCAATGAATATTCAGGACTGATTTCCTTTAGGATGGACTGGTTGGATCTCCTTGCAGTCCAAGGGACTCTCAAGAGTCTTCTCCAACCCCACAACAGAATTGCCTTTGTTTATTCTTTCCCTATTGATACTGTAACAAAACACCACAAGCTTGGTGGCTAAACAACACCCCCCCAAATTATTTTATTGTTCTGGAGGTCAGACCTCTAAACTGAGTGCTTCTTCTGTAGGTTCTAGAAGGAAATCCATTTTCTTGTCTTTCCCAGTTCTAGAGGCAACCACATTCTTTGGCTTCTGACCCTGTGTCACTCCAAGTTCTGTATCCACCATCACGTCTCCCACTCTGACCTTCACCCTTTGGTCTCTCTCTTACAAGGTCCCTTATGATAACATTGTGGTGTCCACCTGAATGATCTATACAGATCCTCTCCCAATTTTAATCTTATTTGCAAAGTCCTTGTTGCCTGAAAGGTAACATAGTCACAGGTTCCGGGTTTTCGCATCTGGAAATCTTTTGGGAGGACTGTTATCATATCTACCACACTAGGAGAAAGGAGGGAGTCAAGGTCAACCATAAGGCTTGTGGGCTGCCCAACCAGCAAGAAGGAACTAGCTCTAGCCCTGAGGTGTGTTAGTTACTCTGTCCTGTCCAACTCTTTGCAACCCTATGAACTGTAACCCATCAGGCTGCTCTGTCCATGGGATTTCCCAGGCAAGAGTATTGGAGTGGGTTGCCATGACTTCCTCCAGGGGGTCTTCCCAACTCAGGGATCGAACCCAGATCTTCTACCTTGCAGGTGGATTCTTTACTAACTGAGCCACAAGGGAAGCCCAAGAATCCTGGAGTGGGTTCCCATTTCCTTCTTTAGAGGATCTTCCCAACACAGGGATTGAACCCAGATCTCCTGCATTGTGGGCAGATTCTTTACCATCTGAGCCATCAGGGAACCAGCCAACCTTAGGGAGGGAAGCATTTATCAGGAGCTCACAATGGGGCAACTTAGCCTTGAGAGACCGCTTAGACCTGAAAGGGAAGGTTGTCAAGGAGGCAGGTGGGTGGTGAGTCTGGAGTTCAGGGGGAAAGGCTGGGGTCCTGCCCTGGGGAATGTGGTTTTAGGTGGAAGGTTAAAGGGTGAGGCTGTCCAGAGAGACTGCCATGGAGTGAGGCTAGAAGTGAGAGCTCAGCCATCAGTCAGCAGGTGCCCAGCGAGGCTGGTCAGAGGTGGGGTGTCCTGGACACCACAGGTGGGGTGCCCAGGGAGGCTGGTCAGAGGTGGGGTGCCCTGGACACCACAGGTGGGGTGCCCAGGGAGGCTGGTCAGAGGTGGGGTGCCCTGGACACCACAGGTGGGGTGCCCAGCGAGGCTGGTCAGAGGTGGGGTGCCCTGGACACCCCAGGTGGGGTGCCCAGGGAGGCTGGTCAGAGGTGGGGTGTCCTGGACACCACAGGTGGGGTGCCCTGCGAGGCTGGTCAGAGGTGGGGTGTCCTGGACACCACAGGTGGGGTGCCCAGCGAGGCTGGTCAGAGGTGGGGTGTCCTGGACACCAAGCCAGAGAGGGCTTCGAGCAGAGAAAGGTCCTCTGTGTCCAAAGCTGGCTTGCTGGCTGACCTTAAGAACCCCTGGGAAGTGAGCTTTGATTTCACAGTTTGGAAGTCATTACTGACCTCGGCAAGAGAAATTTTGGCAAAATAATGGGAAGTAAATGCCCTAAAGAGTGGGAAGTATATGGGCTTCCCAGGTTGTTCAGTCAGTAAAGAATCCGCCTGCAAGGCAGGAGATGCAGGAGAAGAGGGTTCGATCCCTGGTTTGGGAAGATCCCCTTGGAGGAGGGCATGGCAACCCACTCCAGTATTCATGCCTGGAGAATTCCATGGACAGAGGAGCCTGGCAGGCTACAGTCCATGGGGTCACAAAGAGTCAGACACTACTGAAGCGACCGAGCAAGCATGCACAAATGCCCTATTGGTAGAAGAAGAGTTGGAGGCGATGACTTTAAGTGACTCAAGAGGCTGTGCTGTTGAGGGGCATGGAGAAACGGGACAGGAGCTGGAGGAAGTGGGAGGAGGGGAAGAGGTTTTGGTTGTATGTTTACACACCGGAGAAGAAACCCCAGGTTTGTACGCTGACTGCGTGGCATGGGGTGGGAAGGTTTCTGAAGCGTTCTCTGTGCAGATAGGAGGGGAGGGCCCCTGGGACAGGAGTGTAGAGGCAGGCCCTGGATGGAAGACTCGCTTCTGTTCATTGTTGTGGAAAGAAGGCAGCAAGCTCAGCACCGGTGCCTGGGGTGGCTGGTGGCTGGGGTGACGTGGTATGGTGAGGATGATGGGGATGGTGAGTGTTTTCTGTGGATGCTCCAGTCTCCTCTGTGAAATAGGAAGCAATGCCATCAGCTGAGGGTGAGGATGAGGACCAGGGCATGGAGAGTTTAAGACATGTTAAGAAAAGGTGGAGAAGTCTTCTAGGGATGTGGGAGAGTGAAAGGACTGGGAAAATGTAGGAGGATTGCACATATACACAGATGTAGTATAATGTAAATTACAGTATGTAAATATATATATGGACAATTATAATATGTGTTAATATAAATAAATGTAATATTTATATCTAATGTAGAATGTAACACATAATATAAAATTATCACAATCAGTATCTAGTATATATTATGTGAAATACAGTATATGAATATATGTTCCTTCTTTATCTATGCATATAGAAACACATGCAGATAATGTGCATAATAATGTATTGCTGAGCTGTGTATGGACTTCCCAGCTGGCACTGGGGGTAAAGAACCCACCTGCCAATAGAGGAGATGCAGGAGATGCAGGTTCGATCCCTGGGTCAGGAAGATCCCCTGGAGGAGGGCGTGGCAACCTATGCCAGCATTCTTGCCTGGAGAACCCCATGGACAGAGCAGCCTGGTGGGCTGTAGTCCGTGGGGTCCCAAGAGTCAGACATGGTATAGCAACTAAACAACAACAAAGTTGTATATGTTATATACATTTAAAATTTTTATTTGTGAATTATCTGTCTCCCCAACTGTATCCATGATACATGTTATGCATATCATGAAATATACACAGAAATAGAAATTTTAAAAGTATGAAAAAAGGAGTAATAAACACAGGTTTAAATGTCTATTGTGTTTTTTATCTTCATCTCCTCTGCTTGGAAGATAAATGAAGGCAAAGCCTTTACCAACAATCAAAATGATTTTGTTTTTTCAAAAATCTTCTATTGCTCTCAGTTACTTTTAATAATGTCTAAGAGATGGGCACCAAAATCTGTTACCAAAAGGAGTGTGTGGGTCTGGCTGCTCGCTGCTCAAAAGCCCATAAAGAGGCCAGATTGGTGGAAAGGAAAGTTTGCTTTATTTCAGATGCTGGCAACTAAGGCAGGGGGATGTCTGTCCAAAGGCTGACTCCCCTCTCCTGACAAGCAGGAAGCGGGAGCTCTTATGGACAGAGGGGGCGGGGGACTATGTGCAGAAATAGCACAGTCGTCTCTAACAGTCATCTTTAAATTGGTCATCAGTGGTCTCACCAGCATCAGCTTGTTTTAGGTACAGTTAATCCTCATTTCCAGGGTGCACTTGTTCCCATTTCTTTACGATGCGATCAGTTCTTGGAATTGTGGCAGCTTGTGTCCTGGGTACCGCCTGGTTATCTTGTAGTTAGCTTCTCCACCTGGTGTTTTGGTATCTATAAGACAGCTCATAGGATATGGCTCAGAGTATTATCTACAGCCCTTGAGAAAGCACTAAAGGTCCTTGACTGCGCTTAATGACTACGTTATTATTATTTAGTCTCTTTTGACTGTTTTCCTTTGTTTCCACATTTCTCACTTCTCTGATCAAACTTGTTCTTTGACTACAGCTTTCCACAGACAAAAGGTAGGCAGGAGACATGGGGTGGGGGTCAAGGACCATAGGACTCTGCTTCATTTCAATGTGATTGAACATGCTTCATCCTCTTGGAAAATCATAGTGGGTATTGCGTGCTCTGCTTGTTAACTCAGAATACTCAGTCTTCAACCCCATCTCCCAAATACACAAGAGTTTATTATTATGATTGTTGTTGAGGTGCAGTTAGTATATTTCCATGCTCTTTGCTATCAGAGAATGGTTCTTGCAAATTAATAGGAAACTCTCTTTTTATATGTTTCACAAATGGTTTTTAAAACCCAGAGAATCCCTCAGAAGCTCTTTAACAGATTAGAAAGTGGTGTTTCCAAGTTTTAAAATGTGAGATATGAGAGCTTTTATAGATTCACACATCATTTGTCGGCAATAAAATCACTTAATGATAGAAACCTTTCCCAACTTCTGTTTTCAGAATATTCTCATCCTAGCACACATTTCTGGCAGTGGTTACTTTCTCAATCATAAGGAAGTGTCACCTTGACCTTGAATGTACAGGTTAAATCTGTTCATTTATTTATTTAAAACTCTCGCCAAGGTTCAGACTTCATAAGTTGGCTGGCGGTGGCTCATCCCTGGAGTGGAGAAGAGCCAGCTCTCCCCCTTCTTGTCCACCTCTGCAGGCTGCCTTAGCAATACCTTCACGCCCTTGTTCAGTGGGCATCTTCATCCATTTTCATGAGGATTCATTTAGTCAAAAGCTAGATAATATAATCTGCACGTTCTCTTCATGGGAATTTGGAATCTTCAATAACAGCAAAAATCTGGAACGAGGAAGGTCTGAGAAGGGGCATCAGTGCGCGCCCCCTGGAGCTCCCATCGGGGTGCCTGGTGCACCCCTGTGACACCTGCCAGGCTGGCTCCTGCAGTGAGAGCGTGCACCTGTCAACCCACATGGCCGATGGATAGAGCAAACTTATCTTTTTCTCTCCTTTCTTTCTTGCTCTTTCCTCCCTCTCTCTCCTTCCTTCCTTCTTCTCTTTCTTTCAAGATAGAAACCAACAGAACAAAAGTTCTAACATTTTTCACTTACCCCTAGGAGTTGTCTTGAACCAGCAGGCAAATCAACAGAATGGACAAGACTCCTTCCACCTGGACCGTCTCTCTGTGACCCAGGACCTGTGACTTTTGATCATGGGGCTTACTGGGCTTTACTACTGAGTTCTGCTCCCTTCACTCCCACCCCTCCTCCCAGCTCATCACTGGGGGTCAGAAACAGGCTAGTCTTCAACACACTTCAAATTCAAAAGGCCAAAACTTAAGTCCTCCTCTTTCTCATGGAACGTGATCATCCTCCTCTGCCCTAATTTGCATCCTGCATGCAATCTGCCTGGTGGACCAGGGAGGAAGTCAGGAACCCCACGGGCTGCCGGCTCTGTGTTACACACACACACGCACACACACACACACACACACACGCACACACCCAACCCATCCCCCACTCCAGAGGACCAATCGCCAAGTCCTGTCTGCTCTTCCTGTTTAAATCGTCATGCCATATTAAATTTTCATTACATGCCATATTAAATTTTAGTTAATAATAATGTGTCAATATTGACTTGTCAATAGCAACGAATGTACCTCACCAGCACAAGATATTAGCAACAGGGGTACTGGGCTGTGTGGGGGTGATTTTAAGTGATAGGACAGAACCCTCTGTCCTTTCTGATCAGCTTTTCTATAAAGTTAAAACTGATCTTAAAAAACTCTGTGTGTGTGTTTTTTAAATTGCCTAATAATAGGGACACAAAGCACCTGACTTAAAGCAAGGATGTCAAGTAAACTTGCCAAACACAAGTTGCAAATTGTACTTCTCTGGAATAATATTGGAGAACATAGGTCAAAGGAATCATCTGGTTTTAGAGTAGCTAATTGTAAAGGGGGAGGGGGGTCTGCTGCTGCTGCTGCTTCTAAGTCGCTTCAGTCGTGTCCAACTCTGTGCGACCCCATAGACGGCAGCCCACCAGGCTCCCCCATCCCTGGGATTCTCCAGGCAAGAATACTGGAGTGGGGTGCCATTGCCTTCTCTGAAGCGGGGGGGGGGCGGGTCTCTCCCTCCTCAAATACCTGAAAACAATCTCCTGTGTCTGTGGGAGTGTTTTTAGCAAGTTTCAAGGTGAAGGGGGCTTCCCTGGTGGCTCAAATGGTAAAGAATCTGCCTGCAGTGCAGGAGACCCAGGTTCAATCCCTGGGTCAAGAAGATCCCTTGGAGAAGGGAATGGCAACCCGCTCCAGTCTTCTTGCCTGGAGAATCCCAGGGACAGAGGAGCCTGGCTGGGTGAGGGACAGCAAGATGTGGAAATACTGCCACCTAGTGGCACTTTATGGACTTGCAAAAACGTGGCCAAGGGCTTCGCACGGGTCAGGTTCTGCAATGGTATCGCTAACTCTGGGCGAGGGCCCACATCCCTTTATGGAAGCTGGCAGAGAGAAGAAACGCGGGAAGGGAGAAAGCAAACGTGAAGGAGAAGGAGGCCCTCCAGGGCTTCCCACCTGGTCAGGTACCTAGCGTTTTCCATCAAACTGATCAAGACTGGCAGAAGGATCAGTTCTGGGGAACCCAGGGGCTCCTACACAGATAGCAAAAGTGTTAGTCAGCCGTGTCCAACTCTTTGCGACCCCATGGACTGTAGCCCACCAGGTTCCTCAGTCCATGGGAGTCTCCAGGTAAGAATATTGGAGTAGGTTTCCATGCCCTCCTCCAAGGGATCTTCCCAACCCAGGGATCGAACCCAGGTCTCTTGCATTGTGGGCGGACTCTTCACCATCTGAACCACCAGGGAAGCCCTACACAGATAAGAGTGATTGAAAAGGCACTGCAGGATCTGCTTGCTTAAAAACATCTCTGCCACATAGTCCTGGCTGTCTGCACCTCTTGATGGTGATGCCCACAGGGTGCAGAAGTCCAGGAGGCAGGGCCACACTTCATTCAGTGGATCTCTGTGTGCGTGCTAAGTCGCTTCAGTTGTTTCTGACTCTTTGCGACCCCATGAACTGTAGCCCGCCAGGCTCCTCTGTCCATGGAATTCTCCAGGCAAGAATATTGGAGTGGGTTGCCGTGCCCTCCTCCAGAAGATCTTCCCAACCCAGGGATCAAACCTGCATCTCTAGAGCACCTATTCTGGGCCAGGTACCCTTGTGGGCTTGTTGAGGGTGGGGATGTTAAACTCAGATGTCCCGTGTCATCTGAAAGCAGGCACCTGTCTGGTGCCAAGAGATGTGTCCCTTTGACTACCAAAGTGGGAGCAGGAATGGAGACTTTGGTAGAACGTTCTGGAGCTGGGCTTCCCGATGGCTCAGTGGGTAAAAAATCTGCCTGTAATGCAGAAGACTCAGGAGACCCAGGTTCCATCCCTGGGTCAGGACAGTTCCCCCGGAGAAGGAAATGGCAACCCACGCCAGTATTCTTGCCCGGAGAATTCCACGGACAGGGGAGCCTGGTGGGCTACAGTCCAGGGGGGTGCCAAGAGTCAGACACGACTGAGCACCCCCTGGACCAGACTCTGGAGCTGGAAGAAGGGCCAAGAAGACTTCTGGCCAAGAGGAAGTGCAGAGGGACCCCAGTTACCAGAGGCAGGGGAGACTCACACGGTAAGAAGCGGGAAGGCAGGGCGAGTTAAGAGTCAGCCACTCCCTGGCTTTGCCCAGGCGAGAGCTCAGCAGCCCCGGTGAAGCGTGTTAGCTGGTGAGTGGGAGGTGATTCTAGGCGACCGGGCTTTTGGTGGAGGAAAACTCCTGTTATGAAGGGACCCCAGGCAGAGGGTCATCCTCTGTTGCCCTTTTCCAGGTCGTCCTGTGTATCCATTTCCGAGGGCTGCTGCCATGAAGGCTTATGACACCAGCAATGTGCTATCTCGCCGTTCTGGAGGCCAGAAATCAGGCTGTCACAGGACCGTGTTTGCTCTGAAAGCTCTAAGAGGACAGTCTGCCCTGCCACTTCAGCTACCAGTGACTCCAGACGCTCCTTGGTGACTGCCCGTGTCTCTCCAGCCTCTGCCTCTGTCATCACCTGGCCTTCTCTTCTGAGTGTGTGTCTCTGCATCTCCCTCTTGGAACAGCATGGAAACATATACATTCCCGTGTGTAGAGTAGCCAGCAGGTGTTTGCTATATGATACAGGGAGCTCACGGTGGGCTCTGGGATAACCTAGAGGTGGGGGATGGACTGGGAGGTGGGAGGGTGGTTCAAGAGGAAGGGGATGTATGTACACCTGTGGCTGATTCATATTCTGTATGGCTGAAACAAACACAGTACTGTAAAGCAATGATCCTTCCATTTTAGCAAATTAAATAAACAAATTTTTTATCTGAAAAAAAAAATGCTGTTACGTTGCTGTTACTGTTCAGAGGTTGCTAAGTTGTGTCTCACCCCATGCGTGCCAGGCCCCCCTGTCCTTCACTGTCTCCCGAGTTTGTTCAGATTCATGTCCATTGAGGTGGTGATGCTATCTAACTGTCTCATCCTCTGCCGCCCCCTTCTCCTCTTGCCTTCGGTCTTTCCCGGCATCAGGGTCTTTCCCAGTAAGTTGGCTCTTTACATCAGGTGGCCCAAGTATTGGAGCTTCAGTTCAGCATCAGTCATTGCATTCAGTTCCATTTAGTTCAGTTCAGTCGCTCAGTCGGGTCCCACTCTTTGTGACCCCATGGACTGCACCACGCCAGGCCTCCCTGTCCATCACCAACTCCTGGAGTTTACTCAAACTCATGTCCTTCGAGTCAGTGATGCCATCCAACCATCTCACCCTTTGTCATCCCCTTCTCCCACCTTCAATCTTTCCCAGCATCAGGGTCTTTTCAAATGAATCAGTTCTTTGCATCAGGTGGCCAAAGTATTGGAGTTTCAGCTTCAACATCAGTCTTTCCAATGAACACTCAGGATTGATTTCCTTTGGGATAGAATGGTTTGATCTCCTTTCTGTCCAAGGGACTCTCAAGAGTCTTCTCCAACACCATAGTTCAAAAGGATCAATTCTTCGGTGCTCAGCTTTCTTTATAGTCCAACTCTCACATCCATACATGACTACAGGACAAACCATAGCCTTGACTAGTCATTGTGTTAGGAGCCTCTAATCCCATACGACCTTGCCTTAACTCAATTCTACCTGCAAAATGTGACCCTCCTTCCAAATATAAGATAACATTCACAGGGAGGGAGACTCCGAACTTCAACCTGTGCTTTTTGGGAATGGGTCGCCTTTTAGTCCACAGCACCCTGCCTGAGTTGCTTTATAGAACAGCCCACCAGGAATGGCATCCTTGCCCTGCGCACTAGAGCTGCCTTTGGTCTGGTGTGTCTGTGACTTTGGGCTCCTTTAAGTTAGGGGGTGTCTCTGCTCAGTTGTTTCTGCCCCAGTCAAGGGCCAGCTGCTGAAAGTCTGCTTGTCTGCAGCCTGTTGTATAGTTTTCCCGTTACATCGTTGATAACCAGAATGGTTGTCCCCCTCAGTCTGGGGAAAAAGAGGTGGCTGGATCATGCTCTCTGACTCTGGAAGGTTAGGACTCTATCCTCATGACCTCATTTTACTTTGTGTTCAGTCGCTCAGTCGTGTCTGATTCTTTGAGGCCTCATGGGCTGTAGCCCACCAGGCTCCTCTGTCCATGGGATTTTCCAGGCAAGAATGCTGGAGCAGATTGCCATTTTCTTTCACCCAGGGATCAAACTTGTGTGTCTTATGTCTCCTGCATCAAAAGGTGGATTCTTTACCACTGAGCCACCTGGGAAAGCCATATTCTACAATAAAGGTAATCAAAACCAGATTTTAATTGGGTTAAATTTCAATCAGCTCTTTCTTATCTCTGACCTGTCCTTTATTTTCCTAGGGCCTGAAAAATCTGAAAGCAGTATACAGAGGAAAACTGGACTAATACAATATAGAACAGAAAATACGATTAGCAGGTTCTCCTTAACTTTGTCACTGAAGATTTTCAGACATGAAGCAACCCCAAGCTATTAGAATGGAGAGTTTTAATTGGTAAACATGCATACTTTGATATGCTTGACATTTTACTGGAATATAGTTATTTTATATTATCTCCTAAAAGACCTGTCTTCAAAAAAGTAACCTTGTGGGTAAGGGTTTCAGTGTGAATCTGGAGTGGAGGGGGGACGCAGTTCAGCCCGTCTTAGCGCAGACTGGAAGCTCTCCGAGGGCAGGGACTGTGTCTTACTCATCACCAAGCTCTTGGGACAACGTGCGCTTCAGCCGCGTCCAACTCTGCAACCTGTGGACTGTAGCCCGCCAGGCTCCTCTGTCCACGGGATTCTCTAGGCAAGCAGACTGGAGTGGGTTGCCATGCCCTCCTCCAGGGGATCTTCCTGACCCAGGGATCAAAACCATGGCTCCTGCATTGGCAGGCAGATTCTTTACCACTAGCACCACCTGGGAAGCCCCCCTTGGTACAATAAATGGCAATAAATACTTAATGAATGAATGAAATGATAAGGATGTGCTGGCTAGACTGCCCCCAACACCTCCATGGGGTGGTGTGGCAGGTGTGATCTTATTCTTTCATCCTACCCTGCTTCCGCTGGGCTTTTCTTTTCTGCAGAGGCTGCAGAGGCTAAAGCTGCATTTTCCAGCCTGCCTTGCTAACAGGGCTATGGACATGATTCAGGGGGTGCAGATTAGATGGGGCTGTGAGAGAGCTGAATTTGGAACAGGATTAAGGGCACAGAGAGGCAGCAGGCGGGTGCACCTGTTTATTTATCTATTGGGTGTTCTGTCCCTGGAGGCAGAGGCTCCCGGACTGAGAAGCCTCCTGATTCTGGGACTTCTGCTGGATGCCAAAGAAGCAGCTCCCTTGGTGGGTTAGTTTTCTGAGTCATTCCTGGGAGCCTCACCTGCTGCCTCTTCTGTAGCCCTTCTGAAAGTTCTGTAGCACATGAATTCTCTAATAGATCTATCTGTGCTTAAAATAGCTAGGTTGGTTCCTACTGCCTCAAGGGGACCCTGCCTGAAACAGATGGGGACTCTCACACCGCTTGACCAAACGAGATCTGGGAAGATGAACAGCAACCCAAGACCTAGAGGTCCCAAGTGCCTGCCCCGGTTTCTGAACCCGGGCATGACCCAGTGAAGAAGAGGCAGGATGGAGCAGAGGGGCGTGTTTACACAGTGCTGTGGTCCCTGAAGACCCAGTGGTGCAGAGGATGAGTCAGTGAATGGAAGACAGCAGCATGCAGATGAGAACATCTTATCTATCCCAGATCTTAGAGGAAGTGATATGCATGTATTTACACCCCACTTTCTTCCAATGGGATTTAAGATGCTGGCTCTATCACAGTAGATTGTATACAAAAAAAAGTGAAAGTGTAAGTCGCTCTGCTGTGTCTGACTCTTTGCGACCCCAGGAACAATAGTCCACCAGGCTCCTCTGTCCATAGAATTCTCCAGGCAAGAATACTGGAGTAGGTAGCCATTCCCTTCTCCAGGGAATCTTCTTGATCCAGAGATCGAACCTGGGTCTTTCTCATTGCAGGCAGATTCTTTACTGTCTGAGCCATCAAGGAAATAGATTTATATAAACTTCACTAAAAAAGTAAAATTTCTTACCTACTTTTCTTTCCTTCTTTTTCCCCCTCAATACCTTCATTTTGGATTTCTAGCCTCCAGAATTCTGAAAGAATCTATTTCTGTGTGTTTATAACTGCAGTCAAATATCTGTAACATTTATCATTTTAACAATGGATAGGTAAGCAATGGAAAAGACTCTGATGATGGGAAAGATTGAAGGCAAAAGGAGAAGAGGATGACAGAGGACAAGTTGGTTGAATGGCATCACTGACTCAGTGGACATGAATCTGAGCAAACTCCGGGAGACAGTGGAGGACAGAGGAGCCTGGTGAGCGACAGTCCATGGTGTCGCAAAGAGTTGGACATGACTTAGTGACTGAATAGCAACAACTATACAATCCCCTGGCAGTACATGATTGCACAATATTGTATCACCAGCAGCATCGTCTACACCTAAACGTTTTCATCACCCCAACAAAAGCTCTGTATTCATTAAGCAACAAATCAGGTTACCCAGCCTCTGGTAACCCCTCTTTCTGTCTCTGTGAATTTGATTATTCTACGTATTTCACATGGGCTTCCAGGTGGTGCTAGTGGTAAAGAACCTGCCTGCCAAAGCAGGAGAACAGAAGAGATGCGATTTCATCCCGGGTGGGGGAAGATCCCCTGGAGAAGGGCATGGCAGCCCATTCCAGTATTCTTGTCTGGAGAATCCCATGGACAGAGGAGCCTGGTGGGCTACAGTCCATGGGGTCGAGTAGAGTCAGACACAACTGAACCGACTTAGCATGCACGCATGCTGGGTACCTCACATAGGTGGAATCCTACAATATTCCCAGCTGAGGTAACCAGGCATGTCGGCTCCTTCCTCCACCTTCTGTTCTATTCAGGCTGGGTGATGTCCACCCACACTGGGGAGGACCATTTGCTTTACAAGGCCCACCCACTGAAACACTAATCTCATCCAGGAACCCCCTCACAGACACACCCCGAAGTAACATTTGAGCTGGTCACCCCATGGAGAGTCAACCCACACATAAGATTAACCACCAGGAGGACTCAAATTTCTCCATCACTTAAGAAGAAACTTTCCTATTGAAGCATAGTTGATTTACAATGTTTCAGGTGCAGAGCCAAGTGACTCAGTTCTATCTGCACATGTATATTCTTTTCCATGTACCATGATTATAAGACGCAGAATATTGTTTCCGATGCCAAGGGTCCCCAACCAGGTGAGCGTCCCACCATTGAACTCAGTCCGGACACCATCTACTGAAGATAGTGTAAATCCCACAGGTTAAGGACTCAGTGTTGCAAGACTCCCCTCCCCCCGCCCCAGCTCAGATGCTGATAACAAGTCTAGGTTGTTACCAGAGCCTCTGAGCCATCGAGTCAGAGGTTCCCACCACCCTCTCCTCAGGTTCAATTAATTTGTTAGAGCTCCTCACAGAACTCAGGAAAAGTCTACTTACATTTGTTGTTGTGTAGTCGATAAGTTGTGTCAGACTCTTTTGTGACCCTATGGACTGTGGCCCGCCAGGCTTCTCTGTCCATGGACTTCCCAGGCAAGGGTATTAGAGCAGGTTGTCATGCCCTCCTCCAGGGGATCCCCACTCAGGGATCGAACCTGAGTCTCCTGTTTGGCAGGCAGATTCTTTACCATGAGCCACCTGGGAAGCCCTTACTTACATGTACTGGTTCGTTATAAAAAGGATATAAGCGATATAGATGAGCATTCGGATGGAAGAGGCACACAGGGAAAGGTGTGTGGGAGAGGGGCTCTGAGGGTCCCTGCCCTCTCCCAGTACCTCCATGTGCTCACCAGCCCAGATGCTCTCTGAACCCCCTACTATTGGGATTTCATGAGGCTTCATCAAATGGGCAAGATGAATCATTAATTGCACTTTCAGCCCTTCTCCCTTCCAAAGAGAATTGGAGGTGGAGCTGAAAATTCCAAGCTTCTCATCATGGCTTGTTTTTTTGTGATGACCATCAGGCACTCAGGAGCCTCCAGGAGCCCACCTAGAGTTGCTTCATTAGAACAAAAGACACTTCTAGCACCCAGGAAATTACAGGGGTTTCAGGAGCTCCGAGGCAGGAACCAGGGTGAGAGACCAGTATTTTTGTATTACTTCACACCCCTTAATGAAAAAAAGAATTACGCTGATGGAACCAAGCTTTTAGTTCCCATTGCAGGCTTTTTTCTGTGTGTCTGTGAAATTGTTGTGGTTGTTATCACTGAGTTGCTCAATTGTGTCTGATTCTTTGCGACCCCATGGACTGCAGCACACCAGACTCCTGGGCCTTCCACTATCTCCTGGAGTTTGCTCAAATTCACGTCCATTGAGTCGTCTTTGTTGTTGTTGTTTAGTTGTGTCTGACTCTTGGTGATCCCATGGACTGTAGCCCACCTGACTCCTCTGTCAAGGCAAGAGGACTGGAGTGAGTTGCCATTTCCTTCACCAGGGATCTTCCTGACCCAGGGATTGAACCCGCATTTTCTGCATTAGCAGGCAGACTCTTTACCACTGGAGCTACCAGGGAAGCCCTTTGAATCGTCTTTACTAGGCATGAAAACAAGCCAATTTGACTACTTCCAGGTTAGGTACTTACAAAGGTGCCCTAATGCCATATCTCCAGTATTAGTGGCTGATAGTCTCAGCATCATTAAAACTATCACACTCTGAAATTATTTCAACAAAAAAAGTTCATGCTGTCCTCAGGGGGAAGGATACTGGTGCTAGAGTGTCCCCTGGTCACCTTACGTGTCCCTCAGGTCCTACACAAAATGGAGATGCCCTCCTGCTCTGGACTTTGAACTCCCTTCTGCATCAGGTCCCCTCTGTGCTTATTTCCGTGGGTCCAGCCATCACGCTGGATCCTCCTCGCTCACATCACCTCCAAAGACAGCCAGCCGAGGTCCAGCCTCTGAAACTGTGGGAAGGGTTTTGATTCCTTTTATCTGGGCATGGTGGAGGCATGCCAGCCTGTCTGATAGAGACTGGTGCGTCATAAGTTCCATGGGCTGCCCCTCCACATAGGGGAGTTTGGGCCCCCTGATCCGGGGCTTTGGGTAGCAAGTAGAGGCTTCAAATTCCTTTGAGGAGTTGATCACCTGCCAAAATCCCCTTTACAGGTGAATGTGTCCTGAAAGGAGGGTTTAAATAGCTCAGATATGTGATCCACCTTCCTAATGAGCCGGCGGCCTCTAAAAAGGCGTAGGAAGGGACAGAGGCAACAGTGGAGGAAAACAGGGAGCTTTGAGCTCTCAGCTGCCTGTGGATACCAGGGAGGGATCAGGTGATTGATTCATTCAAAAGCTTCCCTGTAGAATAAAGGTGTTTCCCAGGTCAGTCCTGGAACAAAACAAGATTCACTGAAACCAGATCACTATTTGGCTTAAGGAAAGATTAAAGGGAAGGTTGAGTCTTTTACAAGAAATTTGGAGCACATACACTGTGTAAATTTCACAGGGAGGGAATATCAGACCACGTGATGTTTTGAGAAAGATGCCACCAATTTATTAAAAGAAGAATGGTCCTCAGAGAAACCTGGCATTTACAAATAAAGTCCAGAAGGGATAGAAATTTGGCAATTTGAATTGCTCATCTCTTTTTAAAAAACTGATTTAAAATTTTTGAATTGGCAACAATAATTTTTAATATTTCCAATTTTAAATATAATAAATTGAACATAGAGGAGTCAATAGTCAAAACCATGCGTGCTCAGTCATGTCTGACTCTTTGCTGACCTCGTGGACTGTAGCCTGCTAGGCTCCTCTGTCCATGTGGATTCCCCAGGCAAGAATACTGGAGTGGGTTGCCATGCCCTCCTCCAGGGAATCTTCCCAACCCAGGAATCAAACCCATACCTCTGGCATCTCCTGCATTGCTGGTAGGTTCTATCTACTGAGCCTCTGGGAAGTCCAGGCAAAGCCATACCAAACAAATATTCAGAGAAACAACTCACTTCCACCCTGATGCCCTCATCTAGTAACCGTCTATTGTTATTTTTCTTGCACTGAGACACCAACCAGCCCTGGGAATGTGGGAAAGCAAAGAAGAGAAGGACTTGATGAACTAATGATCCTTTCCATCTCTGGCCAGGAGACGGCATCTTTAATCCAGGCTCCTTTCCACTGGTGGGGGCACAGGGGTCCCCCTCACTGTCTGCCAAGCAGACTCCAGCCAAAGCAGAGTGAGTCCCTAATTCCGTGATGGAGGCGGACCCAGGCTGATTGTTGAAAACCTACCTTCTGTGCACAATCACTTCGAGTCCAAGTTTGCTGAAAAAGTTCCCAAGAGAAGAACTTAAATCTGGGGAGAGTAGAAACCTTTGGTCTGAAAAAAATGTTAAGGATTTCCCAGGAAGACCAGTAGTTCAGAATCTGCCTTCCTATACTATTTTTGTTTAGCTTTATGAAGGAAATCATGCCTCATCACAGTTATATAGTTAGAGGAGGGAGGAATAATTTCACACCCTTTTTACTTTACTGTGGATATTCTTCTTTGACACTAAACCCAAATTTGACAGAAGGTAGTTTTTCTAAAGGTCGTTGCAAAGTGGAGTCTGAAACCATGTGAATAAAATTTTGTGTTCTGTTACGTTAAGAAAAAAAAATTGCCTTCCAATGCAGGGAGCATGGTTTCAATCCCTGTTTGGGGAACTAAGATCCCATGTGCTACAAGGCATGGCTAAAAATTAGAAAGAAATTAATTAATTTAAAAACTTTTAAAACATTGAAAGAAAAAGAGCAACTCCCCAAGTCACCCCATTTCAGAATCCATGCTAACAAATAGGCATTAGCCAAAGCAAAAGTATTCAATGACGTGCCTCAAACATTTTATGAGCTTTTGTACTCCAAATATCCTAATTCACGTAAACATATTAACTTAAAAATTTAGTCATATGTTTGCATATTTATTTTATTTAAAAAAATCCTTTTTATTGGAGTATAGTTAATATACAGCATTGAGTTAGTTTCCACTGTACAGAATAGTGAATCAGTTACAGATACACATTTTGTTGTTATTCAGTCGCTCAGTTGTATCTGACTCTTTGCGACCCCATGAACTGCAGCAGCCAGACTTCCCTGTCCTTCACCACATATCTACTCTTTTTTTTTTAGTTTATTTTCCCATATAGGTTATTTCAGAGTATTGAGTAAAATTACCTGTGCTGTACAGTAGGTTCTTATCAGTTATCTGTTTTATATACAGTAGGGTTTCTATGTCAATCCCAATCTTCAAATGTATCCCTTCTCCCCACTTACCCTCTGGTAACCATAGTTTGTTTTCCAAGTCTATGAGTCTGTTTTGTAAATAAGTTCATTTGAACCCATTTTTTAGATTCCACATATAAGCAATATCATATGATATTTGTCTTTTTGTCATTTCCGACTCCTTGCGACCCCATGGACTGTAGCCCACCAGGCTCTTCTGTCCATGGGGATTCTCCAGACCAGAATACTGGAGTAGGTTGTCAAGCCCTCCTCCAGGGGATCTTCCCAACCCAGGGATCGAACCCAGGTCTCCAGCACTGCAGGCAGATTCTTTACCAGCTGAGGCACCAGGGGAGCCCAAGAACATTGGGATACAATTATCTTTTTGAATTATGGGTTTTTTTTCCAGATATAAGCCACATATTTGCATATTATGCTTTACTAATATACTTTATATATTAGTTATAAAATATTGCACTCTAAAACATACATGAAAAGCAGGTATTAAGAGTGTTAATACCAAAAAAACTCTGGATATGTGCTTTTATTTATTCCTTTGTCTCTGGGGTGTAGACACCCTACCCCCTTGGGGGCCACTGATCCTGGAGGGAGAGAGGGAATTAGATGAGAGATCCCCGTCTCAGATGCCTTCATCTCCCATCCCAGACTTAGAGTGGGGCACAGGAAGTGGAGAAGGGCTGATGCTGACCAGCCGCATTGGTCAGCACACAATCAGCTCATTTCATCCTGGATCCAGGAATCAGCCTCTCACGTATCAGGCTAGGCTCCCTGGTGGGTGCGGGATCATCCAGTCTGCATGGGCTGGACCAGGGTGTGAGCCCACCCCCATGCAAACCTACTCCAGGGAGTCAGGAAGCTGAAACCAGAACTTAGAGCCTGGCACAGGGGCTTCCTAACATTTTATTTTGTTTATCTTTTTAAAGCACTGTTGGAATTTCTTAAAAGCCTTGTGTCATTTCTTTTTGAAGTTAGCCACTTCGGACAGCCCTGTTGCTCCATCTTCGTCCCGTGGGACACTTGTGAATTGCTCACGAGTTGCTTTGTGTGGGTCCTCTGTTTGGCCTGTGGTTTCTCCCTGTGGGCACTATTTGGCTTTTGGGGCTGGATCCGTCTCTGGCCTGGAGTACCTGTGTCTTGGAGGATGTCTAGCAGCACCCCTTGGGGTCCATCCACTAGACGCCAGTGGTACTCCCCCAAGCTTTCACAACCAAAATACCTCCAGATTTGGCCAAATGTCCCCCTCAGCAGAGAATTACTGCTGGGAAAGTCACAATCGTACAGCTGGGTGTTTCCTTTTCAGGAACCACATCCCTGCCCCGCGACTCTTTGCTGTGGAGCCCAGGGCCATCCTCAGAGTCCTGCACTTCGCGAGGTCTGACCCTCCACTTGCCAGGAAGCGGTTGCGTGAGATCTAGAGAGTGGGAGGCAGGGCCCTCCCCTGGACTTCAGGCACGTCCTTCACACTCACTCACCTCCTGCAAGTGACACCTCCCTCCTTTCTTTTTTCCCTTTTCTTTTCTCTTCTCTTCACTTTTTTTTCTTTGCCAGTTAAACTTCTGTTCTTTTTTCAGGTGGACCTTACACCTGGCCAAGCCTCCAGTTCAGTTTAGTTGCTCAGTCGTGTCCGACTCTTTGTGACCCCAGGCCTCCCTGTCCATCACCAACTCCTGGAGCTTACTCAAACTCATGTCCTTCAAGTCAGTGATGCCATCCAACCATCTCATCCTCTGTCATCTCCTTCTCTTCCCCTCCCTCAATCTTTCCCAGCATCAGGGTCTTTTCCAATGAGTCAGTTCTTCCCATCAGGGGGCCAAAGGATTGGAGTTTCAGCTTCAGCATCAGTCCTGTCAATGAATATTCAGGACTGATTTCCTTTAGGATGGACTGGTTTGGATCTCCTTGCAGTCCAAGAGACTCTCAAGAGTCTTCTCTAACACCACAGCTCAAAAGCATCAATTATTCGGTGCCCAACTTTCTTTATAGTCCAACTCTCACATCTATACGTGACTACTGGAAAAATCATAGCCTTGACTAGATGGACCTTTGTTGGCAAAGTAATGTCTCTGCTTTTTAATATGCTGTCTAGGTTGGTCATAATGTTTCTTCCAAGGAGCAAGCGTCTTTTAATTTCATGGCTGCAGTCACCATGTGCAGTGATTTTGGAGTCCCCCCAAAATAAAATCTGTCACTGTTTCCATTGCTTCCCCAACTATTTGCCAAGCCTCACTCCACATCTATTCAGCCCCAAGTCAGGGTGGGGTACTGCTCCTACGTGCTCCCAGATGGACTGCCCTCTCCTAATACAGCGTTCACTGCTTACCTCCCCCACTCTGCTGTTGCAACCACTGGGCTGTCTGAGACCTCCCAGGAGCGTGGCTTCTTCGGGGCTAAGGCTGTGCGGCTTTGTCACCCCTGTGTTCCAGCGCCAGCACAGTGACTGGCACGGCGGCAAGTCTTAGGGCATATCTGCTCAATAAATACAGATGACTGGCACCAGGCCCATGCCTCCCGAGTATTAGGAAGGGTCAAGTTCATAGGATTAAGATCACTGGCTGGAGCCAGGCTGTCTAGGTGCATCGCTGAGTTGTGCTGCTTTCCAGCTGGGTGCCTTTGGGCAAAATACTTACCCTCTCTATTCCTTAGTCTCTTCCTCTTTTGTGCAGGGTAGTAATAACAGTATTTACCTTAAGAATTACTACAATCACCATATACCTGGTAGATCAGACAGTAAAGAATCTGCCTGCAGTGTGGGAGACCCAGGTTGGATTCCTGGATCGGGAAGGATTTCCTGGAGAAGGGAATGGCAACCCACTCCAGTGTACTTGCCTGGAGAACCCCATGGACGGAAGAGTCTAGCGGGCTGCAGTCCACGGGGTTGCAAGAGTCAGACGTGACTGAGCTACTAACACTGTTACTGCCACTACCACTATGAGTTAATGCAGGGCTTCCCTGGTGGCTCAGAAGGTAAAGAATCTGCCCACAATGCAGGCGAACCATGGGTTCGATCCCTGGGTGGGGAAGATCCTCTGGAGAAGGGAATGGCAACCCAGTCCAGTATTCTTGCTTGGATAATTCCATGCACAGAGGAGCCTGGAGGGATACAGTCCAAGGGGGCGTCGCAAGAGTCAGACACGACTGAGTGACTAAACCACCACCACCACCAGCAGCAGACGGTTAGTGCTAAACGAGAGCTGACTGTTAGCGCATCTGAACACTTATTAGAACTCACTTACACTAAAGGGGATAAGATTTTGCTTTGAAGGAGAGGTAGCTGATTGGGATGAAGATAGAGGCAGAGACGTGGAGGCTCTGGAGTCCTCATGTCAATAAAGGAGGAAACCAAGAATCTGGAAATCTCAGCAATAACATTAGAACCTCAGAGAGGAAGAAAAAAAAAAAAAGAACCTCAGAGAGCAAGCAGAAGAGATGGGAGGATTCCAGAAACTCACTCATTTTATGAGAATGGATGACCTGTTAGCTTTGGGTCTAGGAAAGAAGAATGAAAGTCTCTTAGCTTTTTCCTCCAGTATTCAGCCCTCTCACCCTCCGACTCACAGGAGGAACTGTCTCTGGATACCTAATTGCCATTTATCACAACGTGTCCACTAGAAAAATGCATCTAAAATTCCTCCCTTTGGCTTGTCAACACATCCATTAGAAAAAACCGCGCTACCGGTTATGTAGAACCATGGCGATTTCTTGTTATCAAGCATTTGGTTGAAATGGAAATTTCCTGTCTGCCTTGGGGGACATTTCTAATGTTCTATATTTATGTCATGGGTTAGTTAACCAAAATCTGAAATCTTTATTTTTAAAAAATTGAACTGTAGTTGACATACAATAGGTGGTTCAGTGGGTAAAGAATCCGCTTGCGATACAGGACACGTAGGAGACGAGAGTTCGATCCCTGGTTTGGGAAGATCCCCTGGAGAAGGAAATGACAACCCACTCCAGTATTCTTGCCTGGAGAATCCCACGGACAGAGGAGTGTGGTGAGCTACAGTCCCTGGGGTTGCAAAGACTTAGACACGACCCAAGGGACTCAGCATGCCCGCATGTAGTTGACTTACAATATTACAAAACCTGAATTCTTCATCTATATTTTCAGTTTTACATTCACAGGTCTAAAGTCATAGAGAAGTCACCTTGTGTGTGTTAAGTCTGGGTCTTGGTGTCTAAAGCGAAAATGACTTCAAACTTCTGAACAAGGTTATCTCCACTTGAGGAGAAGACAAAAACACGAGCATTTTCTTGATCCTCGATTCTGCGTCCATCAGCTCACACTGACCTTTACTGACTATTTGAGCTCAATCAGTTTGGGAATGCGGTGGAAGCTGTTGAGTTAATTTGGTTGTTTAAACAATTATATCAGACAGGCAGATAGGCAAGCAGACAGCAAATATTTGTCTGACCACTGTGCTAGGCACCTGAGACAAGGCAAGGGTGACGGTGACCCAGCGTAGCAGTCCCCAGGGTTGCCTATGCGGTCTGAGCCATCTGGCTTGGATCATTGGCTCTGTTGCTTTCCAGATTTATTTGATACCCTGACCCTCAATCTGCCTATCTTTAAAATGGGCATCATAATTTCAGTTACCTCATAAGGCTCTGAAAGGATGGAGCGAGATAAGCCACCCACAGAGTTTAGCACATTCACGTGTCATTATGCATGTTACTGCCCCTGCTTCATTCTCCAGCAGATGGAATGATCCTATCAGGGGAGAGAACTGATTAGCAAAAGCACCCCGATGAGCCATTTGGGTTGGAACAACAGCTCTCAGGGCATAGGCAGATTGGGTGAGGAATGAAACAGGAGGACAGCTAAATCACTGTGTGAGCAGTCTAAGGTGGAGACAGAGAGTGGGACCCCTGTTATAGGAGTGATTCTTGGGACCAGGAATTGTCTAAGGGCCTTAAGAGTCTATATGTCTAATCTTCAGTTTTTGTCATTTTTTTTCCTTCTTGTGGTTCTGATGTAACCAACTACGTATCATAGCCCAAAATCTTAAACAGACATCTCCCACACCATGGAGCCAGATTGCCAGGACAATCTCGTGGTTTATACCTGTTCAGTTCAGTTCAGTTCAGTCTCTCCGTCGTGCCTGACTCTTTGCGACCCCAGGAATCGCAGCACGCCAGGCCTCCCTGTCCATCACCAACTCCTGGAGTTTACTCAAACTCATGTCCGTTGAGTCAGTGATGCCATCCGACCATCTCATCCTCTGTCGTCCCTTTCTCCTCCTGCCCTCAATCTTTCCCAGCATCAGGGTCTTTTCCAAGGAGTCAGTTCTTCGCATCAGGTGGCCAAATATTGGAGTTTGAGCTTCAACATCAGTCCTTCCAATGAACACTCAGGACTGATCTCCTTCAGGATGGACTGGTTGGATCTCCTTGCAGTCCAAGGGACTCAAGAGTCTTTTCCAACACCACAGTTTAAAAGCATCAATTCTTCAGTGCTCACCTTTCTTTATAGTCCAACTCTCACATCCATACATGACCACTGGAAAAACCATAGCTTTGACTAGACGGACCTTTGTTGGCAAAGTAATGTCTCTGCTTTTTAATATGCTGTCTAGGGTGGTTGTAACTTTTCCTCCAACTTTTCTGTAGCCATAGAATAAAAACTTCATTTTCAAGATTACCCAAGTTTGAGCTTTAAATTATGTCCCAGTTATGCCAGCTACTTTCTGTGAGTTGCTATGTTTGAAAAAACCAAGGGAAAGAGGCTGGACTGAGATGAGGAGGAGATGGGGAAGCAGCAGGTAGAAATGGGATGGACGTGGGACAGACACAGGTGCTCAGAGACAGAAGGGACCATGTGCAACTGGGGCAGAGGCAAAGCAAGAGATGCTGGCTTGCACTCTGTGCTTATGGGGTATCCAGCCACCTACCTCTTTGTGGGGAGTTGGAAGATAGGGGATATTCATGAAATTAGCTTATAGGTTATATTTGCAGCACTATTAATTGCAGGTAAATTAACATGCATTGAATTACAAAAATTCCATCAGCCCTTGAAAACCTCTTGTGCCCTTTGTCAGCATTTCTTGACTCTGCTCCCTGCCCTTGCCAACCACTAATCTGTTTTGTGTTCATCTGTTTTTGTCTTGGTCATAGTGTCATGTAAATGGAATCATGGAATCTGTGGCCTTTGTAAGTTTGCCTTCTTCCAGATTCCACCATGCATTTGAGATTCATCCATGTTGTTGCATGTTTCAGTAGCTTATTTTGGGAGCTTCAGAAGTATTCCAGTGTATGGATGTACCAGTTTCTTTGGGGTTTCCCAGGTGGCTCAGATGGTAAAGAATCTGCCTGCAATTCAGGAGACCTAAGTTCATTCCCCGGGGTTGGGAAGATCCTCTGGAGGAGGGCATGGCAACCCACTCCAGTGTTCTTGCCTGGAGAATTCTACAGACAGAGGAGCCTGGGGGCTACAATCCATGGGGTCGCAAAAGAGTCAGACATGGCTAAACATGTACATAGCAGTTTCTTTATCCATTCCCTAGTTAAAGCACATTTAAGTTACTTTCATTCACTATAATTTTGACAAATTAAATACACCTGTGTAACTCATATCCCTGTTGAAGAGAATTCAAGAATAGGAACATTTTAAGATGTATAGTTTTCATGTGAAATACTGTGAAATAAATTCTAGTTCAAGGGTTCTTAACCATTTCTGAGCTATGGATTCCTTTGCTGGTCAGGCGAACTCTTCTCTGAATACTGTTGTTAATGTATTGATATAGAATAAAATGCATAGGATTATCAAAGAAAGCCAGTTACATTGAAATACAGTTATCAGTTATTACAAAGAAATATGTGATTAAGAAGAAATATTAAGAAGGATTGAAGTAATATCTGTATTCCTTTATGGACACATCAAATAAAACCCAGAAGCAGATCTAAGAACTAGATTTTGAGAATTAAGAACTAGATTTAAGAACAGAAGATTTAAAGTTCTGAAATTTTGAAGTTGTGAGGAGCACATGTGACACTTTGAGCTCAGTTACAGCTGGTGGCACTAGTGGTAAAGAACCTGCCTGCCACTGCAGGAGGCGTGAGACGCAAGTTCGATCCCTGAGTCAGGAAGATCCCCTGGAGGAGGTCATGGTCACCCACTCCAGTATTCTTGCCTGGAGAATCCCAGGGGCAGAGGAGCCTGGTGGGCTGCAGTCCATGGGGTCACAAAGAGTCAGACACTACTGCAGGGACTTAGCATGCACATGCGTAACTGGAATGAGATGTAAAAATATTTGTGATTTTAATTGGGGACACAGTCACGGATACAATCATTACCATTTCCTCCTCATTCACAATTGAAGGAAATGCTAAATTTCAATCTGAGTTTCATGAATATAAAAATAGGAATATCCCCCAGGAATCTCTTGAACTCCATCTTTGAGGACTCGGATTTTGTGTGTGTGTGTGTGTGTGTGTGTGTGTGTGTGTATGCACGCGTGCGCACATGCATGTGCTCAGTTGTGTCTGACTCTTTGTGAACCCATGGACTGTGCTAAGCTCCTTTGTCCATAGGATTTTCCCAGTGAGAATACTGGAGTGGGTAGCCATTTCTTTTTCCAGGAGATCTTCCCAACCCAAATACTGAACCTTCGTCTCCTGCATTTACCACTGAGCCACTTGGGAAGGTACCTTGCTGTAATTAGACCATCCATCCAACTCAGTTTTGTTGCTAACACCTTAAAAGGGTAGGTGGGAACTCCTTTTTGCCAACTTTCACATCCACCAAGATAGATCCAGGTCTTTTTCTCTGCTGACTCACAGCTGTTAATTAGTGCATAACCTGCCTATTTCCAGCAGGTATGTGATCCTTGATCTTTTTCTGTGACTTCAGAAACTTCTCAACTTACTTCCAGCCATCTAACAATTAAGCCTTCAAATCCCGTGGCAGAAACTTGAACAAAGCTCCCTAAGTCCTGAGTCTGGTGAAACGTCTAGCTTTATCTTGACCTATGAGAACTACCACCTGAATTTATAGCAATGTGATGCACTTAGAGTAAAAGCAGGGGGAAGAGGGGCAAGAAAAGTCTTAGCCAGGAATAGAAAAGTACAGCCAGTATTTTGTGAGCTCTGAGTTTCTGTTGAAACATGAGCAAGTTTGATTCTGGGAAAATTCAACTTCCTGGTTTGAAGACGGGCTTACAAAAGAGCTTTCCAGTTTTTACATATATCAAATGCTTCTACACTCACCCAACAGGATTTATTTTCAAATGGAGTGGATAAAAGTGCACCAGAGACATACAGACCAGTAATGCCTTAAAAGTCAATTAGATTTATAAGAAGAAATAAATCTATATATATATATAAAATCTCCAAATAAGTTTGCTTTGGAGTCTTTTCCTCACTCTTCCATTAAAAAAAGTAGGACGTTCCCCCTTGCTACTGTGTGCCCAGATTGTTTTTCGGTTCAGTTCAGTTCAGTTCAGTCGCTCAGTCGTGTCCAACTCTTTGCGACCTCATGAATCGCAGCACGCCAGGCCTGCCTGTCCATCACCAACTCCCGGAGATTACGCAAACTTATGTCCATTGAGTCAGTGATGCCATCCAACCATCTCATCCTCTGTCATCCCCTTCTCCTCCTGCCCCCAATCCCTCCCACCATCAGGGTCTTTTCCAACGAGTCAACTCTTCACATGAGGTGGCCAAAGTATTGGAGTTTCAGCTTCAGCATCAGTCCTTCCAATGAACACCCAGGACTGATCTCCTTTAGGATGGACTGGTTGGATCTCCTTGCAGTCCAAGGGACTCTCAAGAGTCTTCTCCAACACCACAGTTCAAAAGCATCAATTTTTCAGTGCTCAGCTTTCTTCACAGTCCAAATCTCACATCCATACTTGACCACTGGAAAAACCATAGCCTTGACCAGACAGACCTTTGTTGGCAAAGTAATGTCTCTGCTTTTTAATATGCTATTCAGGTTGGTCATAACTTTCCTTCCAAGGAGTAAGCATCTTTTAATTCCGTGGCTGCAGTCACCATCTGCAGTGATTTTGGAGCCCAAAAAAACAAAGTCTGACACTGCTTCCACTGTTTCCCCATCTATTTCTCATGAAGTGATGGGACCAGATGCCATGATCTTAGTTTTCTGAATGTTGAGCTTTAAGCCAACTTTTTCACTCTCCTCTTTCACTTTCATCAAGAGGCATTTTAGTTCCTCTTCACTTTCTGCCGTAAGGATGGTGTCATCTGCATATCTGAGGTTATTGATATTTCTCCCGGCAATCTTGATTCTAGCGTGTACTCTTCCAGCCCAGTGTTTCTCATGATGTACTCTGCATATTAGACCTACCAATTTCCTTCTTGCTCCTTCACTATGAAAACACATATGATTATTTTTCTTTCACTGTCTGACTTACTTCCCTTATGTGTGGAATGTAAAAAGAAATGATACAAATGAACTTACTTGTAAAGCAGAGAGAGTGTTGTTAGTTCTCAGTTGTGTCAGTCTCTTCGCGATCCCATGGACTGTAGCCCTCCATGTTCCTCTGTCTATTGGATTTCCCAGGCAAGAATACTGGAGTGGGTAGCCATTCCCTTCTCCAGGGGATCTTCCCCATCCAGGTCTCTTGCATTGCTGGCAGATTCTTTACCACTGAGCCACCAGGTATAAAAAGAAATGATACAGCTGAACTTACTTATAAAACAGAGACTCACAGACTTTGAGAATGAATTTATAGTTGCCAGAGGGAAGGATGAGGGGAAGGGATAGTTAGGGAGTTTTGGACGGACATGTGCACACTGCTATATTTAAAATGGATAAACAACAAGGACCCATTATATAGCAAAATAAATAAAATAAAATAGTAACCAATGAAAAGATATCTGCTTCAAATGTAACATTATATTCTTTTGACAATTCCCATCTAGGTTAATTTCAGGGAACTGTTAAAGATTCTCTACCTGAAAAAATAGCTTTCTCACTGAATTATGGGTATAGACAAAATTATAATGAGCATAAAGTTTTATTTCTCAAATAGAGATAAGACTTCATGTGCAAATATTCTTTGGAGTGGTAGCTCACTGATCCAAGTTCCCGTGAAGGTATGATGCTTAGTCTTTGAGCAGTCTTTCCAAACCTGGAAGACATGAGAAATCCCTTCAGCATCTGTGGAACAGACACCAGGACTTCAAGTCTGATGGGCAGAAAAAGTCCTTTGTGGAGATAGAACTTGTTGTTGTTCAGTCCCCGTATCATGTCTGACTCTTTGCAACCCTGTGGACTAGGAGCATGCCAGGCTCCTCTGCCCTCCACCATCTCCCGGAGTTCTCCCCTGTCACCCTGATGCACACTGGGGTCCGACTCCGCTGCCTTCACGGACCGAAGGTCTAATAAAGAGGCATTACCTTTGCGTGTCCATGGTTTATGGCTTCCATTCACACAAATGCCCTGTTTGGCCTTCAGATACCCTTGTAAGAACAGGACAGGGATCACTTCCCAAAAGTACAGCTTGGGAAACCAAGGACTGAAACTGTTAAGGGACACATCCAAAGACACCCAGACACCAAGGGCAAGGAAAAGAGGCAGATGGAAAGGCTGGGTGCCCCCCTTGGCTTGTTTTAAAATTTTATTGAAGTCAATCCTCTGTATTCATAAATGTCATGAATGGTATCTGTGAAATCAGGGATGTAAGTATGAAATGGAGTTTTGTTTTGTTTCTTTAATTTGACTGTATTGAGTGTTAGTTGCTGCTGCATGTGGAATCTTCCAGGACCAGGGATTGAACTTGCATCCCCTGAACTGTAAGGCAGATACTTTACCACTGAGCCACCAGGCAAGTCTGAAATGGAGATTTTTAAAAAAAGGTTTTCATTTATAAATGTAGTTAAGAGCCTTCCAGAGGGGTGTCACAATGGACATTAAAGTGTGCTTCTTTTATTTTTCTTGGTGAGAGAAGCCACCTGTCAGAAGACGTAGGACTGGTCAGTCTGGTCAATCGTCTTTGACTCATCAAAAGCCTGGTGCAGGCGGGGTTGCCCTGGATTACCAGGGAACGAGTAGATTTGGCATGTTTCTGTTTTGAGGGTAAAGAAGAAGTTACCCCATACTAGCAAGGCAGGGTGGAACTGAACTGTGTCCCAACCTCAGGCTCTTGGGTGTACCTTGGGCAGCTCCCCAGATGGGAGCTGGGAGTGAAACCCACTGGGGGTGAAACTTGTTGGAGACCAGCTGATAGCTGGGATGTAGGAACTCGTCCGGGAGAATGCGGGGTCTAGGGATGGGGTTGTCTCCCCTCCAAGCTTTAGCCCCTGGGGCTGTGTGGGAACTGGGGCGAGGCCTCCCTGAAGAGAGGAGAAGGGCCTCTGGCTTGACCATCAGCCTTGGGTGAAGGTGGGAAACCAGAGACGCTTCTGCCCCCTGTTGGCAAGAAGAAATGTCTGGGGTTCTGGGGCAAATCAAAAGAAGCAGACAGGCCCAAGAGGAAGATACTTGGCTTCCTTTTAATGAGGCAAATGAGTCTGTGGGAAGAAAAATGAGGTGGCTACATTTCAATCTTGACTTTATAGACAGTTCACCAAGTTACTAGTTGACCTCTACCTGAGCAGGAACTACAGAGCAACTCTGCCAAGTAACCACGTTTGAGGGACTTCACTGGAGGCCCAGCGACTAAGACTCCACACTTGAGTTCCCACTGCAGGGGGCCTGGGTTCCATCCCTTGTTGGGAAACTAGAACCCACTTGGTGCAACCAAGAGTGCCCTCGTCGCAACAAAGATCGAAGATCCCGCGTGCTAAGATCTGAGACCCTGCATGCTACAACTAAGATCCTGTGCAACAAAATAAAATTTTTTAAAAATCTATTAAAAAACATATCTGATGGCTGGCTGACCGAGTAGGACATTTATTCCTCAAGGAAAAGCCCTGGCTGTGCAAACAGTCCAAAATCATCCAGTCAACTTGGACAGCAAGTCAAATCAATTCAGTCAAAGTAGCATTTGTTCATCTCACACAGGGTGATTAAGGCCGTCCTGTGCCCCAGGCACCGTTCTGGGTGCTGATGAAACACTAGTGAACAAAAGGCAGGCTCCCTGCCCTCCTGGAGCTTCCTGTCATGGGGGGCTGCGGGGACAGAAATCAGACAAATAGAGCAGAGCTGAGGAAGAGGATGGAGAAGAAGGGATGGGGGTGAAGTTGTTTTGCACAGGACAACCAGGGGAGATGACCTTGAGGAGGTGACTTCAGCACGGACCTAACCGAAGTCGGAGTGTGAGCTATGTGAGATGAGGGTAGAGAGTTTCAGGCAGGAGTCCTGGTTTAGATTCGTGTGGTGAGGCAGGGGACAGAGGTTGGAGAAGGAGTGGAGATGACTCTCCATTACATACACCTTCAGAGTTCCCAGAAGAGCTTCAGATCTATTCTATTGTAAAGCGAAGCCAGTGGAAGGATTTGAGGGGGGTGTTATTATTCAGCTAACATTTTTTAAAAAAATGACTTAAATTGCCAAATTGAGAATCTATCCAAGGGACAAACCTGGGATGAGGGGAAGAGTCAGGATGCTACTGCAGTGCTCCAGGCTAGGACGGAGGTGGCTCCATTCACTACGTGATGGAAGTGAATAAAAAAAAAAGAAAGAAAGAAAGTGAATCAAGGCATTCTTTAGCTGATGTGCAGACAATACATTTCTATGGGGTTTTTATAGCTGACAATCTCTGTTGACCCAGAAACATTGACTACAAGAATTTACAAATAACAATCGATTTTTAGGGCTTCCCCACTGGCTCAGCAGTAAAGAATCCTCCTGCAATGCAGGAGATGCTGGTTTGATCCCTGGGTCAGGAAGCTCCCCTTGAGAAGGGAATGGCTAACCACTCCAGTATTCTTGCCTGGAGAATTCCATGGACAGAGGAGGCTGGCAGGCCACAGTCCATGGGGCCACAAACAGTCAGACATGGCACACACACGATGGGTAGTTGTAATATATAATAAATAGTTGTATATAATTCATTTGTATTAAATTATTCTGCCTGAAATATTCACACATGGGGCTTTGCCTCAATATTACTGTGCTAATTCATAAGTAAATGTAATAAAATAAAGCAAAATATTTTTGTTGTTTTCCCCCCAATATTCACAGTCACCAGTTTGCTTTTAAGATTTTTGTTTGTTGTGTGGCACACATACAGAGGCTCTTTCTTTTCTTCCTTCCTGTCTATTTCCCTTTCTTTCTCTCTCTCCTTCCTTCCTCTCTCTTTTCTTTCTTTCAACCAGTGAGTCATTTTCTTGGCTCATTTGAAATAAAGGAGTAAACCTTCTCAGCACCTAGTGCTCTACCCACTGGAAGCCAGTAGCGCCCCCTGTCTGCGACAACCCAAACTGCCCCAGAGGTCGTCACACGTCCCACCGCAGAACTGCCTCCCGCTGGGGGGCCTGTTTCCTCAGGCCACATCAGCCACCATCAATTACAGGGTTCTGAAGTTCTGGAGACAGGAGATCACAAACACAGGGTTCGAAAGAGTTAAAAGAAACTCAAGTTCTCAAATAGTGAAAAGTGAAAGTGAAAGTGGCTCCAACGTGTCCGACTCTTTGCGACCCCAAGGACTGTACAGTCCACGGAATTCTCCAGGCCAGCGTGCGGTAGTGGGTAGATCTTCCCAAACCCAGGGATCGAACCAGGGTCTCCTGCATTGCAGGCAGATTCTTTACCAACTAAGCTATGAGGGAAGCCTTTCTAAAATATGTATGGAGCAAATATGGGAGATTGGATTGTTTCAGAAAAATACCAAAATGCTAAGAGAAACTGTACAGATAGAGGTGGGAGATTTTGAACCGACTCTTGTTCTTGAATTCTAGTACTATTTCCATCTCCACCAAGATTGTTACTGCTCCTTCTGGTGTTAGAAGTAAAGGTGACGAGATGTTAAACCACAGCCACTAGGACCCAGAAGCTAGCTCAGCAGAAGGTTTCTGTACCCTTTCTCCCCTGCCCTTCCCCCTGGGCTGAACCTGTCTCTATCAACCGTCCTTCCAGGTTATGAACTAACCTTGCAGCAGGACTTTCAGCAGGCGGTTTGTAATAAAAATTGGGATGCTTCCCCCTCTCCTCCCTCCCCTTCTTCCTTTGTTTCTCCTTCCTCCTCCCTTTTTAGAATCTCTTATATCATCCAGTAAGTATTTGCTCAGAATCTAGCGTGTTTTTTAAAACAGTGCAAAATCACATAGAAAGAAAACAGAGGAAACTCTCACCAGTTAGAAAAGTTCAGGGTGAAAGTCAAAAGTGTTAGTTGCTCAGTCTTGTCTGACTCTTTGTGACCCCAAGGACTGTAGCCCGCCAGGCTCCCTGTCCATGAAATTCTCCAGGCAAGAATACTGGAGTGGGCTGCCATTCCCTTCTCCAGGGATCTTCCTGACCCAGGGATCAAACCCCCATCTCCCGCATTGCAGGTGGATTCTTTGCTGTCTGAGCCACAGGGAAGCCCTCACACCAGGACACTTCCTGTGTGGGGGGTGGGGGGATCCTCATCATCTTGGTGGAGAGAGCAGACATAACCTGGACCATCACGGGCCAAGTGGGATGACGTGTCATTCCACTTTTCCGTGGCTCTTCCTGCCCTGTAATACACCGTTCTGTCCAGATGTGACAGCTCTATCTCCTGGGACAAGTACAACAAGGAAATTGTAGTGTTAACAAGAATCAGTGCTGCGCTGAGTATCACACATACGTCCTCTGATTTGTGCTCACAATGACAATAATCCTCTTATAATGCCCACTGTTCTACATGAAAAACATACTTAAGAGCACACAGTTAACACGTGATAAGGTGGGATTGAAGTCAGGCAAGGTGATCAGAGAACCCACCTGTTTCACATGATATTTGTGTTGGCTTGTGTGATGTTTTTACTGGCTTACAGGATGCTCTACCTGTGCTTAAATTCCTGCCTCCTAGATGAGGATGATTCGGTGGCAATATCCTTCCTTTCTTTTTTGGCTGGGCCAAGTGACTTGATAAGGGTTGAATCCAGCCCCGTCACAATGGAAGCGCATAGTCTTAACCATTAGACCACCAGGGATCTCCCGAGATACCCTTCTCTAAATTGAAATATGGAGAAGGAAATGGCAACCCACTCCAGTCTTCTTGGCTGGAGAATCCTAGGGACAGAAGAGCCTGGCGGGCTACAGTCCATGAGATCTTGCAGAGTCGGACACGACTAAGTGACTAACAACAACGACAACAAACTGAAATATGCCTCTATAAGTGATGGAGCACAGCTGGGTTTGGGGCCATTCTTAGCTGAGGAGGAGGAGCTGTTTGAGGAGAAATCAACCCAAGGGGGACATCTTGTTTGGCCACAGTGTAGCCTGTGGCCTGAATGTTCTAGATACATCATCTTCCCAAGGGCTTTTCTGAAAGGAGCAGAGACCTGTTGGAAAAAGAGAGGGTCTCTGTGGAAATGAGTCTGCTCGTTCTGAGAAAACAGTAAAGACAACAAACCTTTATATCATTTATTTATAAGCCCTTGAGATTTTTTTTTTGTAATCTCTGAGTTACCCTGCTTCTTGTTTCCTCATAAAAGATGGTAGGAAAACTCTAAAATGACTAAAAATCGACTTAATTATCAGCACTTTTGCCTTTTCCCTCCCATCCCTGAATTCCTCACCTCTGTTTAACCCTTCTTGGTATTTAAATAGTTAATCTGGTGCTGGCCCAGGAGTCAACACTGCGCAACTCTCTAAGTGACTTCACAGTGACCTTCACAGCTTGATTTGGCATTTCCTTTGTGTTCTTTTATACCAACTGATCGACCTTTGCTATTAATTAACAGTATTTACTGAAGTACTCACCAAAGTCAGTAGATAAGATTTTCTGTGTATAGCCTGTCTCGTGACATTAACTTATCCCCCAAAGTATAAAACCAACTGAGAAAAGTGTATTTGAAAACTGGCTCAGGTTGGGGACTTCCTTGGCACACCAGGGGTTAAGACTCTGTGCTTCGAATGCAAGGGGCAGAGGTTTCATCCCTGGTCAGGGAACTAAGATCCCAAATGCCACGTGGCATGATCAAAAAAACATTATATATATATGTGTGTGTGTGTGTGTGTGTGTGTGCATACAGGTTGATATATATGAAAGCATGCATGCATTCACTAATTCAGTATTTATTTACTGAGAGCCTATTATGTGCCCAGCTTCACAGGACCACCATCCCGGTGGGGTGGGATGAAGGAGAGAGATAATGAGTAAGTAGAATAGCTTATGTCACAAGGAGATAACTGCTATGGAGAAAAACAAGGCAGAAAAGGGTGACTGAGAGTAGAGGCTGTGTTTGAAAATAGACTGCTTATCCTTGTTCATTGGAGCTTTACTTACAATGGTCAAGATATGGAAACAACATGAATGTTCTTCCGTGGGTGAGTGGAAAAAGCAAATATGGTAGATACAGACAATGGAATGTTATTCAGTCTTCTTAAAAAAAAATGAGGAAAATCCTTCCATTTGTAACAATCTGGATGAACCTGGAGGGCATTATGCTAAGTAAGATAAGTCGGAGAAACAAAAACAAATATTGCATAAGCTCACCGATAGGTAGAATCTAAAATAGTCATAGAAAGAGAATAGAATGGTGGTTATCAGGGACTGGGGGGAGAGGGAATTGGAAAGGTGTTGGTCACGGGTACCACGTTTCAGTTATGCAAAAGATGAGTAAGTTCTGAAGAGCTAATGTACGACAGTGTGACGATGGTGAACACTATTGTATATTGCTAAGAAGGTCGGTCTTAAGGATTATTCCCATGAAAATAAAATTAAAACATAAAGTAAAATAAGTGCTTCGAGCAAAGAGCTTATGAAAGATCTCAAAAGGTAAAGAGTGTCACTGAGGATACAGGGAGCATCCCTGGCAGAGGGTTGCCCAGCGAGTTCCAGGAAATAGCAGAGAAGTTGGTGTCTTAGAACCCGGTGAAGCCAGAAGAGATTCAGGTGCCTGGTTTTATGGAATCTCATACTTGATGTGTCAGGACTTGGCTTTTTGTTGGCATGAGACGGGAAGTCTTTGAAAGGTTTCAAGCATAAAAGTGGCGTGGTGGACTGGTGATTTCAAATGAGGATCAACTGACTGTGGAGTGGAGAACAGACTATAGGAGGGTGAGGGAAAAGCAGGAGAACCAGTTAGGAGGCGATGGCTGCTTGGACTAGTCTGGTAGCAATGAGGGTAGAGAGAAGAGGTTGCATTATGGATATACTTAAAAAAAAGTAGAGATAATAGGATTTCCTGGCAGGATGAATGGGGGTGTGAGATACAGGAGCTAAGGTTTTCAATATGTTCATGTGTTTGTGTGTGCTTAGTCGCTCAGTTGTGTCCAACTCTGTGTGACCCTATGGACTGTGGCCCACCAGGTTCCTCTATGAGATTCTCCAGGCAAGAACACTGGAGTGGGTTGCCATTCCCTTCTTCAGGGGATTTTTCCCAACCCAGGGACTGAACCCAAGTCTCCAGCACTGCAGACGGGTTCTTGACCGTCTGAGCCACCAGGAATGCCCTGTTCAAGTGTATATGTCTATATAAAACTCCAAAGGTATCTGGTTTGATTATTTTTTGTTGCTATTGTTCCACCCCAAAACTCTGATACGGGAGGAGACTTCTCAGTCTTGTTCACAGTTGTATACTCAAAGTCTTGCTCTGACTCCCTAGCACCCAGCCCCCAGGCCACCCCACCTCCTTCTTTCTCTCTCTAAAATAAAGTGTTTATTGTGGGTGTCGACTAAAAAATACGCATAACTTGAGACTAGTGAGTTCAGTTTTATCTGGGGCAAAGGGAAGACTGCAGCCCTGGAGACAGCATCTTAGATTTGAGAGACTGCTCCAAGGAGGCAGGAGGGGAAGTCAGGCTTTGAACAAGTTTGTAACAAAGGGACTCGGCAGTCTGAGCATCAAAGATTAGGTATCAAGTTCAGGAATTTAGCATTCTAAGTCTGGGAAGATGCAAGCCTCTGGGCCTACGGAATTCATTCCTTTCATATGCACCTCAACTATCTGGGGCCAAATCCAGTTTCTTTCTTCTCCTTAAGCAGTGGTAGATGGCTGCTTTTTGTATTCCCCCAGCTTCTCAGCAAACACCGTGGAGGTTGGTGACATCTGCTGGATTGCAGTTTTGGGAGCCCTCAATCACATTTGGAGGCCAGAAGTCACTGATGGCTGTGACATTTCTTGTTTATTGATGTGGCAGGAGATATCTTCATTTAACATGGGTAATGAGATTACAGAAAAATTTTCAAGAGCTCTGCTATTTTCTAGCTACCCTATTTTCAGCATTGAGACTGTATTCATTTTAAAATGTGTTTTAGTCGTGCTCAGGCTCTTTGCAACCCCATGGTCTGTAGCCTGCCAGGCTCCTGGTCCATGGTATTCTCTAGGCAAGAATACTAGAGTGGGTTGCCATTTCCCTCTCCAGGGGAATCTTCCCAACCCAGGGATCAAACCCTGATCTCTCACATTCCACACAGATTCCACACATGAACCACCAGAGCTAGAAATAATGCATTTTAAATTACAGAAAATCAAAGAAAGATGCAGAATTATACGATTGATGACATGATACATCTCCTCTTCCTTCTACATCGGGGTCTTTGGAACTTCTCAGTAGGGCCCTGCAGAAACTGGAAGGGGTGCCGCCTTGCCTTCCTTCTTCCAGGATGCATCCACCTTGCTCGTGGGCACTGAGGCATTACAGGGGCACCGGCAGTTGCACAGCTGCTGAGGTTTAACACTTGACTCCTGGGAAAGCGGGGATGTTTGGGCGTCTGGGGGTGACTTTAGTGGCTCTGGAACTTGAAGCTGTTCCAGAAAGCTCTCTAGCTGCCGGCAGGATCAGGATCTTTTCACTGAAATCCACAAGGGCCGCAAGAAAGGCTGTCATTGGCCAGGCTCTCAGGCCACCCACGTAGGGGGAAACGGTGGGGGATGCAAACCCCGCCCAAGCCCCGGGGGGGATGGAGGTGGCACCTGGCACTCCCGGTCAACCTCTGAACGCCTAGCCAGGCACCTCCACGGGTGCAGGCGCTAAGCGGCCCTCCCCAGCCGCGCACTGCACCCCCGCGGGCGCCTTTCCTGGGAACCAAGGTCGTAATTAAGGGTCCAGGTGGGAAGCAGACGCGGAACCAGGGAGAAACAGGAGCGGTGAAAGAACCCAGAGAGCTTAAGCCCGGGAGAAGGGGCTCGGCGTCTTGCGAGAGGATTTCGCCCCGCGCGCCCAGCGAACCGCTCAGGCGCCGCCAGAGCCCGGAGCAGGGGGGTCCTCTCCGAGGGGGCGCAGCGGTCCCCCGCGCTGTGCCCTTCGCCCAGGGCCAACCGGCTCCTCAGCAGAGTCCAGGAAGGGTCTCCGGTCCAAGACAGGGATCTGCGGCCATGAGTGAGGTCGTGGAGCTGGAGAGGGGCGCCCCGCGTCCTCGGAGCCCGTCCGGGGGCCCGGCGCTTCAGGCGGATAGGCGGGGCGAGACGGAGACCGCCGGCCCTATGGCTCAGCGAGAGGAGGCGAGAGAGGGCCCCGCGGAGGCGCCGGGGAGCGACGGGGCGGGCGCAGCCGCGACGGCCGCGGGGCCCGAAGGAGAAGGCTCGGGGCCGGCCGGAGGGCGAGCGGGCGGGCTGGAGCCGGGCGCCGGCGGGGCCCCAGGAGCCGACACGCGGGGCGCGAGCGGGGCGCAGGGCCAGGACGAGGCAGGGGACGACGCCCGCAAGGTAGAGGGGCCGACGAGCGGCGCGGGGCCGGAGGAGGAGGCGGGCCCCGGGCCAGGCGCGCAGGGCGAGGAGCCGGGTGAGGCTCAAGCGGGGAGCGGGGACTCCGCGGCCCTGAACGAGGCGGGGAGCGGGCCGGGGGAGCCGGCCGGCAGCGCGCCTGGGGCGTCCGGGGCGCGCGTGGACACCGAGTGGCCGGCGGGGGCCCGCGTGGACGCCCCGGAGTCGGTGGGGGAAAGCGTGGTAGCCGAGGGGTCGGCGGGGGCCCGCGTGGACGCCCCGGAGTCCGTGGGGAACAGCGTGGTAGCCGAGGGGTCGGTGAGGGCCCGCGTGGACGCCCCGGAGTCGGTGGGGGAAAGCGTGGACGCCGAGGGGCCGGCGGGGGCCCGCGTGGACGTCCCGGAGTCGGTGGGGAACAGCGTGGTAGCCGAGGGGTCGGTGGGGGCCCGCGTGGACGCCCCGGAGTCGGTGGGGGAAAGCGTGGTAGCCGAGGAGTCGGTGGGGGACCGCGTGGACGCCGAGGGGCCGGCGGGGGAGAGCCTGGGAGCCGAGGAATCGGTGGCGGATAATACAGATGTCGGGGGTCCAGCGGGAGCCAGCACGGATGTCGGGGTGCCGACGGCAGGAGCTCAGGGCGCCGAGGGTGAGCCCCGGGACGGAGGGGACCGCAGCCCCCAGTCCCAGGCGGAGGCGATTGAGGCCCCAGCGGCGGAGAGCGCGGGGTGCACCCCCGGGGAGCTTGCGGGGGAGCCTCGGGGCGCAGCGGAGGAGACGGGCGACCCCGAGGGAGGTGAGTCGGGGGAGGCTGCCCCAGGGGACGCTTGGGCAGAGGCCGGCGAGGACGCGGACCAGAGTGGGCCCCCGGGGCAGGCGGAGGAGGCCGAAGAGGAGAGGCTGGAGCGGGGTCCCCAAGGGCCAGGCGAGGAGGAGCCCCGCGAAGGCACCGCTGAAGACGAGGCGACCCGGCCGTTGGAGGTCGGGGAGCCCCAGGCCGAGCTGAGCAGCCACGCGGCGGACGAGCTCAGCGCTGAACGCGGCGGCGGGACAGTGCCCGAGAACGGCGGCCAGGAGGACGGCGAGGCGTCCGAGGAGGGGGCCCCGGGGCAGGACCACGACATCACGCTCTTCGTGAAGGTAAACCTGGCTTCCCGCAACTCCCGTGACGCCCCCTCCTCAGTCGTGTCTTTTCAGATCTGATCCCAGAGGGACGCGCAGGGGTCATGCTCTCGGGCCCCGATGGGCACCTAGCCCTCTGTCCGCGGGAGTCGGGCAGGACAGCCTGCGTTTCAGCGAGAAGAGTTAAAGGAGTGTGGTTAAGTCGCTCAGTCGTGTCTGACTCTTTGAGACCCCATGGCCTCTAGCCCTCCAGGCTCCTCTGTCCATGGGATGTCCCAGGCAAGACTCCTGGAGTGGGTTGCTAGTTCCTTCTCCAGGGGCTCTTCCCCACTCAGGGATCGAACCCACGCCTCCTGCTTTGGCAGGCGGAATTTTTTTCCCACTGAGCCAGGAAAATCAAAAGGAATACGATGGGGAAGAATTGAGGAAACAAAGAGGTTGGGATGGGGGTGGTGGGTGAGTCCAGCATCCCACTAGCCTTTGTCCTGAAAATCCTAACTGGCCCTTCTAGTCTGGAGGTTCTCAAAGAACCTACAGAACAAAAGCAAAACCCCTACAAGCCCTTTTGATGTTCAGAACAATTTCTGCCAAAGGAAACGCTAATGCTTAAAGTGAAAAAATGATAACAGATAGGTTGTAATGTGAAACTGTATACTAGCACTGAAATCTCAGAGGCCCAGAGCTGGCCCAAATTTTCAACTCCCAAAACCTCTTTCATTTTGGGAGAATCAATAACGTGTGTTTGGGAGGAAAATGAAAGTTTATTTAAATATGGTAATATTTATGGAACATTTTAGCATTTTTTTTAAGAAGCATGCCATATGCTGATAACCATTGTCTGCTTCTTTGTCTTATTTTCAGCCTTACTTCAAAGAGTCAAAGAGGACAAAGATTGTGTAGAGATACAAGTGAGGTAGTTTTGAGTTTAAATGGGGTTTCCTATAAGGCATCACAGATAAGGACCAAGGTCCAGGAGCAGCTTTTTTGTTGAAAAAGCTCTTCCCAAAGACCTTTGGCCAGACTGGGAAAGCAGCAGATAATAAGGTCAAGAATGTGCATTGTATGTTAAATCATAATCCTTGCAAAATATTTCCAGGCTTATAGAGGCCAGTCATGACCCAACCTCCTTGAGAGAAATGTAAGCAAATTTTAATAACTGGGAAAAAAAATAAGGAAAAAAAAAATTTCCCAACATGATTAAGATCAGAATTTCAAGAATTCTTTGAGTGGCAAGAGAATTTGGGAAGAACAGGCTTGTGTTTCTTCACTGTGTTGTTTGGAGCAACTTTTAAGATGCTGAGACATTTTCAGATCATGTATTGGGACATAATCTGAGGGTACAAACCCCTAGGAGGGTCCCGGAGCAGGAAGACTTCAGGGGAGTTAGGGGAGGGGGAATTTGAAAATGGCACTGCTGTGCATGTCCCAGCTCCACTCCTTGGTTTAAGAAATTTCCCCCTGGTTCTGGTCGCTGGGCTATAGGATACCAGTCTCTTGTTACAGCTTGGAAACACAGTTTCCTAACTAGACTCTGCTTCCATCCTTGGTTTTTTCCAATCTAGTCCTTCGTCATAGCCAGTGAGCTAAAGAAGAAAATATCTGATCATTTTGTTTCCTAGTATAAAATTCCTCAGTTGTTTATGGCAGATAAATCCCCACTTCTTAGTCAAATCATGAGGCTCTCCGGGATGTGAATCCTGTCTCCTTGGCATTGCCTGGGTGCCCCCTCACCCCTGCCTTTTGGTACCACTATGTCGCCAAATTAAACTACTTACTGGTCCTTGGGAGAACTACATTCTTTTCTGCCTTGAAATTTTCCATGTGCTCTACCTGAATCAAGTTTCTTCCCCTTCATCCCTCTCTCCCTCCCCTGCCTGGTTATCTGCTTGTGTCCAAGATTCAGCGTGGCCATCAGCTCCTCCGGGGAGACTTTCTCAACCCCGATTTGGTTTGGGTACCCCTCTGTCAAAGCTCCACTCACACTACCCTCTGTATGCTGTCTCCAGTGTGGAGCACAGGCCTGGAAATGGATGGTGTGTGTGAACCAGTGGCTGCCTGTAGGAGCTGGTATATTGTAATGATCAATAGTACAGACTTTAGAGCCAGTGAGCTGGGGCCAAATCCTGGCTTTGCTTCTTTCTTGCTGTGTGACCTTGGACAAGTTACTTAGCCTTTCTGTGCCTTCATTGCTTATGGATAAAACAGGGGCAACAATAGTACTTACTCTATGAGGTTGTTGGGATTCAAGATAAGATTCTACTTAGAACAGTACCTGACGTGAAATAAGCCTGGTATAAGTGTGAATTCTTGTTACATCTGCTAGTTCTGATCAACTTTCATTGATTTTTGCATGGGGATAGTCCCTTTTCCATTCCATCCCTGCCATTTTATTTTATTTTAGGGAAAATGCCTCTAGATACCCAATTATTTCCATTCTCTGGGGGAGAAGAATATTATGAAAAGTAAAAACAAGTTTTCTCAGATTCTGCTTAGAGTAGTTTGTGTAGGCAGAGGCAAGGAGACATGTCATGAATGGCTTACCCAGATGTTTGACTCCCATGATTGGCAGGGTGCTCAGTTCTTTTCCTTTTGTTAAAGTAACAAATGGACCTCCAAACAGTGAAACTGGCTTTGAAGCAACCACTGCCTGGTGCAACTTCTGAGGGTCACTTAGGATGTGTCCCATAGGATTGTTAAGGCATCTCACTTCTCATGCTTCTAATCATTGTCTTGAAAAACAAAAGAATCCCAAAGCCAAACTCAAGCAAAAACCCGTTAGCCTGTTTTATCTCTTAACTTTGTGATACTTGATTTAGAATCCTTAAGTTAGTTCAGAAGAGGATTTCTTTGCCAAATTTAACCATTCCTAAGCACCTTCTTTGGGCTGCACTTTATCTGGACGCTGTATTCCATAGTGGACATCTGACCGTCTAGGTTTTGTAAACATGTCAGGGGCCAGTGTGTCTTGGTGGGTTTTTGATGCCATGACTGGGAGTGTAAATTTCACAGAGCTGTTCTTTAAGGATAATACTGCAGTGTTCCTCTAACCATTCCACTAGCTTTCATGACAGCCTAGTAAACACAGTTGTTTTTTTTTTTAACAAAGTTTTAAGTTAATTAGGTTTCATTCTATTTGGGAAATTTTTTATATTTATTCCTATTTTTAAAATGTATAAGTGACAAATAAATGTATTGGTTATTAGAAAAGTAATGACATGACACAGTAAAATGTAATAATAAGATGTGCTTCTAAATTTAACCACCTGGTAGTTTATATTACCTATCTTGGTGAGAATTGTCATTTTATTTTATTCTGTACATATGCAAGAATGTATTCTTGCTTGTTAAAGAGCCATGAGTGTATAAAGCAGGCCACTGGAAAGCCTCCTTGAATTATTGTATGGTAAATGAATTGCTGATCATCTAATTTTTAGTTTTGTTTTCTCAAAGAAGTGATAATTATTTATCAAATTATAGAGTAACCCTGCAATGTGTTTAGTAACAAAAATTCTTCTCTTAGTTACTCACAAAGGGAAGGATGACAACATAATAACATACCAACATAGTAATAACAAATGACAAACAAGATACTAACACCATGGAGTGAAGTAGGGACTTTAGAGACAGAGGATTTAGTAGCTAAGGAAGTCTTGCTTACAGGTTTGGTTCTTCTAATACTTTGAGGCAGGGTTCAGGGGTGGGATAGTTCTTCCCAGGTGGCTCAATGGTAAAGAATCCTCCTGCCAATGCAAGAGATATGGGTTCGATCCCTGGGTTGGAAAGATCCCCTGGAGAAGGAAACAGCAACCCTCTCCAGTATTCTTTCTTTTTTTTTTTTACTTCTGATTTTTTTTTTTTTTTTATTAGTTGGAGGCTAATTACTTCACAACATTTCAGTGGGTTTTGTCATACATTGATATGATCTCCAGTATTCTTGCCTGGAGAATCCCATGGACAGAGGAGCCTGGCAGGCTACAGTCCATGGGGTCTCAAAGAGTCGGACATGACTGAGCACACATGCAGCAGGGGTGGGATAGTCTAAAAAATGGATTTGCTAGCAAATTTCACATGATTTAATTAAGAAAACCTTAATGTATGTGACAAGTGTCTAATCCTGAACCAGAATCTAAGAATTTCTTAAACTGTGTTTTGGACACCATACATTTAACCACTAATACACAGCTACTGCTGAGCTCGGAAACTTGTATTTGCCATTATATTTAGATTCTCCAGGGAGGTGAAACTGAGCACAATAAAGTAGAACTCAAGTCATGGCCTTTTGAATAAGCATTGTCTTCGAGAGATGCTGTCCCCCCCAAACAGATAAGTAAATTAACTGAGTCGTCCTAACATTGTCACATTGATTGGGGGTTGGGAGTGGGGAAGGGGTCTGTTGGGATCAACTCTCTGTGCATTTTTCTCCAGGAGCAAGCAGGCTGAGACCTCTCTGGGGGTTTTGTGTCCGAAGAGCTTAAAAGGGAGATGCTATTTCCATAACCAAATATGAATTTTGTGTTCAAAAAGGAAATGAGTAAAAATGCAGTTCTGTAACTTTAATTTTTCCCCCCAACTGGCATTTTTTTGGTCATTTGTTTTCTGAGTGTCTATGCCACTTGCTTACACATTTTGTGGTTGTTCAGTTGCTCAGTTGTGTCCAACTCTTTGCGACCTCATGGACTGCAACATGCCAGGCTTCCCTGTCCTTCAGTATCTCCCAGAATTTGCTCAAACTCATGTCCATTGAGTCTCAATGGATGCCATCAACCATCTTGCCCTCTGTCATCCCCTTACATATTATGTCTGTGAAATCATACAAGGTTAGTTGGGGAGGGAACAGAGGTGCTTTGCTAACATGTGCACACACAGCACAGCACACGCCCTTGAGTGGGATTCGTGGGGTGTCCTCACCACCCGCACGGCAGAGAGACTGTGGGAGGCCCTCCATCTGCTCTTCTTGGTTCAGTCAATTCAGTCGCTCAGTCGTGTCTGACTCTTTGTGACCCCATGGACCACAGTATACCAGGCCTCCCTGTCCATCACCCACTCCCAGAGTTTACTCAAACTCATGTCCATTGAGTCAGTGATGCCATCCAACCATCTCATCCTCTGTCATCCCCTTCTCTTCCTGCCTTCAATCTTTCCCAGCATCAGGGTCCTTTCCAATGAGTCAGTTCTTCGCATCAGGTATTGGACGCCTGATGAAACGCCAAAGTGTTGGAATTTCAGATTTAGCATCAGTCCTTCCAATGAATATTCAGGACTGATTTTCTTTAGGATGGACTGGTTGGATCTCCTTGCAGTCCAAGGGACTCTCAAGAGTCTTCTCCAACACCACAGTTCAAAAGCATCAATTCTTTGGTGCTCAGCTTTCTTGGTAATGGAAGGTAAATAGTCAGATGGATGGTTGATTGGGTCAAGGTGCCTTGCTGGATACAAGCCCTGTTCCTCACTGCTCAGTCCAGGGTCCCTTGCTGGAGGGCCAGAGTCAGTCTTCTCCATGAAGGCACTGTAGTCTGGCACATAATGGGCACCTGGGGAGGAAGGGAAAGTGGGATCCTGTTGAGTGGGGGCTATACCGGCATGTACAGAGGACCTGCATGTAGAGTGGTCACTGAAGAGTTATGGACCTAATTGTATCTGAGGAGACGCAGAGAGTGGGGCCCTTGGATAATCCTTAGCACAAGTTCTTCAAGATTTTCTAAAATAGGCTGGCTTTGCTGTAACCATTCTCTGAGCTCCTGTGATATTCAGCCAAGAAAAGTTTTCTCTGAGAATCAGGGACGTGGATATTTAAATCTCCTAAGCTTCTCTTTTTCCATCATTAATTTTCTCTGCCCTTTTCCGACAGAGTGCTGATTTATAAAGTGGGCTCTGTATCTGGGCAGAGTTGGGAGGAGATATTTTCTAAAATATTTCAACTTGTATTTTACTGTTTACTTCAGTTTTATTTCACAAGTGGAATAAATTTATTTTTTTAATGGTTAAAATAAAATAGGGAGGTTAAAGATATTTATGCACAATTCAGCCTTTCATGGAATCTATGAGGTTCTTTTGTTAAGTGTATCTTTTTAAAGAAAAGATAATACATTAGGATAATAAAAACATAAATATAAAAAGATACAGTATGATCAAAAATGTCTTCTTCCACCCCTGAGACACAGTCTCTCAGTTTTCTCCCTAGATATTCTGCAAATATTCAAGCATATGTGTGAATATCTTCACTGCATTGGTTACTGAGCGCTGTGTAACGTCTTACTTTAAAACTTAGCACCTTAAAACAACAAACATTTACTATTCAAGGTTTCTTTGTGTCAGAAGCTTGAGAGCAGCTTAAGCTGGGTAGTTCTCCTTCATGAGGCTGTAGCCAGGATGTTGGCCAAGGCCGTGGTCTCATCTGAAGGACCGATTGGGCTGGAGGATCCACTTCCGTGGGGATTGGTTGACTCATGTCTACTGTCAGGAGGTTCACTTGCCCATCACCTGGACTGTCCACAGTGCTGCCTTAGTGTCCTCGCCACATGGCATCTGGCTCTCCCCAGAGCATGGATCCAAGAGAGGAAGCCTTTTATGACACTGTCTCAGAAGCCAGTGCAGGAGATGAAACAGATGCAAGTTCAGTCCTTGGGTCAGGAAGATCCCCTGGAGATGGGAATGGCAACCCACTCTGGTATTCTTGCCTGGGAAAATCCCATGGACAGAGGATCCTGGCAGGCTACAGTCCAGGGGGTCACAAAGAGCTGGACATGACTGACTGACTGAGTGGAGCAGCTGAGAAATCACACGCTGTAATTTCTGTCTTATACTGTAGTCTAAGTCTAACCTTCAAGGAGAGTGGAATTCAACTTTACCTTTTATTATTTATTTACTTATTTTTTAGAAGCTATTTTTTGCCCACACCACATGTGGGATCTTAGTTCCCCAACCAGGGGTCAAACCCACACCCCCTTCATTGGAAACACAGAGTCTTAACTGCTGGACCACAGGGAAATACCTCAACTCCACTTTTTGAAATTTTTAAAACATTTTAAAATACCACACCTTTTTTTTTTCCCATGAAAAGTTCAGTTTAGTCACGTCCTACTCTTTGCGACCCCTTGGATTGCAGTACTCCAGACTTCCCTGTCCATCAGCAACTCCCGGAGTTTACTCAAACTCATGTCCATTGAGTCGGTGGTGCCATCCAGCCATCTCATCCTCTGTCTTCCCCTTCTCCTCCTGCCCCCAATCTTCCGCAGCATCAGGGTCTTTCCCAGTGAGTCAGTTCTTCGAATCAGTGGCCAAAGTATTGGAGTTTCAGCTTCAGCATCAGTCCTTCCGATGAGTATTCAAGACTGATTTCCTTTAGGATGGACTGGTTGAATCTCCTTGCAGTCCAAGGGACTCTCAAGAATATTCTCCAACACCACAGTTCAAAAGCATCAATTCTTCTGTTCTCAACTTTCTTTATAGTCCAACTCTCACATCCACACATGACTACTGGAAAAACCATAGCTTTGACTAGATGGACGTTTGTTGGCTAAGTAATATTTCTGCTTTTTAATATGCTGTCTGGGTTGGTCATAACTTTTCTTCCAAGGAGCAAGCATCTTTTAATTTCATGGCTGCAGTCACCATATGTAGTGATTTTGGAGCCCAGAAAAATAAAATCGACTACTGTTGCCACTGTTTCCCCATCTATTTGCCATGAAGTGATGGGACCAGATGCCATAAAAAGTAGTACACTGGAAATACATTTGGTTGCATCTTGCTTTCTTGACTTAACATCGTGTCTTGTAAATCATTCCCCGTTGGTGCCTGTAGCTCCCTCACATTCTTGTTAACATTTTGCACTTTTCTCATAGCGGGTGTATTCTACTCTTAGCTTGCCACTGTTGGATATTTAGGTAGTTTCCCCTTTCTCATGTGATAAGCAGTGCTGTAGTGAAAATCCATCCAAAGATGAACAGTTATATATGGAACCTAAATTCTTGGAAATGATATTGCTAAGAGGAAGGATGTGCGTATTTAAGATTCTGATAACTTTTTATTAAATTTCCTCACCAGAGGTTATGCCAAACAGTGCCCCCCTGACAGTCCATGAATGCTGTGTCTGCTTCCCCATCTTTGCCTGCTCAGTGTGTTCCCTGACGTTTTGAATCTGAGAAAATGAAAAATGAGATCCATTGTCATTTAACGCACATTTCTTTTAGTATGCAAGAGACTGAGTTTAATTTTACATATTTAAAAACCATTAGTATCTATTTTTCTGTGAACTATCCTTTGTTGTTTATGTCCTTTGCTCATTTTTCAAATTGCCTTTTGGTCTTGTTCTTCCTGATTTTTATATTAAGGAAGTTAGACCCCTGTCTGTTTTGACTATTTGTACTGGAGTAATTTATCCTTTTTGTTTTAGTAATTTCTTGTAATGGATACTTGGGAAAACAAAACATCAGCTGTGACAGCACTCTTAGAAACTTCATTTCCTGGAATGTTTAAATGCTCTGCTTTGCTTTTTATTCTCTAACTTCTTAAGTCCTGAAGGATTACGTATTTCAAATCTTGCCTTTCTCCCTTCCTTTTTAATTAGTAGGTTACATTTTATCAAGCATATATCCTTTCAGGCTCAAACTCTTGCCTACATTGTTAGAATTCCTGTTCAAACAAAGTTTAAAATGTATAGATAGCAGCATCATTTCATACCCACACTGCTCCACCTGAAAATGTAAAGGTATATATACCTTTGATCTTGCCATCTCCTGAAATGAATTCGTGACAACTAATTGTCTGTGATGAAGTGATATCAAAGTACTGTTTCTAAGATTGTGTCTCCTAGCCAGATGTTCTTTTTTGGATTCCATCTGTTGAAAGAATTGACCACAATGTATAGGGATGGGTGACAAATCCTATTTGCAGAGGACCAGGGAATTGTGGAAGCCTACCTGTGGCTTATGTCAGATGAGAGAGAGGATGGAAATGCGAAAATACCAAAGATTGTTTGAAAAGATAATTTTGAAGCTTCTGAAAGTGTAGCTCTGTGAAGAAATGCAGACCATGTGGGCGCATACTTAGTCTGCTAGGGAACTCTGATCTTAAATATGCCTGCATGATCATGAGAAATTCTCCATTTTTTGAGGGGGTTTTAGGGGATTCACATACATGTATGGCTGAGTCCCTTTGCTGTTCACCTGAAACTACCACAACTTGTTAATTGACTATGCCCTAATACGAAGTAAAAAGTTGAAAGCCAGGGAAAAAACAAACAAAAGTTCTCCATTTTTACTAGTTTTATGGGCTCTATTTCAACTCTTTCTCTTTCCTTCTGTACTTGGTCATCTGTGTGAAAGCTGAGTCTTGATGTAGGGCAACATAAAAGTTGCTTTTCAGTCTTTCTAACTACCAAGTGGTAGTTTGGACCCAAGTAAAGAGCCAACTCACTAGAAAAGACCCTGATGCGGGGAAAGATTGAAAGCAAAAGGAGAGGAGGGCTGCAGAGCATAAGGTGGTTGGATGGCATCACGGACTCATAGGACATGAGTTTGAGCAAACTCTGGGAGATGGTGAAGGACAAGGAAGCCTGGCGTGCTGCAGTCCATGGGGTCGCAAAGAGTCAGACATGGCTTAGTGACTGATCAACAACAAGAAGCCTATTTAAAGTTGAGTAAGGAGTACATCTTATTGTATATTGTCACCCTACTTATTTAACTTATATGCAGAGTACATCATGAGAAACACTGGGCTGGAAGAAGCACAAGCTGGAATCAAGATTGCCAGGAGAAATATCAATCACCTCAGATATGCAGATGATACCACCCTTATGGCAGAGAGTGAAGAGGAACTAAAAAGCCTCTTGATGAAAGTAAAAGAGAAAAGTGAAAAAGTTGGCTTAAAGCTTAACATTCAGAAAACGAAGATCATGGCATCTGGTCCCATCACTTCATGGGAAATAGATGGGGAGACAGTGGAAACAGTGTCAGACTTCATTTTTTTGGGCTCCAAAATCACTGCAGATGGTGACTGCAGCCATGAAATTAAAAGACGCTAACTCCTTGGAAGGAAAGTTATGACCAACCTTGATAGCATATTAAAAAGCAGAGACATTACATTGCCAACAAAGGTCTGTCTGATCAAGGCTATGGTTTTTCCAGTGGTCATGTATGGATGTGAGAGTTGGACTGTGAAGAAAGCTGAGCACCGAAAAATGGATGCTTTTGAACTGTGGTGTTGGAGAAGACTCTTGAGAGTCCCTTGGACTGCGAGGAGATCCAACCAGTCCGTCCTTAAAGGAGATCAGTCCTGGGTGTTCATTGGAAGGACTGATGCTGAAGCTGAAACTTCAGTACTTTGGCCACCTCATGCGAAGAGTTGACTCACTGGAAAAGACCGTGATGCTGGGAGGGATTGGGGGCAGGAGGAGAAGGGGACGACAGAGGATGAGATGGCTGGATGGCATCACCGACTCGATGGGCATGAGTGTGAGTGAACTCCGGGAGTTGGTGATGGACAGGGAGGCCTGGCGTGCTGCGATTCATGGGGTCGCAAAGAGTCGGATACGACTGAGCGACTGAACTGAACTGAACTGAACTGAAGGAGTACACACCATTTAACACTGCTTGAGGCCAGTGTTGATGAACACTATGATGAACACAGAACCTGCTTTTTTGGAGCCTTCAGCCCTAGAAAGTGATCCGGGAGGAAATAACTTCAATGTTTTATGAGGCAGGAGAGCACTGGGGCCGGAGTTAGCTGGGACAGATGGGATGAGCAGGATGGCAGGCTGGGCAGCGACCAACAGAAAGGAGACGTGTGGCCTCTAGGTCTCAGACAGTGAGGGCTCTGCCCTTGTGTTGAAAAGTAAAAGTGAAAGTCGCTCAGTTGTGTCCGACACCGTGGAGTGTAGCCCGCCAGGCTCCTCTGCCACGGGATTGTCCAGGCAAGAGTGCTGGAGTGGGCAGCCATGCCCTTTCGCAGGGGACCTTCCCGACCCAGGGACTGGATCTGGTCTCCTGCGTTGCAGGAGGTTTCTTGACCATCTCAGCCACCAGCTGTGCTGAGTGGATGGATGAACGACAAATGTGGCTGTTACATCATGTGGAAAAAATGGAGTGGTCCACTCCATATGCCCTTTACAAAATACTGTTATTTGTGTACTTATTTCGGCTTCACTGGGCCTTAGCCATGGCCCAAGAGACCCCCCCACCATGGCATGTGAACTTCTTAGGTGTGGCGGGCATGAGGGATCTTGTTCCCCAGCCAGGGGCTGAACCTCAGCCAACCCTGCACTGGGAGCGGGGAATCCCACCCACTGGACCACCAGGAAGTCCCCATAGGCCCTTTTTACAGTCACTTCTCTGTCGCATCTAACAGGCGGCCATGTATTCTTACCCAGGAGAAGCAGTGTGTGCTGGTTAGGGAGCTACTAGCATCCATGCCCCCTTTTCACTTAGAGTGTGTTAGTTTAGGGCTATTTTGGGAAGCCAGAGATTGGGTTCCCTTTTTTGAACCTGCGGGACTCTGCCTCTGGCCCATGAGGCTCTTGGCTATCCAGTAGGAAGACCGTCGCTGTGCACCCCTAGCCGCCCACCCCAGTTCCCCAGCCCATCTCCAACCTCCGTGCGCTGTGGGGATGAGAAATCAGGACGAGGGGCCACGCTGGGTGGGGCCCCAGGGAGTCTGATGGGGCCCTGAGGACAGTGGCCACGGGCGTGGCCAAGACGCCCAGCACAGCTCAGCTGTCACGTGCTGTGAAGGTCACCCAGGATAAAGGTATCGTTGGAGATCCAGAGACTTCAGGCTTTCTCCTGAAATGAGGACAATTAACACTTTTTTTTTTCCGGTTCCTTTGGTGTCAGGTCTTGGGATGCGGTGGATTCAACGAATCTTGGAAAGATTTTATCTCTCCTCTACTTTGTTCCTTTTCATTTGAACTTCATCCAAGCTGGATGCCTTCAACTCTGTTTTACCGGACAAGATGAAGTTTGGTTTGCACTTGGTGGCTTTTTAGTGTCATTTAACTCTCTGAGCAGAGAATTCCATGCTTAAGAAAACTTAGAGGTCTGGAGTAGGAAATGGCAACCCGCTCCAGTATTCTTGCCTGGAAAATTCCATGGACTGAGGGGCCCGGTGGGCTATAGTAGTCCATGGCATCACAAAGGGCTGGATATGACTAAGTGACTGAGTGCATGCACACACACACACGCACACATATTTGTCTCTGTGTTAGACATCTACTCTGTTAATCAAAACTTGTCTGTGAGAGCCCTTTGTATGCTGCAAGTAGAGTGCTTTTATTTATCTTGCATCACATTATTCAAAAAGAAATGGAGGTTTTTTCTTTCCACAAAATGCTTGCCATTTAGTTATTGTGTGTGTGTATAGACATATTTGTGAGAATGTTTGACAATATAAAACATTTGTGTGGTCAGTCATATGATATTCTGTCCACTGCTTTTTAAATTTTTTAATTGAATTGAGCTTTTACTATAATATTCTCCACTTGAAATTACTTGGTTTGAAAAAAATGACAGTGAATGTATTCCTGCTTACTTTTTAGTGCTAATTAATCACTTGTGATACATATTTCTAACTCCTAATCTCTCTGCATTATTGTGTGTTTTTTTTTTTTTTAGTCTTTCATGGTTAAATGTATTTCTAAAATTCGTATCACCTTTGGACGTTGTGCAGAAAGCATTCTTTTTCACCATTTGAATAAAGGTCACCTTTGCTTTCCATGAAAAAAAAGAAAACTTAGGGGTATTGACACATCAGAAATGGAGGGGGATGATTTTTGGTTAATGTCATTTTAACCAGTATATTATGGTTATTTGCATCGTGAGCAGCAACAAGGAAGATTGCTCTGTCACTTTCCAGCTAGTGAGACTTGTTGTAAAAAGTAGTAAAGGTATAGTGCCCTGCTCATCACTGGATAATATGAAACAACACCATTGCTTTTATTCCCTGCTAAAATTTTTTTAAAAAAAATTGGTTCAAGTTAGTAAAGACCTGGACTTCCCTGGTGGCTCAGATGGTAAAAGCATCTGCCTACAATGCAGAAGACCCCCGGGTTTGATCCCTGGGTTGGGAAGATCCCCTGGAGAAGGAAATGGCAACCCACTCTGGTACTCTTGCTTGGAAAATCCTGTGGACAGGGGAGCCTGGTGGGCTACAGTCCATGGGGTCACAGGAGTCTGACACAATTGAGCAACTTCAGTAAAGACCTGAATCTATAAGTAAATGGTTTGAGCATTTCAGCACACCCTGAAATCAGATAGTGTGGTGAATTCAAGATGACTGCAAATTCTTTGACCCTCCTCCCGGACCTCCCATCAGACTCCGATGGGAAGTGGGCTCCGATTCTTCTCCCCCTGAATGTGGCCTGACCTTGGTGACTACTTGGTAACCAAGAAAATACGGCGGGAGTGATGATGTGTGGTTTTCATTTCAAAGGGCCATTCAGCTTCTGCCTTGTCCACTGACCCCTCTGAGGCCAGCATGCTGGAGGGGCTGCCTGTAGGTGCTCCATTTGACAATCTCAGCTGAGGACAGCCTTCTGGCCATTCTGCCAAAACACCTGACAAGTGTGTGAAGCTGTCATGGACCTGTTTCACCAGCTGAACACCACTGAGTGACCTTGTCAATGTCACATGAAACAGAAGCATCATTCAGGCAAGCCTCCCCCAAATTCCTGACTTACCAAATCATGATATATAATAAAACAGACAATTGAGGCTGTTAAATGTGGAGTGATGTAGTCCTGGACAATTGGTAACTGGGACATGCAACTTCAGTTCAGTCATTCAGTTGTGTCCAACTCTTTGCAGCCCCGTGGACTGCAGTGCTCCAGGCCTCCCTGTCCATCACCAACTCTTGGAGTTTACTCAAACTCATGTCCGACTCAAATTGAGTCGGTGATGCCATCCAACATCTCATCCTCTGTCGTCCCTTTCTCCTCCTGCCTTCAATCTTTCCCAGCATCAGGGTCTTTTCCAATGAGTCAGCTCTTCGCATCAGGTGGCCAAAGTATTGGAGTTTCAGCTTCGCCATCAGTTCTTCCAATGAATATTTGGGACTGATCTCCTTTAGGATGGACTGGTTGGATCTCCTTGCAGTCCAAGGGACTCTCAAGAGTCTTCTTCAACACCACAGTTCAAAAGCATCAATTCTTCTGTGCTCAGCTTTCTTTATAGTCCAACTCTCTTTTCAACTGTACTAACAATCAATGTCTTATTAGGTAGAGTAGGTGGGTGACCACCCTTGATCCACATAGCTTAATTACTGAACCCAGTTGCTCTTAGCTTTAAATTCCAGCCAAAGGCTAGATTGTATGTCGGTGTTTATGGTCACAGAGGGTGGAATCAACTCATATGAAGTATGTGGACGAACACAATGAAATTTGCTATTTATCCTCCTATATGAATTATGCTTTAGAAACTCCAGGGCCATTTTTAATCCTTATTTAATAATATGGCCTGATACCAACTGAAGCTTTCACATAGAGAAGAAAAGCCTATTTCCTGCAAAATTCTCACAAGGAATTATTACAACAAAGGCACATGTTGTTCTGGAAAGCCAGCTTAATAACGCAGCCCGTTTTGCTATACCCTGGTGGTTTGGTTCTTGAATGACTGAGCGAATTCCGTTCCTTAGAGTGACTCAAAGGGGAAACACAGGCACCAAACAGAAGCCCTGGCCACACAGAGCCCTCCTGTCATCTACACTGCTCCCCAGCCCCTCAGAACTGCTCTCGCCCACTCTGGACCTCTCCCCTTGGCCATCTTTTCACCCACTCGGATTTTACCAGCTTAGGAGAGTCCTAAGTTGCATGTTTTAAGATGGTGTCTGGTCCCATCACTTCATTGGAAGCAATGATGTCGAAGCTGAAACTCCAATCCTTTGGCCACCTGATGCGAAGAGCTGACTCATTTGAAAAGACCCTACTGCTGGGAAAGATTGGGGGCAGGAGGAGAAGGGGACGACAGAGGATGAGATGGTTGGATGGCATCACCAACTCAATGGACATGAGTTTGAGTAAATTCCGGGAGTTGGTGATGGACAGGGAGGCCTGGCATGCTGCAGTCCATGGGGTCACAAAGAGCCGGACACGACTGAGCAAGAACTGAACTGATACTTGGGGATGCATTTAGGGTTCAGATCTGTTTTCAAGTCTTAGAATCTAAAATATATTTCTTAGAACCTAAGTGTGAAGAGGAATGAAACCATCCCTACATTCTAAGATTATGAAGGAGTGAGGACCATGCTTTAAGATAGGGCATAGTCCCTTTGGTGACATGGATCGAGGATGCTAATGAACACATTTTACTGATAAAGTGCAGACAGACCATGAACAAAGCTTTCCCCTGCACTGGGGACAGATGACTCGAGCCACTGGTTGGGTGTACAAAGTCATCTAGAAAGTGCTATCAACTGTGCAGGCGTCTATTTCTTTAAAGAGAAAACTTGTTTCTGGCACTAGGTGTTTTCTTAGTTGTTGCTGTCCTCACGGTCCTGTTTTGTTGCTCCACTAGAGGGCAGAGAAGGGACGGGAAGGGACCAAGGTCCAGAGGGCCAGCTGGGTGGTTTCCTGTCTTATTAGCACTCTCTCTGCCCTGCAGAAAAGTTAAAGAAGGGAAGGAGACCTGTCCGGCACAATTGGAACCACTGGGCTTTGACCTGTGAGCAGCAGGTGGTTTTTTCATTTTCTTTGGATAAATACCCAGGAATGGAATTGCTGGATCTAATGGTAGTTGTTTTAATTTTTTGAGGAACTTAGTACTGTTTTCCACAGGGCTGCTCCATCTTACATTCTCACCGACAGTGTGCTAGGGTTCCCTTTTCTCCACATCCTCTACAACACTTGTTATATTTTTGTCTTTTTGATAATGTGACGTATGGGCTCAGTCGCTCAGTGGTGTCTGACTCTTGGCGACCCCTTGGACTGTAGCCTGCCAGGCTCCTCTGTTCATGGTCTTTTCCAGGCAAGAATGCTGGAGTGGGTTGCTTTTTCCTACTCCAGGGGATCTTCCCCACCCAGGGATCGAACCTGTGTCTCTTGTGTCTCATGCATTGACAGGTGGACCCCTTACCACTGTGCCACCTGGGAAACCTTTTTTGATAATAGCTATTCTAAAACAGCTGTGGGGTGATATCTCGTGGTGGTTTTGATTTCATGTGTCTCTGATGAGGGATGTTGAGCATCTTTTCATGTGCCTGTTGGCCATCTATATGCCTTCTTCGGAAAAATGTCTGTTCAGAACCTCTGCTCATTTAAAAATCAGATTGTTGGGTTTTTTCTGTTACCTTGTATATGTTTTTTAATGCATTTTGGATATTAGCCCCTTATCAGATATATGATTAGCAAATATTTTCTGCCATTTATTAAATTGTTTCTTTATTTTGGTGATGGTTTCCTTTGCTAGACAGAAACTATTCAGTTTGATGTAATCCTACTTGTTTATTTTTGCCTTTGTTGCCTTTTGGTGTCAAGCAGAAAAAAAGTTGTCACCAAGACTGATGTCAAGGAGCTTACTACATACGTTTTCTTCTAGGAGTTTTGTGGTTTCAGGTCTTGCATTCAAGTCTTTAATCCATTTTGAATAAATTTTTTGTATAATGTAATAGCGGTCTGGTTTCATCCTTTTGTATGTTGCTGTCCAGTTTAAGAAACATCATTTATTGAAGAGACTGTCCTTTCCCCACTGTATATTCTTGGCTCCTCTGTTGTGAATTAATTGACTATAAATACATGCATGGGTTTATTTCTGGGCTCTCTATTTGGTTCCATTGATCTCTGTGTCTATTTTTATGCCAATACCATACAATTTGATTACTATATCTTTGTAATGTAGTTTGAAATCAGGAAGCATGAGCTTCCAATGTTGATCTTCTTTCTCAAGATTGCTTTGGCTATTCAAAATCTTTGGGATTTAGTGTTTTTTTTTTTTGCATATTAAAGGTGAGGTTTATTATCATTATGAGACTGAAGAAATTTCATGCAATTAAAAGTCAGAAAGGCTTAAGATTCTTGGATGAGGCTATCCAAGGTCTAATGAAAGAGCTCTGGAGGGGTAAAAAAGAAAAAGAGAAAAAAAAAAAAAGACTTGAGTGGTGACCGAAGGCTTTCCCACATTCTTTACATTTATAAGGTTTCTCTCCAGTATGAATTATCTGATGGTAAGACCTGAGTGCTTGCTAAAGTCTTTGCCACAATCCTTACATTTATAAGGCCTCTCCCCAGTATGAATTCGCTGGTGTTTAGTAAGAGTTGAGTAGTGACTGAAGGCTTTTCCGCATTCTTTACATTTATAAGATTTCTCTCCAGTATGGATTACTTGATGTTTAGTAAGACATGAGTGCTGTCTAAATGCTTTGCCACAATCCTTACATTTATAAGACTTCTCTCCAGTATGAATTTTCTGATGGTAAGTGAGACCTGAGCACTGCTTAAATTCTTTGCCACAATCCTTACATTTATAAGGCTTCTCTCCAGTATGAATTCTCTGGTGTTGAGTAAGATTTGACTTCTGATTAAAGGCTTTGCCACACTTCATACATTTGTGTGATTTCTGCTGCATATGAATTATCTGATGTTGAGTAGACATGAGCTACAAGGAAACACTTTGCCACATTCTTTTTTGTGTGTGTGTGTGTGTGTTTATCAAAAGAATTTATTAGAAAATATTACATACTACATATCTGTTTAAAGAGTATTGTTTCAGTAGACAGCACTCCATCCTCATACTACAAACAATGTCTCATGGACCAAGGAGCAACCACTGTGCTTCTGAAGCTACATCTTTTGGATGGAACATTTAGGCAGTACATACCGTGGACATTTAAAGGAAGATAATGGAAAAACTGTCATTACCACAGGGGAAAACAATCCAAATTTTTGGAATGTTAAAATAACAAGTAACTAATTTTAGTCTCAAAATTCTAGGCATCACTATCGCCTAAAACATCAGTCAATGTGACTAATAAGTTAGAGGGACCAAGGTTTCAAAGATCAAGTTAATACTGAATCTTCATATATAACGAGAAATCTGCAACCCCACAAAATGTTTTTAAGTTTGTACACATGCAACTTAATGTAAATTTCTGATAAAAGAATGGGGAATGTTAAAAAGCAATGTATTCTTTTTAATATAAAGCATGCACTTTCTAATACATTCTTAAATATTTCAGAGTTGACTCTAGTCCAGTGATATTCTTATTTCAAGTGCAGTCTAACCAGTACCCCCATCAGATACAGAGTAGCATGAACTTGCTGACGCAGACTGAAATGTGAACACCTAAAAATGGCTTTGCCACTTTCCTTACCTTTGTGAGGTTTCTGCTCTGTATGGATTCGCTGATGTTGAGTAAGCTTTGAGTTCTGATTAAAGGCTTTGCCACACGTTGTACATTTATAATGCTTCTCCCTAGAATGAATTCGCTGATGTTGACTAAGATTTGAGCAAGACATAAATGCTTTTCCACATTCCTTACATTCATAAGGTTTCTTGCCAGTGTGGATTTGCGGATCTTGACTAAGCTTTGAATTTTGATTAGAGGCATTGCCACACTCTGTACCTTTGAGAGGTTTCCATCCTGAATGAATTTTCCTGTGTCTCCTTAGACTGGATGAGTTAGTAAAGGCTTTCTCACATTTCTTACACTTGTAACTTTTCTGCGGATCCTGAATATTCTGCTGTTGAGTAAGATTTGAAGACTGATTAGAAATATTACTATATTCACAATTATAAGTCTTCTCTCCTGTATGTGTACTCTTCTTTAGTGGAAGACCTGTTGTTTGATAAAAGATATTCCTATATGTACTATTTTTGGAATCCTTGTCTGAAGATTGAGGTCCCTGATGTTTCATAGGGTTAGTCTTGTTAAGTTTTAGACCCAGTTTCATTGCATGAATAGCTTCTCACTCCATCGTAAATATTATTGTAATTATTGGGCATAGAGCTGTTATTTAAGGCCTGACTCGTGTTATTACATGTGAGAAGTTGTTCCATATTAACCATATCATGATGTGTATTGAACAATGATGGTGGGATTAACTCTTTTCCATTATTATCAACATTACACATTTTGGAACAGAGAGAAACTGTCTGTTGGTGGAAGAATAATGACCACTTGCTCACAGATCCCTCAAATTGATTATATTGTGAGTTTTCCCCATCATTTTTAAATTTCTGGTTTTCAGACGTGCTTGAATGTATGTGTAATCGAAGCCTGTGTTCAGAGTGGTTTGAATGAGTATTTGCAGTAGAGACTGGATGACTTTCCAGATTTTCCACATTCCCCTTCAGAGAATGTGTATGTTTCAAAACATGATTTAAGCCTTTGCTTGAAAAGATACGCTTCTCTGCAGATGTTGATAACTGAAATGGGTGTTTTCCCCAGTTTGGCTCACATTGCTCATTTCTTTTGGCAGTAATGTCTGCATTATGTGAAACTGTCTCAGTTCCTTTATGTCCGTATAAACATTTTCTAGGTCTTTCACAGACCCCCGTATATTCCTGGTCTTTCATTAAATGTTCATTTCCAAGGTGAGCTCTTTCATATGTTCCTAGGTTTGCCTTTTGGATTAAATTTTCTCACCTTGGATTCTTTGACATCAAAGCATGGGTGTTGTGAGACGACACAGCTGTGTACATGGCTGGCATCTCCAGTCTCCTTACATCCCAGGGATTCTTCATTTGCTCCAGAAAGGTGATCAGGTCTGGCTTAGAGACCACAAGACCTGCCAAGGAGGCCAGGTTCCTGTAGTTCTCTAACATCACGTCCCTATACAATTCCCGCTGACCGAGGTCCAGGCATTCCCACTCCTCTTGAGTGAAGCCTATGGCCACATCCTGGAACGTCAGCCGTCCTCTTTGCAACCCCAGGGCCTGTAGCCTGCCAGGCTTCTCTGTCCATGGGATTCTCAAGGCACGAATACTGGAGTGGGTAGCTATTCCCTGCTTCAGGGAATCTGAGGTTCTCATTCTGGCCCTCGGACCTTCCTTTGTTCTATTTTCGCGGGCTTTCCCTTCCAGGTCTTTTAGCCACCGCCATTTTGGACTTTTTCCCTATTCTAACTACCTAACAGGCATATCCATCATTTTTACTTTCCAAGATCCTTGTTCAAGACAGGAAAAAAAAAAAAATGAATTTCATAGCGTGGAAATCTCACAGAAGCACCTGAACCAGTGAACATCAGAGGTCATAGGGTACATGGAAAAATGCATTATCACTGCCAGGTATTTTGGCAATATTAGGAAAACCATGATCTCAATCTATCAAGAAAAATGTCAGTTTTCTGAAAATTCCACCTCCTATATACCTCCCATAATCTGTAGCTTAATAGTCCATTTTTTATTACATATTTCTTATCGGTATAGAGGTTTGTCTATGCTACTTTAACTTCTGACAAATTCTGGAATGCTGAGTTCATTCTACTAACAAGGACATTTTCTTACTCCTGTTCTTCCTGTTCTAAAGAGCTGAATTGCATTCACATGTAAATTCATCACGGCATTTCCCCGACTTCCCTAAGATCCCAACACCGAACCACATCCCAATGGGAATCTCAGATACCAGTGCCTCCCCATGTTCATCTCTCACAAAGTGAATGTATTCAACATTGAAAATCACTATTTCATGCTGAGAATTCATCATGCTTTATAGCCGGGATACAGACAATGGAGAAAAGGCTCTGGGACATCAGGGAGACGCAACCTGAAGAGCTGGTTTTCACCGAGAAGCTGCCATTTCCTCCTCTTCTTCCTTCTGCTCTGCATCTTCTCTGGGGATGTTACATCCCAAACTCACATCTGCATCTTGAGAAAATACCTTCAAAGGCATCCATGCAGCTGTTTAACCTGCAACTGCTGCAGGGAAAGAGAAGAAAAAGTTTTCCTGTTTCCCTCACCCTTTTCTGAGCTCCTTTTCGACTTTCTGTGTTCCCAATCTGTAGTGGGGAATCAAGACTCGGGATTTAGTTTTATATTTTGAATATCTTTCATCGCTTTAGTGACCAGCTGTAGTAATTAATGTGGCTCCTCAAAAGTGCCTTGAATCTTTTAGAATGGGATCTGACAAGCATACCTTTACAAAAGGAATTTAATGGCTTTGCCACTTCATCAAACACCCGTAAGAAGGTGTAGAAAATGTCACCAAAATGGACCCTTTTAATTGGACAAACAGTGTCAGCTTGTGGAAAGGTTAGAGGTTTCTGGGACTGGTGTCTTTTCCTGGGTTAGTCCTGGGGAAGATAAGAGTAACCACTGCCACTTCTTAAGAGACAGTGGCTTTTTCTAGACAATTCTTTGAGATTCAGGCTTTCAGGCTTTGAGATTCAGGCTTTGAGATTCAGGAGGGCTGGTGTAGGCATTTTTAGACATGTGGATTCTTCCAGAACTCACATATCATACCACATAGGTGATTCCTCCTTTCTACCTGAAAAAATTAAGCATAAAGCCTCTGATTTCTGCCATCTTTAAGCATTAAAGGGAACACATTCTAAAATCTTAAAAGCATTGGTCACAAGAATTCTCTCAGTAACCTTTAAGATGTTTCTGATTAACTGACTAGTTTCAGTTAGAACAAAAAATATGAAATTGCCAGTCCCCTCCCTTCCTGACTCCGATCCAAACAACTTTCATAAGTTGGTCATTGAAACTAAAGTGTCTTTAAGGCAATAGACTTTCATCTGTGTAAATAGGTAGTTTCAGACCTTTGGTCTCTTTAAAACTTATAGACATTACAAAGAAAAATAAAGAGGGATTTTTTTTTTTTTAGTTTTCAGGAGGCTGCGTGTTTCTGAGTTGCTGTGTGGTGGTCAAGTTCTGTCTGACTCTTGCGACCCCATACAACTGTATGTAGCCCACCAGGCCCCTCTGTCCATGGGATTTCCCAGGCAAGAATACTGGAGTGGGTTGCCATTTCCTCCTTCAGGGGATCTTCGACCCAGGGATTGAACTCATGTCTCCTACATTGGCAGGCCCTTGTTTCTAAACAATTATGCAAAAGAGCTAGAGACTTCTGAACAAATTGAATCTGAATACTTTTAGAGAAAATCAGAATTTCTTTTTCATGATCGGCTCTGCCTAGCACATGGGGTGACCCTACTCTTCCACTCTTCACACTTCCTCTTTCCTAAGTAGTTTACAAATCTTCAGTTGCTATTTTCCTATCACGAGCAAAGTGTACACACATCAGCTGCTGATCTCAACTTGAGATGCATCAGTAAAGTTTCAGTCAATTCAGTTCAGTTCAGTCCTCCCCTTCTCCTCCTGCCTTCATTCTTTCCCAGCATCAGGGTCTTTTCCAGTGAGTCGATTCTTCGAATCAGGTGGCCAAAGGAATGGAGTTTCAGCTTCAGCATCAGTCCTTCCAGTGAATCTTCAGGACTGATTTCCTATAGGATGGACTGTATGGGTGTGTTTAAAGGGAAGGTGATGAACCAGAAAGTGCATCTCAGGACCACTCAGCTCAGTTCAGTTCAGTTGCTCAGTCGTGTCCGACTCTTTGCGAGCCCATGAATCACAGCACGCCAGGCCTCCCTGTCAGTCACCAACTCCCGGAGTTTACTCAAACCCATGTCCATCGAGTCGGTGATGCCATCAAACCATCTCATCCTCTGTCATCCCCTTCTCCTCCTGCCCCCAATCCCTCCCAGCATCAGGGCCTTTTCCAATGAGTCAACTCTTCGCATGAGGTGGCCAAAGTATTGGAGATTTGGCTTCAGCATCAGTCCTTCCAGTCAGTGAACACCCAGGACTGATCTTTAGGATGGACTGGTTGGATCTCCTTGCAGTCCAAGGGACTCTCAAGAGTCTTCTCCAATACCACAGTTCAAAAGCATCAATTTTTCGGTGCTCAGCTTTCTTCATAGTCCAAATCTCACATCCATACATGACCAGACGGACCTTTGTTGGCAAAGTAATGTCTCTGCTTTTTAATATGCTATCAAGGTTGGTCATAACTTTCCTTCCAAGGAGTAAATGTCTTTTAATTTCATGGCTGCAATCACCATCTGCGGTGATTTTGGAGCCCAAAAAAATAACGTCTCACACTGTTTCCACTGTCTCCCCATCTATTTCCCATGAAGTGATGGGACCAGATGCCATGATCTTACTTTTCTGAATGTTGAGCTTCAAGCCAATTTTTTCACTCTCCTCTTTCACTTTCATCAAGAGGCTTTTTAGTTCCTCTTCACTTTCTGCCATAAGGGTGGTGTCATCTGCATATCTGAGGTGATTGATATTTCTCCTGGCAATCTTGATTCTAGCTTGTGCTTCTTCCAGCCCAGTGTTTCTCATGATGTACTCTGCCTATAAGTTAAATAAGCAGGGTGACAATATACAGCCTTGACATACTCCTTTTCCTATTTGAAACCAGTCTGTTGTTCCATGTCCAGTGCTAACTGTTGCTTCCTGACCTGCGTATAGGTTTCTCAAGAGGCAGGTCAAGTGGTCTGGTATTCCCATCTCTTTCAGAATTTTCTACAGTTTATTGTGATCCACACAGTCAAAGGCTTTGGCATAGTCAATAAAGCAGAAATAGATGTTTTTCTGGAACTCTCTTGCTTTTTCGATGATTCGGCAGATGTCAGGACCACTAGGGAGCACCAGCTCTCCTGAACACATTCCATGGCTTGAAGCCAGAAAGCTCTTTTTTGAGAAGGCAGATTCTAGAAAAACTACTGGGAGGAAACAATAAAAAGAGCAGAATATCACAGCAGACCTCCTCATCCTCTTGAGAGGATGATCTGGGACTGTGCCTTCTTAGGTTTTGGCCAGATGGATGCTCAGATCGGTTTTACCAGATTAAGAAATTAGAGTAAAGTATATAGCCTGCAGAGTCACGTAGAAAGCTGTGTGAGGAGCTCGTCTGCTAGACTGTGTGGCCCTAAACGGTGATGTGAAGGAGTGAGCAAGCCTCCCCATATTTCAGGTCAAAGGGATCATTGTATCCGCAAGCCCACACAGAGGGGCTGTGGTCTTAGCTTGGCTGTTTGTCAACCTTGCAAATCCCTGGCAGTGAGGAGAGGCTCAGGGAGGAAGTTTCCAGAAATAGGCCACATGCTGCCTGCTTCAGGGTCCTTCTGCGTGACTGGCATGCGGTTGAGCCACTGAATCCTCTTAGGAAAAGTTTCAGGATTCCCATACGGAATCATCATCAGTTGTGTTAGTTTCCCATTGTTGCTGTAACAAATGACCACAGGATGGCTTTAACCAACTCAGATGTATTATTTGACAGTTCCATTGGTCAAAAGTTTGACACACGTCTCCCTGGGCGAAAACTAAGGCACCAGTGGTACCTTCTGGACCTCCTTTCTGGAGGCTCGGGGGAGAATCCACATTGCGCTTTTTCCAGTTTCTGCAGGTCTCCTGCCTTACTCTACTCAGGGACCCCTTCCTCCGTCTTCAAAGCCAGCAAGGTTCATCTCTCTGACCACTGTTCCCTAATCAAATTTTCCCTGATCGCAGCTGGAAAAGGTTCTCACTTTTAAGGATGGATATGATCAGAATTGGCCCACCTACTTGACAACTCAGGGAAACCTCCCCATCTCAAATTCATAACCTTATTGCCATTCACCGGTTCTGAGTGTTAGGATGTGGACATCTTTGAGGGGTCATTATCCAGCTTACTGGAGCAGCAGTCTTTAAATTTATTCTTTCACATTCCACCATTGTCACCACAGGCAATGGCTGGGATGACTTGTGGCCACGCATAGACCTACTTGGGTTTCCCTTGTGGCTCATTGGTAAAGAATCTGCCTGCCAATGCAGGAGACACAGGCTCAGTCTCTGAACTGGGACGATCTCCTGGAGAAGGAAATGACCAACCCACTCCAGTATTCTTGCCTGGGAAGTCCCGTAGATGGTGGAGCCTAGCAGACTACAGTCCATGGGGCTGCAAAAAAGTCGGACATGACTTTGTGACTAAACAACAATAATAGCAACAACAGCAGAAGACCTGCTTGGAAAGTCAGTTGGTGGTTATTTTCCTGCCTTTTTTTGCGATTGCTCACTGGTCCTTAACCAGTGCCTTCTTGGACTCTGACATGGGAAAGGCAAGTCTAAAAAATCATTTTTCTACCGTAGGCAGTGGTCATGCTTTGGTTCAACACTTTCTGGTGTGTTCCAGTTCAGTGCAGTCCCTCAGTCGTGTCCGACTCTTTGCGACCCCATGGACTGCAGCACGCCAGGCCTCCCTGTCCATCACCAGCTCCCAGAGTTTACTCAAACTCATGTCCGTTGAGTCGGTGATGCCATCCAACCATCTCATCCTCTGTTATCTCCTTCTCTTCCCACCTTCAATCTTTCCCAGCATCAGGCTCTTTTCCATTGAGTCAGTTCTATGCATCAGGTGGCCAAAGGATTGGAGTTTCAGCTTCAAAATCAGTCCTTTCAATGAACACTCAGGACTGATCCCCTTTAGGATGGACTGGTGGGTTTACGGAAAGCTATTTATGGCAAAGAATAGGCATTTGGTTTTACTTGCCTTAAAAACCCCAGACCCAAACTCTTTTGGCCACCTGACATGAAACATGCTGCAGGGACTGTGATGAGCTGGATTAGAGTCGATTCAGCAAGGGTCTTTCAAGGAGCACCTTGGCTCTGCCTGCCCTGATGGAAGAAGGGCTTTGCAGCACAGCTTTGCAGGACGTGACTCCTCAGTTTTCTCAGGTCGATGCCAGCCCTGCATGGCTGTGTGTATCCAAGGAGGGAGACCTCTGTCCTTCATCGGGCAGAAATGGTTTGCGCCCCAGTTTGCTTCACAGTTTGTGCTCCACGTGTGGGGCTGGGGCACACAGTGTCAAACCCATTGTCACGCTGACTTCTTGCAAAAGTTTTCTGGAGAGGGTTGTAGCGCACAGCCAGAGGTTTCTCCAACACCCCAGCCCACTTGGCCATCAAATTTGTCCCCCCAGGACTGTCCAGTGTCCCAACACTGTTTGCCCTTTGCACTTTCCACTTGCTTCTGCTGTGTGTTTTTAAGATTTTATGTGTTTATTTAATCTTTGGCTGTGCTGGGTCTTTGTTGTCTCGCAGGCTTTTTCTCCGGTTATGATCCCTGGGTTTCTCATTGCGGTGACTTCTCTTGTTGTGGAGCATGGGCTCTAGGGTGTGAGGGCTTCAGGAGTTGTGGCCCCTGGGCTCAATAGTTAGGGTCCCCTCCTGGGTTCTAGAGCTCGGGCTCAGTACTTGTGCATGGGCTTAGTTGCCCTGAGGCATGTGGGGTCTTCCCAGACCAGGGATCGAATTCCTGCATTGGCAGACAGGTACCAGGAGCTACCAGGAAAGCCCTCTGCTGTGTGTTTTATAATGGGTTAATGCAAATTACCTTACTGAAAGGAGGTGGGATAAGAAAAACAAGCAGATAACCCAGCCAGGGCCCTAGAGGCATTAATCCTAAAGAGGGGTCTTGCTGGAGCTGGAAAGAAAGTGAAAGTGTTAGTTGCTCAGTTGTGTCCGACTCTTTATGATCCCATGGACTGTAGCCCACCAGTCTCCTCTGTCCATGGGATTCTCCAGGCAGGAATACTGGAGTGGGTTGTCATTTCTTTCTCCAGGGGATCTTGCCGACCAGGGAGCTAGAGCCTCTCCATTTGGACATGAGCCAGTGTCCAGAATGGGATGAAGAGTGAAGAGGATGGACTCTAGATGACTCTTGGTTTCAGGCCTGCTGTGTGACCTTGGACAGGTTATGCTAACCTTTCTGTATCTCAATTTTCACACCAGCAAATGGAGATAGTAATAGTGTATGTATCTAATGGAGTTGCTGTCAGGATGTATTGAGTTAGTATCAGTAGAGTGTTTAGAACTAGGACTTGCAAAGAGTAAAGGCTCTGTGTTAGTTGCTATCATCATCACCATTACCATCACCACTGTCTTATCACACCACCGTCATCACCATCAACAACATCATTTCATAACACAGCTATTTTGTTTGTAATGACATTGGCAAAAGACAGATTGGGAGTCTGTGAATCTCTTAAGGCCTTTAGAAGATGCCTCTCCTTACATGTCTTCTTTTTTACAGGGAGAGATGGGTGCTGAATTCCAAGCTGCCACTTACTAATTATACTGATCTTTTCAGCCTCAGGGGCTTCCCTGGTAACTCAGATGGTAAAGAATCTGCCTGCAATGTGAGAGACCTGGGTTTGATCCCTGGGTCAGGAAGATTCCCTGGAGAAGGGAATGCCAACCCACTCCAGTATCTTGCCTGGAGAATTCCCCAGACCAGGGGGTCACAAAGAGTTGGGCATAACTAAGTAATGAACACTTCAGCCCCAAATTCCCCAGGGGAGGTGGACACTCAGGTTTGTCAGGATTTCTTCCAGCTGCTGACCTGGGGCGGGTGGTATCTAGAAGACTTTCCTGTTTGGGACAGAAGTTTTGGCTGTTCTTTTTGACCCAAAGGGTCATATGGAGGATCAAAGTGAAACCGTGGCCTTTGCTGAGCTCAGTTTAAGGATTTAAGGATGAGTGGGTGACGGTGTCTGGCTCTGCTGTGTGGTGCCCGGCTCTGCTGTGTGGTGCCCTTTAGTCTGGAGCGTCTGTCACACCCAGAGACAGGCTGTTCTGGGGTGGGTTTGCCACCTGAATTGCACTGCCTGTTTAAAATGGTTTTCATTGTTTTATTTCTTAGATCTCAGTGATAGGCCACCCACTTCCCTCTCTTTGTGCACCTGGTGGTTATGATTGTTAATCTTAAGAAACCACAATGCAAATATACATATATCTGCACTACAGTTTTTTTTTTTCTAAATCTGAACTCTTTACTGATGATTCTCAAATTAGGTAGGTCATCTTATAAGAAAAAGAAAAGAAAAGAAATAAGCCCTCAATTAAGCAAGAATATTGAGAATAATTCAAGGTTTTCATCCTCTAATTTAAGAGGAAGGGACAGCACCTTTTCCTGGTGTCGTCTCTCAGAGCCCCCTCAATTTTCTTCTTCTTTTTTTTAAAGTACTTCACTAGGCCCAAGACCTGCTGGCACATTTTTTTTTTAATAATTTTTAAATTATTTTTTGGCCCCATCGAGTGGCATGCAGGGTCTTCCTCTCTCAACCAGGGGTCGAACCCACGCTCCCTGAAGCTGAAGCACTGAGTCTTAACCAATGGACTGCCAGGGAAGTTCCCCTCAGTTTGCTGAACCGTTTGAGGGAAATAGGAGGTTGATGCATAGTAATATGTCACGCCGTGGAAAGGTGAGTCTTAGCATCCCCATGTGGGAGTGCTCTGATTTCATTTCAATTTGCTATTTACTCAGTTACCTGGAACTTCAGAGGCTAAACCTGACAGTCTGGAAGATACTGACTAAAATGCTCAACGAACGACTCTTCCAGGGGCTGTGCTTTAACGTAGGCTTAACTCAGTATCCAGGGTGTCCATGATGGAGGGCAATTTTTTCAATGATCTGTTGATTTAAGTACTTTTTAGTTTTATTTCTTAAATTTTTTTAAATTGAGATATAATTGACATACATTATATAGCTTCAGGTGTACAACATCATGATATGATATTTGTGTATATTTTGAAGTGATCACCCCAATAAGTGTAGTTAACATAAACCATCACTCAGAGTTACAACATTTTTTTCTTTCTTGTGGTGAGAACTTTTAAGATCTACTCTCTTAACAGCTTTCAAATATTCGATACAGTATCATTAACCATAATTGCCATGCTGTTCATTACATTCCCATGTCTTATTTAATACATGGAAGTTTGTACCTTTCGACCTCCTTCACCCATTTCACCTCCCTCCCTCCCCATCTCTGGCAACTACCAATTTGTTCTCTGTATCTATGAAGTTTTTCTTTTTTAGATCCCATGTAGAAATGAGATCTTACAGTGTTTGTCTTCTTGTTTCCTCAAATGCCCTCAAGGTCTCCTTTGTCTCTAATGGCAAGATTTCAATCTTTTTTATAGATTAATAATATTCAGTTGTGTGTATATATATAGTAGTGGTGGTTTAGTCGTTCAATTGTGTCTGACTCTTTTGACCCCATGGATTGTTTGTAGCCCACCAGGCTCCTCTGTCCATGGGATTTTCCAGGCAAGAATACTGGAGTGGCCTGCCATTTCCTTCTCTAGATATACATACCTAAAGATACATATATACACACCTGAAGATATATGTATTTGGAGAAGGGAACATATCTGGAGTCCATGGGATCTCAAAGAGTTGGACACAACTGAGCACAAATATACATATCACACTACCTTATCCATTCATCTGCCAATGGACGCTTGGTTGTCTCCATACCTTGGTTATGAACATGGGGGTGCATATATCTTTTTCTGTTTAGTGTTTCTGCACTGATCACATTCAAAGATGGGCAGTTCTGGGGAACATTTGTTACCTGCACTGCACTACTGATTTTTAACTGCTTCTCTTTCGTGAAGGCCGTCTGACAGCCGGGAGGAGGAAGGCTGTTTCTTTAATAGCTGACCCTGAGCTACTGAGGAGTTTGCCAGGATTGTCTTAAATCCCCACCTCCTTTCCCCACCCCTCATGGACTTCAACCTCTGTTCATCTGTTCTCCCTTCCAGGGACCTATAGTCCTGGATCCTCAGCTTTCAAGGATTAGCGACCTAATCTGATCAGTGGGTTACGTTCATCTGTGCTGATGTTTTTCTGGAACAAAGCCCCACTTCTAGGTTACTCAGTTCAGTCGTGTCCGACTCTTTGCGACCCCATGGACTGCGGCATACTAGGCTTCCCTGTCCATCACCAACTCCCAGAGCTTGCTCTAACTCATGTCCATTGAGTCAATGATACTCTCCCACCATCTCATCTTCTGTCATCCCCTTCTCCTCCTTTTCCTCCTTCTAGGTTACTCAGAAGTTGTTAATAATGCTTTTTTTTTTTGGCCCTCTCAAAAAATAAAGCTGTCATCTGAGTGGACAGTGGGGTGACCAGCCATCCTAGCACGCCTGAGACTTAGTGAGGGGGCTGATGAGGGATTTCCAACTTTAAAATCATCACAGTCCCAAACAAACCAGATCACCCAGCCCTTGTCCTTTTGGGTGGGAGGAGAAAGGAACCCCAGGACAGATGGCCTGGGGAGAGAACTGGGGGTGATGAGGCTGGGCTTGCTGATAACCCTTTCTGGGGGTGAGACTGGTTTATCAATGAACTCCTCGTGATAAGCAGCTTCCTGGAACTTCTGAGTACAGTGATCGCTGGCTCCTCGACGTGAGTTTTCCGGGAACGGCTTCCGTAGCCTGGCCATGTGCGGTGAGTGCTGTCGGTGGCGGGTGGGGAGAACCTGTCTCAGGCACTGTCGTTAATCATTGGTTCCACGGAGTCTGGCTTGGTTTTCCCTGGAAGGAATGGGACAAATAGGAAATAATCAAGGAACAGTTTGGTGCAACCCCAGGCAGAGCCGAGGACTGTATGGTCAGCAGACTTCAGAAAAGGCAAAAGGAAATGCTCACCAGAGAGTCACAGAAAAGGGTCCAGAGCTGGGGAGAACTTACTGACCTGACTTGAGTGGGAGTGAGGTGGTAGCCGGGTGGACAGAAAGGTCACGTGGGATATTGAAGGACAGCATTTAAGGGGAGTGATTGGCCCCACTGGCCGGCATCTATTAGACGACGGAGAGGAGGAGGGAGGAGGGGAGGAAGGTGAAGGAGGAAAGGAGGGGAGGCATGACAGATTATCGAGTGTTTCCTCATGTCCGGCACCATCCTGTGTGTTCTGTATAACATCGCATTCATTCTCACCCGACACGCAGGGGCAGGCGCAATTAACCTTCTGTTGTAGATGAGCAAAGAGCTGCCCTGGGAGATCAGGTACTTTGCCCATGTCACAGACTACTCAGAGCAACATAACTGGAATCTGCACTTGGGGAACATTCCAGCAGAATGAGCTCAGACAGTGGCATTTTATCTAGGTTCGTCTTGTCCAGGATACAGGAAAGATCAGAGGGGCTGGAAATCCCAGGAAGGAGAGACCCAGCTGGAGACTGCTGCAGGAATCTGGGTGGAAGGCTAGGAGACCTGGGCGAAAAGGATTTCAAAGGAGAAAGCTGTGCTGGGGTCCGAGTGATGTTCAGGAAAAGGGTGGTGGTGGGGAGTCTGGTTTCTATCTTGAGGGCTTGGAGAGGAGTTGGGATCATTAACTGGATCCAGTTTACAAGAACATGAGTGATCTTTATTCACCTAATCGTGTTTGGGTCTTTGGGCAGGTTGTTTATTAGTCCCCCTGAGCCTTGGTTTCTTCATCTGTGAAATGGGAGTAGAAATAGGACATCTTACAGGAATTTGAGAGGCTCTGTTGTTTAGTTGCTCAATCGCGTCTGACTCTTTGTGACCCCACGGACTGCGGCATGCCAGGCTTCCCTGTCCTTCACCATCTCTTGGAGTTTGATCAAACTCATGTCCATTGAGTCGGTGATGCCATCCCAGCATCTCATCTTCTGTCACCCTCTTCTCCTCTTGCCCTCAATCTTTCCCAGCATCAAGATCTTTTCTAATGAGTTGGCCCGTAGTATCAGGTGGCCAAAGTGTTGGAGCTTCAGCTTCACAATCAGTCCGTCCAATGAATAGATTTCCTTTAGCATTGACTGATTTGATCTTGCAGTCCAAGGAACTCTCAAGAGTCTTCTGGAGCACCACAGTTTGAAAGCATCAGTTTTTCGGTGCTCAGCCTTCTTTATGGTCCAACACATACATTCATACATGACTACTGGAAAAACCATAGCTTTGACTAGACGGACCTTTATCCGCAGTGACGTCTCTGCTTCTTAATACACTTGTCTAGGTTTGTCATAGCTTTTCTTCCAAGGAGCAAGCATCTTCTAATTTCATGGCTGCAGTCACCATCCACAGTGATTTTAGAGCCCAAGAAAATAAAATCTGTCACTGTTTCCATTGAGAGGACTGAAGCCCATGTCTATAAATAGTTTGGAAGGACTTGAAGTCAGAATAGGGCTTTAAGTAGTGTTACTTTTTAGAGATCACCTTCAAAATTGCTGATTTGCAGGGACATTTGCATCTGCCTGCAATGCAGGAGACCTGGGTTTGATCTCTGGGTCGGGAAGATCCCCTGGAGAAGGAAATGGCAACCCACTCCAGTACTCTTGCCTGGAAAATCTCATGGACAGAGGAGCCTGGCAGGCTACAGTCTCTGGGGTCTCAAAGAGTCGGACATGATTGAGCGACTTTACTTACTTACTTATTGCTTCCAAAACATTCTAGTTTGACAAGGAAGAGATGGGCTTCCTTGTTTCTCCTCTGCTTGGTTAAAATAGCCCTTCTCCATGTGGATCTGCAGTTCCAGCATGTTGAACACCAAGTCCTGATGGGGGAGGGATTGCCTTCTTCCCTCATTACATGAAACTCACCCTCCCTCAGATGAAAGTGTTAGTTGCTCAGTGGTGTCCTACTCTTTATGACCCCAGGGACTGTAGCCAGCCAGGCTCCTCTGTCCTTGGAATTCTCCGGGCAAGAATACTGGAGTGGGTTGCCATTTCCTTCTCCAAGGGATCGTCCCAACCCAGGGACTGAACCCAGGTCTCCTGCATGGCAGGCAGATTCTTTACCCTCTGAGCCACCAGGGAAGCCCAGATGATGGTGGACAAATGACAGAGGCCTGCGGTGTCATTACTTGAAAAGGAAGCAGTTTCCCTGGGCTCGTCAGCCCTGCCGTCGGTCAGGTGCCTCCAGCTCTCCAGATGCCCTTTCCTCTGGACTTTTCCCCAAGAGGCTGGGGTCACTCCCAGATACGAATGCCAGGGCAGGGCTCTACCGTTTTGCCTCCTGGCTGAGGATCTGTTTGCTTTTGCAATTAAGAAAATGACTTCAGTTGTTAATTTTCACTTGGAATAGATACAGGAGGCATTAGGTTTTGGGGGCACACACACACACAAAATCAGTACTTCTTTAAGGCCTATAGGGTTTGGCATAAAAATCACACTAATTGAGCTGTGTTAAAAAGTACCCTAAATTCCCTAATTGTTCTGGACTGTGCAGATTTAGAAGAAGAATGATGATTCTAATGACATTAATAGCCACCTTTATTGGGTGCCCAGGAGACTCCTGTGTGTATCACCCAGAGATCCTCCGAGGCGTAGGGATTCTCATCCCTGGCTTTTAAATGGAGAAAATGAGGCTTGGGGAGAACAAATGGTTTGCCCGAGGCCACTCGATTAGTAAGGAGTGGGCCCCAAGTTCACACTGGCCCTCCCTGGCCCCACACCCGTTCTCCTGGACTGCGTTGCCTCCGAGAGATCTCATGTTGCCCAAAACGGAAACTTCAAGGTGTCTGGCAAACAGGAAGAATCGTATACACATTTTTTCAAACTTATAGATTATCAAAACCAGGAAGTTTCAGACTGATTTAAATTTTGCATTTTAAGTCAAACCTCACGTTCAAGAGGCTTTGAGAAGACTTTGCTGCCCATGACCTGAGCGCTTCGTGTTCTGATCCCCTCTCACTTCCCTCCCCTCTCCTTTTCCTTCTTTCTCCCCCACGCCTCCCTCCTCTGTCTCCCCTCCCCCCTCACCTCTTCTTCTGTTCCACTCCTGTTGAATGCCACTCTCCTTGGGTGATCTCTTAGTCGTGAGACACTGTGAGCTTCTTTTCCTTTTTTTAATTTGTATTTCCAGTACATTAAATTTACTCATACAAACATTCTAAAAATGTACAATTTTTCCTTTTTTAACAAAGTATAATAAAACATAACTCCCCCAAAACAGAATACTTGACATCTGCAATTCAAAATCAAACAAGAGGAATGTTTGTAATTACAAACATTTACATACAAATATTTACATACAAATGTACATACAAATGATTACAAAACCATATCTTTTATAAAAATATAAAGTTACATGCAATTTTGTAGAATTGTCACAAAAGAATGGCTCAAAAATGGGAGAGTTTTCCTCCATTCCTAAGAAGAAAATGTGTCCCTTAGGAAGCTTTGAAGATTTGTGAGTACACAAGGTCTTCCGTTTCAGCACCCTGTCTTTGTGAGCTTTTAAAAAAAACGAAGAGTTCGTGGACGTTGGCCTTGAGAACAAAGTGGAAGGCGGGCCTGGGAGGCACTTTGTGAAGTGGACCAGGCTTCAGGTGCCTGGAGCCAGGGAAATCAGGCCTCTAGTGTTTCACACATGGAGTGTTTACCGTGGGCCTGGAACTTCGCCATGTCCTGTGGGACCCTCGGCTGAAGGAAGACGGGTCCCTGGCTCCAGACGCTGGCTGTGTGGATGGTTAGGGAGATCCTGGCGCTTCCACCTGCCTCCATGGGAGCAAGGAAAGACCTAGGAGGAGCGTCTCCCAGCTGTTTCTCCTGGTGGCAGGTGGACACGGTGGGTTCCGGCTGGGCTCTAGGGGTGCACGTGCAGACACTGCACCCACGTTTCTCTTTACCAGTGTCCCGAGCTCACGGTAGTCACCCTCACGCCCTCCTGGGGTTGAGTTTATAGCTCCCACCTTCCAGGAGAAGTGCTCAACCACCCCTGGTGTCAGTCATAAGACGGTGTGTGCGTGGGAACCGTGGACACGGGAGGGCTGCCTATCCAGCTCTGAGGCGGGATCTCTGCCATTGGCCATGCAAGGTGGGTTTGATTGCTGGGCCCCAAAATACCTGAGGCCATCGGGCTTCCTGCAGAGGACCCTGGAGGAGTTTGTGGGCGTGTGCAGGCGCGTCTTGGAGCGGAGAGTCGGCTCCCATCCGGCTGGCTGCAGCTGTTCCTCTCTGACTGTGTTGTCTCCAGCCCAACAGAGGAGAGTCCTGACCAGCCCTTTGACCACATTGTTCTTGGGGGAGCACTGTTCTTCGTGGCTGCCCGTGGCCTCCCACATCAAACTGTCTTCTGACCCTCACCTCCTCAGATCAGCAACTCTTTAATTCAGCCTGGTGGGCTATAGTCCATGGGGTTGCAAAGAGTTGGGCACGACTGAGCAACTAAACAGCAAGTCCTCCCTGGGATGTTGGGAACACCGTCCATCATTACTCACTGATTTTCTCTGGATACCTAGGATGGAGTTGACCACATTAGCTGTTTGACCCCCGGATCCCTCCCGTGTTTCAATAGGGACAGGAACACTTTCCTGCACATGAGATGAAAATTCTATTCTTGCCTGGAGAACTCCATGGACAGAGAAACCAGGTGGGCTCTACTGTCCATGGGATCACAGAGAGTCAGACATGATCGAGCAAGTAACACTTTTCACTCTCATCTTCTTGGTTGAAAACCAGTTGTCAGAAAGGGGACAGAGTACTTCCAGTTTATTGCCTCTTCCTGTATCTTCCCTCCACCCTTGAACTGTTGCTTTTTTTTGTTGTTGTTGTTTTTTAATAGTTAATTTGTTTTGGCTGCACTAGGCCTTCGTTGCTGTGGGCAGGCTTCCTCTGGGTGCAACGAGCAGGGGCTGCTGTTTGTTGTAGAGCACAGTCCCAGGTGTGTGGGCTTCAGCAGTTGCTCCTCATGGGCTCAGTAGTTGTAGCACACGAGCTGAGTTGCTCTGAAGCATGTGGGATCTTCCTGGACCAGGGATCGAACCCATGTCCCCCGCATTGCCAGGTGGATCCTCATCCATTGTCCGACCAGGGAAGTCCCCCCCAGTTGTTTTTTCATGACCTTTACATGGAGTAAGGAAAAATGCTTCCTTTCCAGAATGTGTTTACCCTTTAGGCCCTTATGGAATTTTCTAGAAAGAGGGTAGAGACCCTGAAGGTGGGATTCAGGTGGCAGGTGCATGACCTGTTCTGGTGGGAGGGTCATCATCCGTTTGTCAGGTGGGGTGGGCAGCAGTCCCTCACAGGCTGTGGGAGCAGGAGTGACTTCAGTGGCAGGTGGGGGTGGCTGGTGCTCACGTGTCCATCCAGCCCACCCTTGGAAAGGTCTTTGGCCGGAAGCAAAAAGCACTGAAAGGAAATTTGACAAAATGCTCCTGTGCAAATTCTAAATGGAGTTAAGTGTGCAAAGAGTAAGTGGGAGCAGGTTCCAGCCTGAAGACCTGCTGACCTTTGTAGCGACATTTGAACCTTTACACCTAGGGCTGTGTGGTGGGCCCAGGCCAGGACTCAGCAGAACATCCTCCAGTGTTGCAGACAGGCTCCAGGGCAGACAAGATTTTTCAGAACATGTCAGAGGCACCACCAATGCTTTTCTTTTGAGAGTGACCATCATCGTAGGCGCTCAGAAACGTTGCATTTCGAAGGGCGGACCTACGAATCTGGGTTATCCAAGTGCTTGGATCTTCACTGGAAACAAAAAGACACTCTGATCTCTCAAACTGCCTAATTGGATTTTATCAGAAATTTATATATACAAAAATTTCCCCGTAGGCTGAGAACTCTGCTGAGAAACCTTAGCCCAGAGTGTAATTAGCCTGAGAGAATGATCAGCATTGGAAAATAAAACTGCATACGATAAAGCGTCCTAATTATCGCAGTGGTGTCAGTTATTCACCCGTAATGCCTGTGTGTTTATCCCATCATCTCGTCTGGTAATGACCGTGACTAGGACGATACTCCCTTGGTGTTGTCCAGTAATGGGCGGTGGAGATGGCGTATCTTTGCCTTAATTTTTGCTGGCACATCCTGGTGGCATTGAAGCACATTAAAGTAATAAAATCAGGAAGGCGTCCTAGTCACCCCCGCCATGTTCCCGTAACCCCCTCATTTACAACAAACCGAGACAGATTTAAGGTGAGGCAACACTGGACATGCAAATCCTCTTTTTGGGCAGTCGTGGCGACTGGCTGATTCTGCTAAAATGCCTGACAGCCTTCAGACCAGCACCCGAGCTGGGTCGAACAATTCAGTTTGAGGGTCACGTGGGTGGGAAATGTACAAAGGCGACTTTCATCACTACCTTCTGGACTGTGGGCATTGTGCCTTGCGGACCATCATTCCACCTTCCAGGTTCTGTGTTAATTCCCAGTTCCAGTTCTGGGAAGGAACCTGTTAAGAAGGTGACGTTTTTACCTGGCTGGATGACACAGGCCATTTTTAGGTTTTAAAAGATGAGTTGCTCCTCCCTCCCTTTTTGTTTCTCCTTAAGAAGGAGCTACCAGGGTTCAGGAAAAGCTGAGAACAATTTCAAGGGAAAACACTGGCTTGAGTTTGAAACCATGAAAGAGACAGAGCAGTGAGGCAGAGAGACCCGTGCAGGGCAGCTGTTCCCCAGATGCCGCAGAAAGCAGCGGGTCCCAGGCACAGAGCTCTTGGGCAAAGCCAAGACGCCCTGGCTCCTCGGGGATCTTGCCCCATTCAGCATAGTTATAAGAGGATTCCAGAGGTTAGAGACACAAGAGAGAAGGAGAAGCAAAATGGCCTGACTCTGCAGAACTTACCCCAGGCTTGACTGAGCTTAGTGTAACCACTATAAAAATAAAGAGGTTTAGAAGCTGTGGAACAAGTTAGGACTGGCCAAAATACGTGCCTTTGTGTCCTTGAACTTTCATCTCCTCCTTCGCCCCCTTTTCTGGCGTGACTCTGCCCAAACCTGCGGTGGTTAAGACAGCACCGTGATTTAGGAGGGGTCCCCAGCAACAAGCTACTCGGAGTTTTATGTGACTGAGCTCTGCGCTGATGCTTGCTCCAGGACACAGCTGAGAGGAGACTGGGCAGCCTTCAAAAGGGCCATGAGGCTGTGGGTCCCCACCCCCCCCCCCCGGCAGGGTGTGGCCTCAGGCAGCCACAGGGCCATCTGCAGGGGTCCCAACTGTCACATCCCTAATCTGTCACAGACACCAGGCTGTTCAGTCGCTCAGTCGTGTCTGACTCTTTGCTACTCCAAGGATTGCAGCATGCCAGGCTTCCCTGTCCTTCACTATCTCCTAGAGTTTGCTCACACTCATGTCCAATGAGTTGGTGATGCCATACAACCATCTCATCCTCTGTTGTCCCCTTCTCTTCCTGCCTTCAATCTTTCTCAGCATCAGGGTCTTTTCCAATGAATTGGCTCTTTGCATCAGGTGGCCAAAGTATTGGAGCTTCAGCTTCAGCATCAGTCCTTCCAGTGACTATTCAGGGTTGATTTCCTTTAGGATGGACTGGCGTGATCTCCTTGCAGTCCAAGTCCAAGGGACTCTCAAACATCTTCTCTAGCATGACAGTTCGAAAGCATCAATTCTTCAGCGCTCAGCCTTCTTTTTGGTCCAACTCTCACATCCATACATGACTATTGGAAATACCAGGTGGACCTGCCCATAAATGTTAGAAGGGGAAAGGGAGAGCTGGAGGAGTTGGAGGGGGTGAAGCCAGTGCCCTGAGCTTAGGGGACTCTGAAGTCACTTATCTGAGTCTATTGGTGCCTCTTCATGTATATTAAGTTCACCCATTGTCTTTACACTTATGCAACTGGATTTATCAGCTAGAAGTTCTTACAAGAACCTTCTCATCAACAGATCATCCATTGGGGTGTGATTCAAACCATTCTGTCTTATGCATTAACCGTAACACTGGGCCAGTCTTATCTCATGTCCAAGGTGGGGCTGAGGCCCTGGACTGCCAGCATTATGTTGTTACCTTGCCAAACTTAAAATTTCAGATCTCTGGACCCCATACAATACCCACTGAATCTGACTCTATTTTTTTAAATGACTACTTTTGCTTCTTTTTTTTTTATTGGAGTAAAACGTGCAGTAAAGGAAACAAACCTTAATTAAGACTGTCAAGGTGAGTATACCCACCATGTTGCCATCACCCAACTCAAGCTATAGAGTATTTCCACCACCCTAAGGGCTCCTTCCACCCTTTCCAGAAAATACCCAGCTGCCAAAGGCAGCTCTTCTTCTGACTCCCATCACCCAGTTTACCTGTGTTTGAACTTCACCTACATTGGCCTCTCCTAAAGGACTCTCGAGTCTGGTTTCTTTCCCTCCACATTACGTGTGTGAGATTTATCCACATTGTGGTTTGTAGTAATAGCTGTTTTTTTTCCACTGTGGTGTGAGTGTGTGGTGCAGTGTGGGGTAGTCTATGAGCATGCATGATAAGTTGCTTCAGTTGTGTCTGACCCTTTGTGACTCCATGGACTGTAGCCCACAAGGCTCTTGTCCATGGGATTCTCCAGACAAGGAGACTGGAGTGGGTTGCCGTGCCCTCCTCAGGGGATCTTCCCAACCCAGGGATCAAAGCCACATCTCTCACATCTCCTGCATTGGCAGGCAGGTTCTTTACCACTAGTGCCATCTGGGAAGCCCGTATATGAGTATGTGAGTGAAGTTGTTCAGTCATGTCTGACTCTTTGCGACCCCATGGACTGTAGCCCACCAGGCTCCTCCATCCATGGAATTTTCTAGGCAAGAGTACTGGAGTGGGTTGCCATATGAATATACTACCATTTATTTATTCATTCTACTCTTGGTGGTGCCTGAGTTGTTTCCACGTTTTGGCTATGACGCTAAAGCTGCTAAGAGTATTCATTTAAGTGCTTTTTGTGCCCCTAACACTCATTTCTGTTGGGAGTGGAATTGCTATGTCATAGCATAAATGCATGTTTATTTGGATAAATAATTGCCAAACAGTTTTCCAGAGTGGTTGCACCAATTTGCACTCTCACCAACAGTGGATGGGGAGTCTGCTGCTCCACATTCCTGTCCACACTTGATACTGTCTGAGCTTTTCATTTTAGCCATTCGGGTATGTGTGTCGTTGAATCTATTGTGGTTGTAACTTGCTGTTGGCTAACGATGTTAAGAACCTTTTCACATGCTTGTTGGCCATCTGGGCTTCGTCTTTGTGAAGAGGCTGATCGAGTCTTTTTTAAAATTGAGTTTGGGGTCTCTTATCAACTCTTCATTTGTAGGAACAGCTTGTTATGAACAACCTCTCGAGGTGACTTAAGAAGTTCATGCCAGAGAACCACCTCTGAAGAATTTCTTAAGATGTTCAATTTTCTTGAGGCATCTTTTTTCCTTTCTTCAATTCTCAAACCAGCAGTTGACTTTGTCCCTTTCTGTTATTCAGGTTATAGATTCAGTGCTTTCCTCTCAATTCCCTTTGGACTGCACGTGGCATAAATGGACTTCCTGGCTTAAATATGGCTATTTCTGTCATCGGAGCCTGGCTGAGTCTCCTGGTCTTTCCGGCAGCTTTTTGTTAGCACTATAACCTTGTTGGGAGGAGAAAGATGGGAAGAGAAAGAAGAGTTTGGGAACTGCCCCAGGAGGACAAAGTCTACGGCTCCCCTCTCTTCTCTGACATCTGCCTTTCTTTTTTCCTGGAAGCCCACAGAAGGGAGGATGTCTGCTCAGTGTTCTGTGTCTGCGTCCGGGTACATGTGTGTGGATGTGACCCACTCAGGTTATCAGGGAGACGTTTCCACCTGTTTTCCTACCCGTCATATCAACTGAACAATCTGCCATCTAAGTACAAATGCTCCCCAATGGAGGAGGGGACCTAAACATTTTATAGTGTCCCTGGGTCCTAGAACTCATAGGAACCAGCCCTCATTCCAGAGATGGAAACTAAAGTAGAGAATGCTGGGGATCATGTCCCAGTGGGAGAGCCTGCTGATCTTTTTTTACAAATGGTCATCCTGGCAAGAGAGGTGTGTCTCTTCTAAAGACGATCAAGAGATGGAGGGAGGGGAAGAGTATGTCTTTTTTTTTGCCTTTAGTAATAAAGGGGGTTCCCTCTGGCTGCTCTTTTCCCTCTGAGAACTGCTATTTAGAGGCCCTGAGTGGCAGGAAGTGGTGAGGAGGTGGAAGGAAGGCAGAAAGCTCAGCCAGTGTGTGTGTCCTCCCCACCCACACCTCCCAATTGGAGGCTGGGGGAAGGGACCTCAGAAGGCTACTTATAGCATCATCACTGTTAACAAACATTCACCATGATTTTGTGTGTGTGCAGAGTCTGGCATTTGTAATTGTGAGACTGGTTCTGATGAAGATCTCCTCTTCCATTTGCAGGCAGGCTGTGATGGTGAGAGTATTGGAAATTGCCCATTTTCTCAGCGTCTCTTTATGATTCTCTGGCTAAAGGGCGTTATATTTAATGTGACAACAGTGGACTTGAAAAGGTAAGACCAGGTTTCTGCAGTATTGAAATAACTATTCTCAGTTCCCTATACACACAGGCACACAGAGAGACACCCAGGCAGACACATACAGACACACAGACATACAGACACAGGCACATACACAGACCCAAATACAGCCAAAGACACACACATACACACACTCAGACAGACACACAGAGACGGACACACACACACAGATGGAGACACACAGAGACAGACACACACAGAGGCACCCAGAGACACAGACACACAGGCGTGTACACCCACACAGATGGAGACACACACACAGACGCACAGACACAGGCACATACACAGACCCAAATATAGACAGAAACACACAGACACACACATACACACACTCAGAGACACACAGAGACAGACACGCACAAAGGCACCCAGAGACACAGACACACAGGCGTGCACGCACACACAGATGGAGACACAGACACAGGCACATACACAGACACAACACACAGAGAGAGACACGCACAGAGGCACACAGACACAGGTGCACACGCACACACGAACAGATGGAGACATACAGACACAGGCACAAACACACACACACACACACACAGATGGAGACACACAGGTACACGCATGCACACTCCTAGGACCCATGGGCCCTGTCCCAGGCATGTCCACCCTGGGTCAGGACCCTGGGTTGGAGCGGGTGTACGTGGGCCACAAAGTCATTACAGGATGGGGTCAGAGGTAACCCGAAAGGAGGAGGAGGAGGGGAACCGGGAGGAACCTGCCCACCCCATGGTTGGTCAGCTGTGACCCTCTCTGGAGCCTGCCTGAGCCCCCCTCCTGGCTGATAACACTGGGGAGGGTTAACTTTCAGCCTGTCTCCAGATAAAGGAAAGGAAAGTGTGGCCACACTTTCCTTGCCATTAGGACAGTTTGTAAACTTCCAGTTGCCTTTGAAGTTCTCAAGGGTGGTTTCTTTTCCACTGGTGTGTGTATGTGTGGCGGGGGGCATGGTTAAGCCTTGGCAATGATCCCAACCTTGGCACTGCCCTTCCTCCCTGCCCAGGAAACCCGTGGACCTGCAGAACTTGGCTCCTGGCACCAACCCACCTTTCATGACTTTTGATGGTGAAGTCAAGACAGATGTGAATAAGATCGAGGAGTTCTTAGAGGAGAAACTGGCTCCCCCAAGGTGGGCCTCGTCAAAACCAGTGTTGGCAACTCGGTTGTCACTTTTCCCTGTTCACAGACAGTTCAAAGCTCTGGTGCTGTGTGTTGGTTTTCTGAGGCTGTGGCGCTTACCTCCTGAGCTGTACCTGTGGGGTGCCACAGGAAACACAGCAAGATTAGAAACCCTGAGTCTAGGTGGCTGGGGTTTCTCTACTCTGCCATTTGGCAATTAGGGTTTGATGGCAGGGAGTGGGCCGATGTCACGTGGGTGGCCTGTTTTGATGGCCCATTGGGAATGTGTGTTACATGCAACATCGCAGCAGGCTGGGCCTGCAAGGGAGCCTTCTAGTTCATCATCTTTATTTCAGTAGGGAGAGAACCGAGACCAGCAAGGCCAGGGGGCCCTCCATCCTAGGATGAGAATAGTCCACCCAGTGCTTTACTCCTGGCTGGTGTTGCTCCCAACTTTGTAGATGGAAATATTAGGAAAACATTTAAGGAGCAGTTTTCATTTTTATATCTGCACAGCGAAAGGCATTTCTTCCCCTCCTGCTTTGTATTCTGACTCAAACATTGCTGATCTGTGATATTTTCACTTTGAACTTTTCAAGGTACCCTAAGCTGGGAACCCAACACCCTGAATCTAACTCTGCCGGAAATGATGTATTTGCCAAGTTCTCAGCATTTATAAAAAACACCAAGAAGGATGCAAATGAGAGTGAGTCCCTCCCATCTTCCTGTTTTCTGTTTTCTCCATGAACCTCTATTCCGCCTCTGGTGTGGCTTCTTATAAGATCCGGGGAGTTCTGACTCACTGCACAGCGGGGAGGGACCTGGGTATAGAAATAAGGGAAAAATATCTCCCACCCTGAGCCTGCACATGGGTTTCAGGGACTGAGTGCTTTTCTAGAGATTGTCCAGAAAAGGATATTTTTAGGAGAAAACCATCACCATCAGTGATTCCTTGCTGTCCCATGGAATTCAGGGTGAATGAACCTTCTATTGGTGCTTCTTTCATTATATGATTTCCATAAAGTTTTTTTTTAATTTTTAATTTTTTAAAAAATGTTTTGGTCACATGGTGTGGTATGTGGGATCTTAGTTCCTTGACCCTGCATTGGAAATGCAGAGTCTTCTTTAGTTTATTTATTTTTAGTTGGAATGTAATTGCTTTACCATATTGTGTTGGTTTCTGCCATACATCAACATGAATCAGCCATAGGTATACACCTGTCCCCTCCCTCAGAGCCTCCCACCTCCCACCCCATCCCACCTGGAAAGCACAGAATCTTAACCATTCAGTTCAGTTCCATCGCTCAGTCGTGTCTGACTCTTTGCAGTCCCATGGACCGAAGCATGCCAGGCCTCCTTGTCCATCACCAACTCCTGGAGTTTACCCAAACTCATGTCCATTGAGTCGGTGATTCTCACCATGAAAGTTTCTCCATATAGATTTTTGAATAAATGAATGAGTTCTAGAAGCAGCAGTGTTGTGTAGAGAGCAGAATTATTTTCCAGGGAGAAGTGAATCTTTTATTTAGATCTCATAAACCCACCTGTCTCCTTCCTGACTCTATAACACTCACTGGCTGTGTCTCATGATATCTAGAGAGAGGAGGGCAGGAGGAGAAGGGGATGACAGAGGATGAGATGATTGGATGGCATCATTAACCCAATGGACATGAGTCTGAGCAAGCTCTGGGAGTTGGTGAAGGACAGGGAAGCCTGGCTTGCTGCAGTTCACGGGGTCGCAAAGAGTTGGACACGACTGAGTGACTGAACAACAACAAAGACAGAGGAGACGTGGACTTCCATGGCTCATCTTAGTTGTTTTCTGCCTTCCTATTTTAGTTTATGAAAGGAACCTGTTAAAGGCCCTGAAGAAGTTGGATAGTTATCTGAACAGCCCCTTGCCCGATGAGATAGATGCCTACAGCACCGAGGAAGCTGCTATTTCTGGAAGGAAGTTCCTGGATGGCAATGAGCTCACGCTGGCTGACTGCAACCTCTTACCCAAGCTCCACATTATTAAGGTTTGTACCTTGGGTGCTGAATACATGAATGGGGCTTTGTTTCATTTTGCTTTGATTTGTGTTTTTTTTTTGCCAAGGCAATCTAAAACACGGGCTCTTGAATTTAAAAGTCCAGCTTGTTTCTGTTCGCAGCAGCCAAGCCGCAAGTTTGAGATCTGTGGATGCTATTCTCAGGTGTTCCTCGGAGGTTCTCATGAATCATCTGAGAGCTTGGCTCTCATCCTTCCATCCTCACAGCTTCTTTTTTCCAGTCCTAACCCCCACAGCCTAAAGACAAGCTCTGTGAAAGCAACTTGAGGGAATACATTGATTATAACTGGTGTTTCACACTCCAGGCTTGGAGACGGTATGTGGAATCTGTGAGGATTAAAATGTGAACTCGGGAAATTCCCTGGTGGTGGTCCAGTGGTTGGGACTCAGCGCTTTCACCGGGGTGGCCTGGGTTCAGTCCCTGGGTGAGGAACTAAGAACCTGCAAGCTGAGCAGTGCAGTCCAAAAACAAAACATCAACCAAAAATCTGAGCCAACCTTGAAAATAAAATGTGAACTCAGTCAGTTGTTGGTGATGGGAAGAGTAAGCCTAACCCTGGGATAAGGGAGGAGGTTGGCTGTTAACACAGACCCCTTACAGCTGGTGAGCAGCTGCCAGCTCCTTGGCTGGACCACATGCAGCAGCCTGTTTTCCCAGGTGATCGAACACGAAATAAGAGTTGCTGGTCATGTATAATTAGGGTTTAAAGATTCCCTAGACCAGTGGTTCTCCAACATTAGTAGGCATAAGAATTGTGCCTGCTAATTTAGAAATGTGCCTGCTCAGGGGATCCAGTTGTGTCAGACTCTTTGTGACCCCATGGACTATAGCCCCCCAGACTCCTTTGTCCATGGGATTTTCCCAACAAGTTTACTGGAGTGGGTTACCATGCCCTCCTCCAGGGGATCTTCCTGACCCGGGGACTGAACCCACATCTCCTGCATTGTAGGCGGATTCTTTACCACTGAGCCACCAGGGAAGCCCTTTTAGAAATGTAAACCCGTCAGTTCAGCCCCTGACTTACTAAAATCAGAATTTCCGGGGGTGACTCTGAAATTCAGAAGCAGATGACCCCACCCTTGGTCTCCTTAGTTCCGGCTGCTCTCCAAAGTGCCCCAGTCTGGCTGTTACTCACAGCTGTTAGTTGCTGTATCATTATCACTGTTGCTATGCCCTTGTTCTGGGGCATCCTTATTATTCAGATCATACCAGGTCCAGAACTAGGTCCTTGGTATAAAGATAGGGAGATGGAAGAGAAGACATAGGGAAATACAAGTCAATGACCTTGTATTCTAATAATGTGTTTATTTGGCATTTTAGTTCAGTTTAGTTGCTCAGTTGTGTCTGACTCTTTGCGACCCCATGGACTGCAGGTTCATGGGGTCGCAAAGAGTTGGACACGACTGAGCAACACTGGGGTTGCAAAGAGTCTGACATGACTGAGCGACTGAACTGAACTGGACTGCAACATGTCAGGCTTCCCTGTCCATCACCAACTCCTGGAGCTTACTCAAACTCATGTCCATCAAATCAGTGATGCCATCCAACCATCTCATCCTCTGTTGTCCCCTTCTCCTCCAGCCTTCACTTTTTCTCAGCATCAGGGTCTTTTCCAAGGAATTGGCTCTTCAAAAGAGGTGGCCAAAGTATTGGAGTTTCAGCTTCAGCATCAGTCCTTCCAATGAATATTCAGGACTGATCTCCTTTAGGATGGACTGGTTGGATCTCCTTGTAGTCCATGGGACCCTCAAGAGTCTTCTTCAACACCACAGTTCAAAAGCATCAATTCCCACAGTCTGCAGCATGACTGTGCTGTGGGTGACTGGCCACCCCGTTACTCCAGTCATTATTTGCCTTTCTCTTCCTTCCCGACTCCATTCCCAGCCTTGCCCCATTCATCTTCTTTCTTCTCTCTTCCCTGATGTGTTCAAAGGGCACCAACCTGAAAGCTAAGCCTTGAGGATGCTGCTGATCCTCCAAGTGAATTTTCTTTTTAATAACTCTGCCAGTGTTCTGACATGTACAATTTCACGATGGCAACTCTCAATCCTTCAAATCCGCCACATTGGTAATTATCCAAACTGGACATTTGGGAGCCATTTTCCAACAGGTTATTTATGTTGCTGTGTCTGGTTTAGTCCCTTTATTAAACATATTCTCCTCATTGCTCTGACTAATGTAACATCACAGAAGCACATGGAGTTTAGGGAAGGCAAGAAAAAGACACACATATGTACACACATGCATATATACACAGACCAGTTGCCACTTGTTTAGCTCCTATAAAAAAAGACTGTTTAAAATGTCAGTAGAGGGGATAAACTTCAGAGTAAAATAAAGTAGTCCACGGCTCCAATAGAAGACCTAACTGCAAAATCTTCAAAGCCACTTAGCACTCAGAATACCCAGCAGCTTAATCATCTTCCAGAATGGAGCAGTTCTGAAAGGCAATGAGAATCAATCTACAGGAATTTATGGTAAGACAGGGAGAGAATAGAGGACTTTATAATCTATTCCCATCCTGAAACCAGCAAAAACATTCTGAAAATCTAAAGCATTATCTCCACCTTTATTTCTTTTTGGCTGCATTGGGTAGCACCTGGGACCTTGGTTCCCCATCCAAGGATTGAATCTGTACCCCCTGAATTGGAAGCTCAGAGTCTTAGCCACTGGACCACCAGGGAAGTCCCTCTCCACCTTTTGTAAAATTAGAAAAGGATGAACCGCCAACTCAAAGACTTAGACACTAGCTTCTCTAGATCTTCAGCAAGGTTCGGATGTCTGTAAAAGTAAATAATACAGCCTTGAAGTGCCCAAGCTTCTTTGTTTGAGGACAGAGCACCGAGTGGGCCAAGAGAGGCAGGGACCAGCCCTACGGAGATGAGATCTCTGTGGAGGCAGAACTGAAGGTGAAACTGTTCAGAGGTGTCACCTGTGTGTTCTGCCACTGTCCCCTGACCCAAAGCCACAGGGAGGGGAGATGGAGGGGAGCAGAGAAGGAAAGAGGCATTCTGCTTTGTGACTGCTGAGCAGAGAAAAGAAATAAGCTTGCAATCACTCAGAAGAGAGACTGTAGATGACCTCAGCATCACTTTTAGCCACGGCAACCTCCTCCTAATCTGTGAGCTTCAGAGTGGAGGAGGCACTAACCCTGACTTTGACCTTGACCCTCATGTGTCTCTGGGGCAGAGTATAGAGCAGTGTTTGAAGAGCAGGTGAAAAATGTTAGAGTGTTAGTCGCTCAGTTGTGTGTGATTCTGCGACCCATGGACTCTAGCCCGCCAGGCTCCTCCGTCCATGGAATACTCCAGGCAAGAATACTGGAGTGGGCTGTCATTTACTTCTCCAGGAGATCTTCCTGACCAGGAGTTGAACCTGGGTCTTCTGCATTGCAGGCTGTTTCTGTAGCATTTGAGCCACCAGGGAAGCCCCTTGATGAGCAGGTGTTTGAGGATAAATATCCAAATTGGTCTGCCTGTTGCCTGGCCTTCCTCCCATTGCTCTCCACCTTGTTTTTAAGCAAATAGTAGGTCCAACGGGTCTGCCCATTAAAGGATGGTTAGTAACCAAAAGGAATCCAACTGGGACCTCTATGTGGATAGGAAAGGGGGAAGGGTTAAATAGAACAAAAGAGAAAAAGGCAGATGAGAAACACCTCTCTTGTTAAGATTGGTCCAGTAACCAAAGAACTTTTCGGACAGATACTTCTCTACAGCCTCAAAGGAATGAAAGAGAACATGAACCCTTCCCTGATGGCTTAGTGGGTAAAAAACCTACCTGCAATGCAGAAGACACAGGAGATGTGGGTTTGATCCTTGAGTTGGGAAGATGCCCTGGAGTAGGAAATAACAACCCATTCTAGTATTCTTGGGTGAAAAATCCCATAGACAGAGAAGCCTGGAGGGCTATAGTCCATGGGGTCTCAAAAGAGTTGGACATGACTGAGCTACTCAGCGTAGCACATGAACCTTTGGAGAAAGCGCTCAAAGACAAGTCCCAAAGTGTCAAAAAATATAATCTCGCAAAGAGGATGAAAATGAAACTGGTAGAACTGAAAAAAACCTTAAAGACAAAACAATTTCAGAAATTGTTTAGACGTTGTATTAGGAGTAGCAAGAGGTGGAAAATGACATTGCAGAAATCCATCAAAGATTTGGAAGACAGCCCGAGGAAATGATCTCAAATCGAATGGAGAAGAAGCAAGGGGTAAAGGTGTACCTAATCAGGAAAAAGAACAGGAAAGAAAAGAAGAGGGAAAAGAAGACTCAAAGGTAAAGCGTTTTGAGTACAAGGCTGACCTGAACATTTACGTTAAGCAGCAATCCATGGTTAGAAAAATGCTGTCCTGAACAGCCAACACACTGTGATACAGCTTGCAAATTATATTTGAACTTTGATGATAAAAAAAAACCCTTTGAGTGCCCAGATGATAATGATGATAGTAATAATCATAAAAGGTAAGTCCACCTACACAACGAAGAAATTCAGAATAGCCTCACATATCTCTAAAGTGAGGTGAAAGTGTTAGTAGCTCAGTCATGTTTGACTCTTTGCAGCCCCCTGTCAGGCTACTCTGGAACTCCCCAGGCAAGAATACTGGAGTGGCGCTGACATAAATCAAAGCAAGATCCTCTATGACCCACCTCCTAGAGTAACAGAAATAAAAAGAAAAGTAAACAAGTGGGATCTTATCAAACTTAAAAGCTTTTGCACGGCAAAGGAAGCTATAAGCAAGGTGAAAAGACAACCCTCAGAATGGGAGAAACTGATAGCAAATGAAACAACTGACAAAGGATTAATTTCCAAAATATACAAGCAGCTCATACAACTCAATACCAGAGAAACAAACAAGCCAGTCAAAAAGTGGGAAAAAGACCTAAACAGACATTTCTCCAAAGAAGACATACAGATAGCTAACAAACACATGGAAAGATGCTCAATATTGCTCATTATCAGAGAAATGCTAATCAAAACTACAATGAGCTATCACATCACACAGGTCAGAATGGCCATCATCAAAAAGTCTACAAACAATAAATGCTGGAGAGGGTGTGGAGAAAAGGGAACACTCTTGTACTGCTGGTCGGAATATAAACTGCTATAGCCACTATGGAAGATGGTATGGAGATTCCTTAAAAAACTAGGAATAAAAGCACCATATGACCCAGTAATCCCACTCCTATACATACACCCTGAGGAAACCAACATTGAAAAAGACACATGTATCCCTTTGTTCATTGCAGCACTATTTACAATACCTAGAACATGAAAACAACCTAGATGTCCATTGACAGATGAATGGATAAAGAAGTTGTGGTACATATACATGATGGAATATTACTCAGCCATAAAAAGGAATGCATTTGAGTCCATTCTAATGAGGTGGATGAACCTAGAACCTATTATACAGAGTGAAGTAAGTCAGAAAGAGAAAGATAAATATTGTTTTCTAATGCATATATACGGAATCCTGGTACTGAAGAATTTATTTACAGGGCAGTAATGGAGAAACAGACACAGAGAATAGATTTATGGACATGGGGAGAGGGGAGGAGAGGCTGAGATGTATGGAGAGAGTATGTGGAAACTTACATTACCACTTGTAAGACAGATGGCCAATGGGAATTTGCTGTATGTCTCAGAAAACTCAAACTGGGGCTCTGGATCCACCTATAGGAGCAGGCTGGGGCAGGAGATGGGAGGGAGGTTCAGAAGGGAGGAGACATATGCATACCTGTGGCATGAAATTAAAAGATGCTAACTCCTTGGAAGGAAAGTTGTGACCAACCTAGACAGCATATTAAAAAGCAGAGACATCACTTTCCCAACATACATCTGTCTAGTCAAAGCTATGGTTTTTCCAGAAGTCACGTATGGCTGTGAGAGTTGGAGTATAAAGAAAGCTGAGGGCCAAAGAATTGATGCTTTTGAACTGTGGCATTGGAGAAGACTCTTGAGAGTCCCTTGGACTGCAAGGAGATCCAACCAGTCCATCCTAAAGGAAATCAGTCCTGAATATTCATTGGAAGGACTGATGTTGAAGCTGAAACTCCAGTACTTTGGCCACCTGAAGCGAAGAGCTGACTCATTTGAAAAGACCCTGATGCTGGGAAAGATTGAAGGCAGGAGGACAAGGGGATGACAGAGGATGAAATGGTTAGATGGCATCACCAACTCAATGGACATGGGTTTGGGTAAACTCTGGGAGCTGGTGATGGACAGGGAGGCCTGGCATGCTGCGATTCATGGGGTCACAAAGAGTCGGACATGACTGAGCGACTGAACTAAACTGATGGCTGATTCATGTTGAGGTTTGACCGAAATCAACAAAATTCTGTAAGCAATTATCCTTTGATAAAAAAATATAAATTAATTATTAATTAAAAAAGGAAAAGAATACTGGAGTGGGTTGCTATTCCCTTCTCCGTGGGATCCTAGGATCACATTAAAAGCCAGAAAACAGTGGTTTAATAGTTAAAGGATTGGGGACTTCCCTGGTGGCCTAGTGGTTAAGAACCTACCTTCCAATGCAGGGGACGCAGGTTCAATGCCTGGTTGGGTCACTGAGAGCCCATATGCTTTGGGGCAGCTAAGCCCATGCACCCCAACTGGAGAAGCCTGCATGCTGCAGCAAAGACCCAGAAGAGCCAATAGTTAAAGGATTAAAGGAAAGGGAGTGTGATGTAAGAATTTTATATCCAAGTAAATTGTTGCTTTTACCTAGACTTTTGGTCTTGATGGAATAAGCACCCCTGAGCCATTTTGTAAAAATAAAATTTTTATATGATGACATAATAAAAAAAGGATAATAAAATAAGAATCCAGGAACAGAGAAGGTGTTGTGGTATAAAAGGATTAGTGATAGACATAGGATTTCTTTAGATCTGAAACCAGAACTAAAGCTCAAGAGCAGTGAGAATTATAGCTATAAGACTGAATCAGATATAGTAAACTTCTATTTTCACACCATTGGAAGGAGGATAATAGATCAGAAATGAAAAGAAGTGTAAGTATACTAATTTCCTTGCTTATTATCAGGAGTAAGTAGAGATCAGTCAAAGAATAGTTAATAATCAAGAAATAAAGAATTCCTATTATTTAAAGTTATATAGGAAACCACTGGACCCACTCCAATATTCTTGCCTGGGAAATCCCGTGAACAGAGGAGCCTGGCAGGTTATAGTCCATGGAGCCACAAAACAGTCAGACATGACTTAGTCACTAAACAACAACCACCTCTGAAAGAGTTAAAACAGACCATAAACCTTCCAAACCATCAGAGAGGGAAACACACACATACATAAATGCAAAAATCTTTACAGGAAGTTGGAAAACAAAGTATAACATTAATAAGATATGATATAAAACAAGTTTACATTTATGAGAGGCACATATATAATAAATTTACCCAGAATGTTTGGGTAAAGCAAAAGCAGGCAAATGCAAATAAAAGAAAAGCGGGAGTCTTGACATTAATCTCTAGTAAGATTGAATTCAAGTGAAAGATATTAATTTAGGAGGTTCTTTGAAAAGTTTTGTGGTCCTGTCTTGCTGCATCATTAGCTCCCTGCTTCCAAAATCTGAGAAATAAGTCATGAAGATCTAATTGGCGACAAATTCCATGCTCATGTCATCCAAACATCCCAGGGGCCAATGCAATGGGAGATATTAGTCCTTCCAAGTATTGTTGTTCAGTTGCTCAGTAGTGTCTGACTCTTTGGGGCCCCATGGACTGCAGAACGCCAGGCTTCCCTGTCTAACACCAACTCCCAGAGCTTGCTCAAATGCATGTCCATTGAGTAGGTGATGCCATCCAACCATCTCATCCTCTGTCATCCCCTTTTCCTCCTGCCTTCAATCTTTCCCAGCTTCAAGGTCTTTTCCATTGAGTCGGCTCTTTGCATCATGTGGTCAGAGTATTGGAACTTTAGTATCAGTCCTCCCAATGAATATTTGGGGTTCATTTCCTTTAGGATTGACTGGTTTGATCTTGCAGTCCAAGGGACTCTCAAGAAGAGTCTTCTCCAGCACCGTAGTTCAAAAGCATCAGTTCTTTGGTGCTCAGCCTTCTTTATGGTCCAATTCTCACATCCATACAGGACTACTGGAAAAACCATAGCTTTGACTGTATGCACATTTGTTGGCAAAGTGATGTCTCTGCTTTTTAGTAAACTGTCTAGGTTTGTCATAGCTTTCCAAGTATTTGTCCCCCCAAATTCGTATCTAAGTTAGACCCAAGTCCTAATTCCCAGTATCTCAAAGCTGACCTTATTTAGAAATAGAGTTTTTGCAGATGTAATTAGTTAAGATGAGGTCATGTTAACCTTGATTAGGAGCAGGAGAGTGGGCCCCTAATCCAACATGACAGAGGTTCCTATAAAAGGGAGTTTGGATCCAGAGACTCCAACACAGGGAAAATGCCAGGTGAAGACTGGATCTGTACTCCCATGAGCCAGAGACAGAGAGAGACCTGGAACAGATCCTTCCCTGGAGGCTTCAGAGGGAACCCGGCCCTGCTGACACCATGATCTTGGACTCTGGGCCTCCAGGACCGTGGGAGAAGACTTTTTTGTTGTTTCAAGCCACCCACGGTTGTAGTGCTTTGTTAAGGCAACCAGGGAACCCATACCATCTGCAAAGAGGATACACCCTCTTTTGTGATGAATTCCCAGTGACACCCTCCAGCCAGAGGAGACATCTCACACCACTGTGTTTTCGTGATATCCATTCTCAGCTACCCCATCCTTACATCCCCTGTTTCCTTGAGGATAAGGATTTTTCAGTTCTTGAATCTGCCCTCTGCACACGGTAGACCCACAGTGAAATGATCCTCTCGGGCAGAATGATGGAAATCCACAGGTGTAACATACATGGGTACTTGGGGTTTCAGGAGGTGAGGCTCAGCAAATAGGAAAAAGACAGGGCACTACAAAGTGATCCTGGCACAATCTAAACTGAAAATCCATCCCGAACCTTTGAAAGTGAAAGTGTTAGTTGCTTAGTCATGTCCAAATCTCTGAGGTCCCATGGATTGTCTCCTCTGTTTGTGGGATTCTCTAGGCAAGAATAATGGAGTGAGTTGCCATTTCCTTCTCCAGGGGATCTTCCTGACCCAGGGATTGAACCCGGGTTTCATGCATTGCAGGCAGACTCTTTACCATCTCAGCCATCTGAATCTTTAGGCACCAAATAACTCAGCAGCAGAACACAGGGAGAGAAAACTACTAGAAGCACAAAGAGAAAGCCACCAGATTACAGAGCAAGCTCAGAGCTTTCCTGGTGGCTCAGATGCTAAAGAATCTGCCCGCTAGTGCAGGAGATTTGGGTTCAGTCCCTGGGTCGGGAAGATCCCCTGAAGAAGGAAATGGTGACCCACTCCAGTATTCTTGCCAGGGAAGTCTCATGGACAGAGGAGCCTGGTGGGCTACAGTCCATGGGGTCATGAAAGAGCTGGACACGACTGAGCGACTGGACAACAGAGCAGCTTCGAGCCAGCAGGTCACGAAGACCATCTGTGATGAACGGGTGGGCACAGTTGTGTAGCATCTCTGTTTTGAGTCCCACGCTCAGTGTACCCCCTGCAAACTCATCCTGCAATTTGGGCAGCTTGAAAGGCTGTAGATGCCATGGGAACTTGAGAAAGAATATAGTACACGCCTCAGAAGAATGGATTGTCTGATATAACTGCCTACGTTTGTGGGTTTTCCCTTTCTGACTGTTTCCTCTTCGTTTTTAGATCGTGGCCAAGAGATACAGAGATTTTGAGTTTCCTTCTGAAATGACTGGCATCTGGAGGTACTTGAACAATGCGTATGCTCGGGATGAGTTCACAAACACATGTCCTGCCGACCAGGAGATTGAACACGCGTATTCAGATGTTGCCAAAAGAATGAAGTGAAGCTGGGCTGTTTTCTGTCTCAATTTCTCAGCTGTGTGAGCTAGACTATGAAAAGAATGTCTCCTTTGTGTTTCCCTCCCAGTAACCATTCTTTGCAAAATAATGCCCATACTTTAGCAATGTGGATACCATAGCATGATCCACTCAACAGGAAATGATTCCTAGCCTTGTAATTTGTCAGCTCACTTGTGTATCTGAATAATACCAGTATCTGTTGTTATATACTCCAATTGTCTGGTTTATGTTCATTTATATCTTTGGCATTCTGGGACCTTCTAATCCATTATATTTAGGGCATGTGTTTTGCAGTTTACGTTTCAAAGAAAATAAGGTTTGGATTCAAACCTTATTTATTATTAACCTCCTTTATTTTTAAAAAAATGTGTTTTTCTCTGATAGTTTTCATAATCATGCATAACCTATTTTTCTGCTCTAAAATGGTAGTTCAACTTTTTTAAAACAAAATAATTTTTATAATTACAAAGTGATACTCGCTTATTTTAATATTTGAAACAAAGTCAGAACTAATTAAAAAGAAAGACAAAAGTCACCTAGAATTTCACTACACTTAGATAACTACTGATACAGCATTGTTGAGTATCTTCCAAGTCTTCAGACTCTTTCACACACGCATTCACACCACATATAATTTCCTGCCTCTGTGGTATTGTGTTAGTTTATTTTCAAGGACTGGTGAAGGGACTGCCCCCCACCCCCGAGTTGGTAATACCTTGATGGTCAGCCCTAGAGGACCTAAAACAGAGATACGGCACCACGGACCTCAAGAGGGCGCTTGTGGCCAAGTTTCAGAGGGATGGAGAACCTCAGGGTCCACAGAGATGTGAGGACCTGAGAAGACCAGTGGGGACGGGAAGCAGTGGGAGGGTGGCAGGGACCGGAAACTGGGAGCTTCAGCATTGGTCCTTCCAATGAATGTTCAGGGTTGACTTCCTTTAGGATTGACTGGTTATCGTTTAGTTAAATTAGAAATTATCTGTATTAGAATTGTGACACGCAAAGACATTTTAACAGAGCCTTAAAGAGGTCTGAAAAAACGCATGTGACCTGTCCTTGCCCAGGTGGCTGACATACAAGTCTTGCAGATGACTCCATTTTTAAGTGTAGTTGGAAATCTGTTGGTTCCTGGCAGCCTTCCCCTCCCAGGGACCCCAAGAGCAGGCCCCTCTTTGCAGGCCCCTCAAAAGCTGTTCTTGTGCTGGCAGGTGAGAAGTATCCCAGGGTTGTTCACCTGCCTTAAAGTCTTCTGCAGGCATAGATTTTTGAAACAAAATGCATTTGTTCTTCCAAATACACCATATGTGTGTGTTAGTTGCTCAGTCGTGTCCAACTCTGTGACCCCATGGACTATAGGCCACCAGCCTCCTCTGTCCGTGGAATTCTCCAGGCAAGAATACTGGAGTGGGTTGCAATTCCCTTCTCCAGGGGATCTTCCCCACCCAGGGGTCAAACACAGGTCTCCTGCATTGCAGGCAGGCTCTACCATCTGAGTTACCAGGAATGCAAATACAAGTCGTGAGAGCAGCCCTCCTTTGAGGCTGATCCTGGGAAGGTTCTTGGGCTAAGGAGATTCTGTTTTTGGTTTTAGTTGCCCAAGAGGCTGGACAATTCAGAAAAAATTAGCTTTACTTCTGAACACAGAATCTCCAAGTGTAGGCTGAAAAAGAATATGAGTGCCACAAAGGTGTACTTTCTGAGCATGGTCTAGCAAACAAGGATGCAACCTGTTTAGCCCAGGAATGAACCTTCTGAGACCAGAGGTCTCAACAGGTTACCTGTGAACTACAGGACTCTCCCCAGGAATTGAGTATATGCCCAAGCCCCCACAGACAGACACAAATGCACATACTACATAGATGCACACTCATCTACACACACACACATATGTTCACACACACTGACAGCATGGTCACAGAACTCTCTCACACCTGTTCAAATGTTAGGAGAAACACACTGACTGAAACCACCCCCCTTGACCAGGTACCACAGTAACCATCTGCTTGAGATATTTTATGAGAGGACGTCCTGGTGAGGAACACAGAACTAATAAGCCACCACCAATCAGAAGCATTCAGGCAAGGTCAAAAGGAAATGCCACATGTCTGACCACCTCCCCGAATCCTTTTCACTGGCGTCCACCTTGGCTGAGCAATATGTGCACCACCAGGAAGGACTCTGAGTCAGAATGATTGGCCAGAGACAACCCGGAAACTAATCCCGTCACCCTGAAACCCGAGACTGCAAGCCTTGTGGCAGAGCAGGTTGTGGGTTCCCTTAGCCTGCTGTTCTCACTGGAGCACCCCTTCCCAATAAAATCTCTTGCTTAGTCAGCACATGTGTTCTCCTTGGACAATTCACTTCTGAGTGTTAGACTCAGAAATGCAAATGAAAGCCCACTCTCATGCCCTGGAAGGGATCCCCCTTCCTGCAACACAAATACACGAACACATTCACACACATCCCCATAGACACACGCAAGCATACTAACTCATTCAATACAGTCACACACACTCACTCATGTACCCACATATGTGCGTGCACATGCACACACACACACACAACCTGTAAGGTGAGGTCCAGGTTCCTTCCTTCCCTGACCCAGATAACTGACCAGAAACACACTTTTGCCAACATTCCACCCAGGTCTCCTTCCCCACCTCCAGTGGTTCACTATTAGGCTTTGGAAAAAACTCCCAATCTTTCTTTTACGGTTAAGAGAACCAACGTGTGCATCGTCCTAAGAACATGTAATTCACAAAACCCTGACTACTTAAGGTGGATTAGTTAGAGGATGTTTGTTCACATTATAGTTCTGAATTCTTCCTGGAAGCCTATGGAACTGACACAAAAACCGAGTTTAGCCGCAGCTGGGGCTTCCCTGGTAACTCAGACACTAAAGAATCTGCCTGCAATGCGGGAGACTTGAGTTCGATCCCTGGGTTGGAAAGATCTCCTGAAGAAGGGAATGACTACCCACTTTAGTATTCTGGCCTGAAGAATTCCATGGACGGAGGAGTCTGGCCGGCCACAATCCATGGGGTCACAAAGAGTCGGACATGACTGAGTGACTTTGATACACACAAAATGCCCAGGTTGAGGTTTGTGACCTGCGGGGAGGCCCAGAGCCTAGACCTGCTGCTGAGCCCTGGGCAGTGTTGTCCCATACGGCTGTTTCTGGCCATGTGCGCGTGTGCTAAGTTGTGTCCAACTCTGCCACCCTAAGACTGCAGCTCGCCAGGCTCCTCTGTCCATGGAATTCTCCAGGCAAGAATACTGGGGTGGTTGCCATGCCCTCCTCCAGGGGATCTTCCCGACCCTGGCATCACACCTGTGTCTCTTTTGACTCCTGCCTTGGCAGGCAGTTTCTTTACTACTAGTGCCCCTTGGGAAGCCCTCTTTCTGGTCATACCATATGCCAAAGTATTTGAAAGGTACATAGGAGTCTCTGAAACACTTGCACATAATTTCCCGACAGTGTGGACTACACTTAAAAGATGCAGAAGAATCACACAGGTTATTCTACCAAGGTTATTTGCTTCTTGTTTTTAAAATCTTTGACAAGGTGGAGGTGTAGAGGCCTGTTTGTGGGGTTCCTTTTCCTATTGATCTTGGGCTCTCAAGATTGGAGACAAGAGGAAGGAGAAATGGATTAGGGAGGTGCGTAGAATTCTAAGAGAGACAGCAGCAGGATCTGTCTTGCCTCCAGGATAATTGTTCAACTTTTGTTTGTAGCTCACTGGTCCCAAAAGAGAGTGCTGTTTGAAAGAAAATTTTAGGGTTATTTGGTGGTGGTTCAGGTGTTGAGCAGGCCATTTTGGTGTGTATTTTGGCTTTTTTTTTTCTCCTGGCTAACGCAAGGGAAAAAAGAATTTGTTGTATTGGGTGTGATACCAGAATACACAGAAATTAAAAAGAAGAAAAAATGTGTCTTGCTTTTATAAACTGTGCAGTGATAATGACAAATAGAACAGCACTAGAAAGATGCCTAAGAACACGTGTAATAGGAAGCAAATGAGTGAGTGGGCAAAGTGCACACTTACCAGGTTCCTGAGGCGACGCTACATGAGTGATGTCATAGAGTGACCAAGTGCATTTGGGTAGCATTTTACAAATCCTGGGCCAGTTTGTGGTCCCATAAGTCATGGGTGTGCGTTGGAAATTGAGGTGGGTATGGTGACCACAGCGAGGTGGCTGCCACCTTGCCTCATGGTCCTTGAGGGGCTTTACTGGATTCTCTTCCAGGTGGCGCTAGTGGTAAAGAACCCACCTGCCAACACAGGAGACATAAGAGACGTGAGTTCAATTCCTGGTTTGGGAAGATCCCTTGGAGGAGGGCATGGCAACCCAGTCCAGTGTTCTTGTCTAGGGAACCCCAGGGACAGAGGAGCCTGGGGAACTGTAGTCCGTGGGGTCGCAGAGTCCAGCACGACTTAGCATGCACACACGTGCTCTCACGAGTGGGGCATGCTGGCCACCGTGGTGACGTTGTTCTGTCAACTCTGGGGGCCTTGTACCCTCTGGATAGAGCGAGACACTCCTGTCAGAGAATCAGAGCTGGGCGGTAGCGATGCATGGATGGGATTGGGAAGCGGGGGGGTGGCTAAGGTTCGTCTGCCTCACGTCTCTCATCTGAAAACCAAGCGGTGGGCTTGACTGCTGGGTTTCAACCTTGATGGCATATTAGAATCAACTGAGTGGCCTTAATCACAATAAGTGCCCAAAGCATGCCTCAGATCAACTGAGTCTGAATCTCTGGGTTTGGGCTTGGACTTCGGTGTTTTCAAAACTCCCTTGGGAAGATTCTCTTATGCAACAGGGATTAACAGCCACAGCTCAGATGCACTCTGAAGTTATTTCCAGCATTAACTGTCAATGTTTGGGTCCTGGGTTACACGTCCTGGTGGGGGAGTGGGGTGAGGGGGGGGAGGATGGAGGGGATTGCCCATACTCAATAGAGTAGCTTACACTCAGGGCAGTTGACTGAGCCAGCCACAGGAAAAGTGAAAATGAAAGTCCCTCAGTTGTGTCCAACTCTTTGTGACCCCATGGATTATACAATCCATGGAATTCTCCAGGCCAGAATACTGGAGTGGGTAGCCTTTCCCTTCTCCAGGGGATCTTCCCAACCCGGGGATCAAACCCAGGTTTCCTGCATTGCAGGTGGATTCTTTACCAGCTGAGCCACAGGGAAGCCAGTGTACTATTCACCCAGTGGTTGAATGGTGACCTCTCCAAACTGGTCCACTCAGGGTCTCAGAACTCGAACTTACTTGGAAATAGATTCTTTGTAGATATAATTACTTACATTACGATGAGGTCATATTGGATTAGGAAGAGCTTTAAATTGAAAGTGGCTAATGTTATTTTAAGAGAAGAAGATGCAAAAACATTCACAAAGGGAAGAGGCCGATCGCTGGAGACACCCAGAAGCCAGAAGAGGCAAGGAGGGGTCTCCCCAGAAACCCTTCAGAGGGAGCATGGCTCTGCCCACACCTTGATTTCAGATTTTCAGCCTCCAGAGAGGACATTTCCATCTGCTCTTCTGAGCCACCCACTTAGCAGTACTCTGACTGCTGCCACAGGAAACCTATCCACCTGGTGAGCTTTGGATCTCAGAATGGCTGAGCCATGTTGTCATGGCTTAGTGACTCTAGAGCTGATGGCACAGCTAAGCAGAGAGGCAGTTGGGCTTCTCAAGAGAGCTGATGCCACTCTCCCAGCTGAGGAAGAGAGCCAGGTACAGACAGTGCAGTGCAGTTCAGTCGCTCAGTCGTGACCAACTCTTTGCGATCCCATGGACTGCAGTACGCCAGGCTTCTCTGTCCATCACCAACTCCGGGAGCTTGCTCAAACTCATGTCCATAGAGTCGGTGATGATACCCAACCATCTCATCTTCGTCATCCCCTTCTCCTGACCTCAATCTTTTCCCAGGGTTTTTTCCAATGAGTCAGCTCTTTGCATCAGGTGGCCAAAGTATTGGAGCTTCAGCTTCAGCATCAGTCCTTCCATTGAATATTCAGGACTGATCTCCTTTAGAATGGACTGGTTGGATATCCTTGCTGGCCAAGGGACTCTCAAGAGTCCAACACCACAGTTCAAAAGCATCAGTTCTTTGGTGCTCAGCTTTCTTTATAGTCCAACTCTCACATCCATACACGACTACTGGAAAAACCATAGCTTTGACTAGTTGGACCTTTGTGCAGACAGAGCCGGGTCTATTTTGAGAGAGATGGTGATTTACCCAACAGGCAACACCATGGTCATTTTGCTCTAGAGCAGAGGTGACAAGGTGGGAAATTGTTGAAAGTCTTGAGTTGTGATCCTGCCCCTGCTGATTTTGGATGCGGGACTTGGGGAAAGGCATTTAACTTCCCTGTACCTCCATTTCCTTATCTGTCAAAGGCAGGGATTGGATGACATAATCTTCCAGATCCTTTCTAACTATTGAGTCGTAAACCCTGAGCCAGGAAGGTGGTTAAGTACCAATCATAATGCTTGGGAACTGCCCCCCAGCTCAGACCAGTGTCATGCTCCCTACAGCCCTTGCCCCAGATCTGGGTTTCAGGTTCAGATCCATTTAGCTTCTTGCCTTATAGGGATTTTTGGTGAACATTTGCTTTCTGGTGGAGCCATTCCCCGAATGTAAGATATCTGTGTGGTCTGACTGAATTAGCAATATCTAGCAATTACATTTGGCTTCCCAAATAGCTCAGCCGGTAAAGAATCTGCCAGCAATGCAGGAGGTGAAGGTTCGATTCCTGGGTCAGGAAGATCCCCTAGAGGAGTAAATGGCAACCTGCTTCAGTATTGTTGCCTGGAAAATCCCATGGACAGAGGAGCCTGGTGGGCTACAGTTCACGGGGTCGCAAAGTTCATTGGATTGACTGAGACTGAACACAGCAATTGCAAGTATCTATCAGCAATCAGGGTTCCCCGGTGGCTCAGAGGGTAAAGAGGCTGCCTGCAATATGGGAGACCTGGGTTCCATCCTTGGATCGGGAAGATCCCCTGGAGATGGAAATGGTAACCCACTCCAGTATTCTTGCCTGGAGAATCCCCATGGAGAGAGGAGCCTGGTGGGCAACAGTCCATGGGGTCGCAAAGAGTTGGACACGACTAAGCGACTTCACTTTTTTTTTAGTAGCAATCATATGCTCCTATAATATGAGGGAAAGATTAATCCCCACAAGGAATCTGATAAGCTTCTTTTTCTCAGAATGCCTTTCTCATGGTCCAGCAGACCTTCAATAACCCAGACAGCCATGTGTAGACAGAAGGAGCACTCTCCAGCCCCCACCCAGCCCCCAACATGCATCACTCTGCTTTGCTCACGTGTAAAACAAGCCCTGACTTTGAACACTCACCTTGACAGGGAAAAGTGGGAAGAGGAAACGTGGAAATGGAGAACTGATGGTGAAAACGTGAGCACATGTTTTCTCTGCCATTCCTAGGATGATGTATACCCATCTTTTGTTATCTATGGGTGGGGCAGGGAATGGGTTCCAGAACCCCCACAGGTATGGAAATCTCAGGTGTTCAAGTTCCTTATATAAAATGGCATTGTAGAGTTGTCCCTACATATCTGGAGGTTCCTCATCTGTAGATTCAACCAACCATGGATTGAACCCACAGATGTGAATGGCCTACTGTATTAGTCTTTTGGCAATCTAACAATTTAGCACAGTCTTAGGGGCCTAACTGATGGCTCAGTGGATAAAGAATCTGCCTGCAAGACAGGAGACACAGGAGATGTGGGTTCAATCCTTGGACTGGGAAGATCCCCTAGAGAAGGAAAATGGCCACCCATTCCAGCATTCTTGCTTGAAAAATCCCACGGACAGAGGAGTCTGGTGGGCTGCAGCCCAGAGGGTTGTAGAGAGTCGGACACAACCAAGCACTAAGCGCACACAGGGGTTAACACGGCACACGTGTATCGTCTCACTGGTTCCATGGGTCAAGGGTCCAGGCAAGGCAGAGCTGGATTCTTGGCTCAGGGTCTCACAGGTTGGAATCCAGGTGTCAGCTGGGGCTATGATTCTTCTCTGAGGCTCAGGGTTCATGTCTAAGCTACTGGCTGTTGGCAGAATTTGGTTCCTTGCAGTCACAAGAGTGAGTCCTTCAGCCCCAATGCCCTCTCCTTAAGATGCCAGTTTGCTTCACCACCAACAGAAGAATGTTTCTGCTGCTTCATGTCTCTCTGATGTTTTCCATCCCTGGCTTCCAGTCCCTCTTTTAAAAGATTCATCTGATTAAGTCAGGCCCACCCAGAATACTCTCCTTTGGAATTACAATTGACTGATGAGGTCAGGCCCACAGAGGATATGTCCCTAGTTAAAATGACCAGAAGCTCCAATGAAATATGCAAAATCCTTTTGTCATGCCTTATAATGTAATCCAGCTACAGGGGTGATATTCCATCCTGTCACAGGTCCTGTCCAGCCCTGGGGACCAGGGGGGTTACACTGGGCAGGGACACCAAGGTCTGGGGATCCTCGGGGCCATCTTTGAACTCTCCAGTCCCAGATGAGTTTGGGGCCATCTATAATGGCCATTCCATAGGAAGTCTGCCTCACCATACAAAACCCATGGGCTGAGGTCAGCTGAGATGCCCGGTATGGGTGTCACACTATAGTACCAAGCGTCTGCTGCCTGTGTTCTTGGCAGGCTGCCCTGATACACTTTCACTTCTAATTGTTAGTCTTCGGCACCCAGGGAACGAGGAGGTTTGGCATTTCCGTGAAGTGGTCTGACTTGATTCCCAGGTTCCTCTGACAAAGCAGGAGTTTGTTGACTTTCAGTCCTGGCAGCAAATGTACCTATTAACTGAGGCTTTCGCCAAAGGGTAGGGAGACAGGGTGGAGCAGAAGGAAACGAGTCCTTTGCTGCTGGTCAATGCAGGGCTTTGTTATGGTTTTGCTCCATGGTGTACAGGTGACCAAGCGCCCCATATACAAGGAAGATAGCTTCCCTCCCCACCCCCACCCTGGCCATCGCTGCATTCAGCCCAAAAGCCAGTTGTAAAGATGAAAAATAAGGAGGGGAGGAAAGAAGGCCTGTGTTTCTCCTATGGTAGGAAAAGGTATCTTTTAGAAAGAAGCAAAGGGTCTGAGAGAAGTTGCACAGAGTTTGGAAAATCAGAACAGAAGATGCCACTTCTCTGTCCTCCTGGAGTTTCATTCTGTATTGTTTGTTGGTGACTGCTGGATGGTTTTGCATCTTGATACAGGTGTTATTGTCTGTACATCTCAGGGATTCTCCAAGACAGGCTAACGTACCAGTGACAAGAGGTGGGGAAATGGTTTGCTTTCTCTCACGCGTTTTGTAAGATATTTGGGGGTCATGGGCCCATGGACTTGAAGCCCCAGGAAAGTGAAATCTCTGACAAGATAGGGATGCTGAGTTGGGCAGTGACGTAGAAGTGTAACTCTGGGCTCGTGTGCACACAATTAAAGTTAAAGGAGCTCTCCTCGCCCACTGGAAGGTCACGGACCAGAGCTCGTGGGGCGGGAACCCTGGTCCTCACGTCTAGAGAGGAACCTGACCTCTGTCATCTCCAGGGGCTTTTAGCAGTAAAACGCTCAGATTCTCTACAGCATGCACTCTTCATTCAGCCTATGTAGCTATGACATGACTCTCCGACTTTCATAACAAAGAAAACTGAAAGTGTTAGTCACTCAGTTGTGTCCGACTCTGCGACCCCATGGACTGTAGCCCACCAGGCTCCTCTGTCCATGGAATTTTCCAGGCAAGAGTACTGGAGTGGGTTGCCATGGCCTCCTACAGAGGGTCTTCCTGACCAGGGATCGACCTTGGGTCTTCTGCATTCATAAGAAGCCACCTCCAAATGAATCATGACTATCTCACTCTGGGAAGAGCTGGAAGGTGACAGTTCCCAAGTTTGGGTTAGTTTGTTTGTTTGCCCTGGGGGATCATCTCCTCATGAGAGGTGTCAAATAACACAGTGTCAAAATTTAAAAAATAACTAATTTAAAAGTTTTTAAACTATTCATTCTTGTATTTTCATGTTCTGGGAACAAAATGACTTTTTTTTCTCCTTTGGAGAAAGATTCAGTACAAACCATCAAGGCATGTTGATTCTGTTCTCAGCAGTTATCTGGTTCAATCGTGTCAAATGAGATAAAAGCTGTTTCCCTGGTAAGAGATGAATATACGGTTTCAAGCACAGTGTGCCTGCATGGACAAAATGATTTCTGTCTTTACTAATAAACACATCATTTGAGGGCTCTCGGCTTCCCTGATAATATGGTCTTTCAGGAGAATCATCTTCCCATTGTGTCCTCAGGACCAGACCCCAGAAATGCTCTGCGTGAACACAGCAGAGATTTGCCTCCACTGTGTCAAAGGCTTCCAAGAGTAACAATCTCTAGAAGGGGCAGTGATTGCAATGGAGGGGGTGTGAGAGCTTGCCCAGGTGATCCTGACACAGGAAATATCTCATCTCTCAAAGACATCTTAGGTGGCCCTGTCTGACAGTGCAGATGGGTTAGATCATCTATCAAAGTCACCCCAAATGCCAGGGGTACAACTTTTCTATTCAAGAGGTTCTACTTGGTATTTCTGAGAAGTTTAAAGCTCCATTTTCATTTTTTAAGAGGAGAGTTTTGGAAATAGGATGACACTTACAGGTATAATTTGAAGTGCTACCTTGCAGGGACTGCTAACTTAACAATACTGATGTAGAGGTCTTTGGGCTTCCCAGGTGGCACTAGTGGTAAAGAACCTGCCTGCCAATGCAGGAGACATAAGAGATGCAAGTTCGATCCCCGGGTTAGGAAGAACCCCTGGAGGAAAAGATGGCAACCCACTCCAGCACTCTTGCCTGGAGAATTCCATGGACAGAGGAGCCTGGCAGGCTACCGTCCATGGGGTCACAAAGAGTTGGACACCACTGGAGTGACTTAGCATACACACACACGTTGATACAGATTCATGTGTGCACCACAAGATGACTAAGATGTGGATTTCAGATTCCCATCTCCTTAAGTGGTATGGAAAGGGTAGTTGGAGTAGATGAGAGTCAAGGACCAGGAAAAGGGTTTAGAATTGGGTGGGAGCAGAAAGATTACTCAACACTTGGATTCTTAATCAAGGGATCTTAGGAAAGAATAATATATTCTTTGTTGTGCAGAAAATACAATTGCAAAACAGAAGCCAGTAGAGATTTAGTAAAGAGAGTGATCAACAGGGCACTTCCAGGAGAACCTTGTCTCAATGACAGCTCTAGCTCTGCAGAGGTGAGCTGTGGTGCCATGGTCAGTATTCGTCTCCTCTGGCAGGATCATAAAGTTGCTCCAGAAGCCAATGCAGGAAGCTTTGGGTTAGATTGAGCACTAATTATCATAAGCAGTAGGCCCAAATATTTAACGAATTCAGTGAACTTTCAAGATAATCGAAAGATTATACAGGGACATTGTTGCTGTTCTTCAGTCGCTCAGTCATGTCCAAGTCTTTGCTACTTCAAGGACTGCAGCATGCCAGGCTTCCTTGTCCTTCCCCATTTCCTGCAGCATGCTCAAACTCATGTACATTGAGTCGGTGATGCCATCCAACCATCTCATCCTCTGTCGCCCTCTTCTCTTCCTGCCCTCAATCTTCTCCAGCTTCAGGGAAATCTTTCCAATGAGTTGACTCTTTGCATCAGGTGGCCAAAGTATTGGAGCCTCAGCTTCAGCATCAGTCCTTCAAATGAATATTCAGTCTTGATTTCCTTTAGGATTGGCTGGTTTGATCTCCTTGCAGTCCAAGGAACTCTCAAGAAGTCTCCTCCAAAACCACAGTTTGAAAGCATCAAATTCTTCCACACTCAGCCTTCTTTATGATCCAGCTCTCACATCCATACATGACTACTGGAAAAACCATAGTGTTGACTATATAAACATTTGTCAGTAAAGTGATGTTTCTACTTTTTAATAGGCTGTCTAAGTTTGTCATAGCTTTTCTCCCAAGGAGCAAGGGTCTGTTATTTTCATTTTTGTGGCTGCAGGGGCATAGCATTCTCCCTTTCTAAGATGCTTTCAGAAGGGACTCAGTTTACTTGGGTGAGGAGCATAAATGTGTCCAGGACAGGTACTGAGACCATCAACCAATGGTAGATGTTTGTTTTTTTTTTTTTTAATTATTTATATATTTATTTATTTGTCTGCACTAGGTCTTAGTTTTAGCACACTGGCTCTTCGATCTTTAGTTTCTGCATGCGAAATCTTCAGTTGTGGTACACAGAATTTTTCAATTGTGGCAAGCAGAATCTTTTTTTTCTAGTTGTGCATGCGAGCTTCTTAGTTGCAGCATGTGGAACCTAGTTTCCTGACCAGAGATTGAACCCCAGGCCCCCTGCACTGGCAACCCGGAGTCTTAGCCACTGGACCACCAGGGAAGTCCTGGTAGACATTTCCTGAAGACAGGTCTCATACCTTTTTCATTTCCCCATCAGCATATCCTCAGTCTATAATTTCTATCCTGGTCCCTCTGCCTTCTTTAACTGGTCTTACAGTAACTGGGCAAAGGCTATCTAAGGTGATCTGGCCCTGGGCAAGTCATTTAATTTTGCTGAATCATAGTTTGCTCATCTGGGAAAGATTTCCTACCCAGCTCTTGGAAATGTTGTGAGAAAGTATAGGAAAAAGCACAAAACTATGAAAAGTTGGGTAAAGGCAAAGATTGACATGCTTTTTTACCTGGTTAATGGGTGAGGCCTCGCAAGGCAGGGTGACCTCACCAGCAGGGAGCTGAAATGGGAGTCAAGTCTCTCCAGTGATTGGGAAGCCTGGAACAAGCCACTTTTTCTCTTTAAGGCCAATAGGGATCACACACATCCTTTTAAGATTACAAGAAGAAATGCAAATTAAATCATTTTGGCAGTGTTAGTGTTAGTCACTCAGTCATGTCTGACTCTTTGTGACCCCATCGACTGTAGCCTGCCAGGCTCCTCTGCCCATGGGATTCTCCAGGCAGTAATACTGGAGTGTGTTGCCATCCATCCTCCAGGGGATCTTCTCAACCCAGGGATTGAATCCAGGTCTCCTGCATTGTAGGTGGATTCTTAACCATCCGAGCCACAAGGGAAGCCCTGGTGGGGGAGCTATGTCACTCCAAAACATGTTGAATGTGAACTATCTAGCTCTGTTCCAGGAGCCCATTGTCCCTGAAGAACCTCCTCCAAAAGACACCTTGACCTGGGAACCTGCAAGTAGGGTCCCCTCTGGGTCCAGGTCACTTTTGAAACCATAACAAACCCAGTGCCTCCTCATCCAGTCTGATTACTTCCTGTGGTCAAAGAGGCAGGTGAAGGGCCTTGCAAAGTATTGACCATATTTCTGTCTTTTTCTTTTAGATGTTCCTATTTTGCATAGGGGCTTCCCAGGTGGCACAAGTGGTAAAGAATCCCTGCCTGCCAATGCAGGAGACACAAGAGACACGGGCTGGATCCCTGGGCTGGGAAGATCCTCTGGAGGAGGAAATGGCAACCCACACCAATATTCTTTCCTGGAGGATCCCATGGACAGAGGAGTCTGGTGGGCTATGGTCCATAGGGTTGCAAAGAGTCAGACACAACTGAAGCCACTTAGCATGCATGCATAACTACTAACTTTATTATTATTATTATTTTTTTTTACTTTTTGGCTGTACTGTGTGGCATGTAGGATCTTAATTCCCTGAACAGAGATCAATCCCGGGTCCTCTACATTGGACATATAGAGTCCTAACCACTAGACTGTCAGGGAAATCCCACCATTAACTTTTTACATTACTTTAATTAAGAAAATTTTTAAAGAGCCAGAGACAAGATGAACAGTGTCTAAGAGAAAATGTTGAAGGCCAAAGACCGAACATTCTACTTTTAACTTGCTGGTTTAGAATGATACCATGTTCACCTCCCAGGGATGGTCTTTTCAAAGATATGCCTGAAGGAAGTTGACTTTACTTATGAAGCAAGAGTGGCCAGATCCTTGTTGGCCAATGTCCCGTGAATGGCTGAGATTCACAGTCTGAGATGGGGGGATGGGAGGGCAGGCAATGACTGAAACTTTGGAGATACTAACTCAACACTAAAGTTAAGAATGCATCTTGCAAGAAATGCATTGAATGTCAGGGTCAATTGTAAAATTTTTCAGATTTTTTCATCATTATCTCCTGAAGATAATCACGAGGGAAATGACTTTTCATCAATTGACCTACATCTCTGCAGGTCAATAGTCTATACTTGCCCTTCCCTTTGAGGATATGAAACCAATTTCAGTAATTCTCTACCCTTGGTGACACCCAAGGACTGATACCTCTTCACATAGCTATGGGTGGAAGTCCCATTTTTGAGAGAGAGTTCTTAGTTAGTAATGACAAAAAATGAAATAGATACCACCTATCTGGGAAAGTTCTGACCCATCCTAAAGGCAGGAAAGAGCCTGGTGGCTCTGACAACAGGTCATCCTCTCTCTTGACATTGGCCATTGAGTTAATGTTGGGCTCCGTGGAACCTACCACTCAAAAAGCCAGCATCCTTAGGCCAATTTACCCAAAGCTGATGCTGGAGCTTGTGGAGAGCAACCCGACTCAGGCAAGGGTTTCTGCCTTTTTGGGGGGTGCTCGTGTCCCTGTCAGGTTCATAAGTCTCTGCGGTGCCTGGTCGTAGTTCCCCCTCTTTAAGGCTTCTCAGTGGAACCAGCATCACTTGGGGTTGAACTCTTGTGGGTCCAAGATCTGATAAACAGTCATTGTTCTGACTAACACCTTTATGAGTAAAATTTTGTGAAAATTGTAGCATTGTCAATGACACAAGGAAGGGTAATTTATACCTTTTGTACTCAGATAATATTAAAGCTGAAAGTAATATTACAATCATATGGGAAAATTTCAGGTGAGGAATCCCAGAGAGTTTAAATTACTTGCAACATACCTTCAGCCACCTAGGGTAGAGTTGGAATTAATATCCAGACATCTTGATTCATAGCTAAGGACCAAGAACCAAGAAGGTGCTCCTCAAATGTGGTACTCAGGCCAGCAGCAGCCACATCACTGGGGACTTGCCAGGAATGCATGCTCTTGGGTCCCACTCTGGACCTCATGCATTAGAAGATCTGGGGTCTGTATTTTAATAAGGCCTCTAAGGACTTCTGATGCTTTCGAACTGTGGTGCTGGAGAAGACTCTTGAGAGTCCCTTGGACAGCAAGGAGATCAAACAAGTCAATCCTAAAGGAAATCAACCCTGAATAGTCTTTGGAAGGACTGATGTTGAAGCTGAAGCTCCAATACTTTGGCCACCTGATGCAATGAACCAACTCACTGGAAGAAGACCCCAGTGCTAGGAAAGATTGAAGGCAGGCGGAGAAGGGAGCGACAGAGGATGAGATGGTTGGATGGCATCACCGGCTCAATGGACATGAGTTTGAACAAACCCCAGGAGACAGTGAAGGACATGTATGCCTAATGTGCTGCAGTCCATGGGGGTCACAGATTTGGACACGACTTACTGGCTGAACAGTACAAAGCTGGAGAAGCACTATTCTATGGTTGGGTAAGCTTAAGGAGGTCAATTCAATATTTTTTATTATTTGTAGAAAAGTTGTGGTAAACATTGATTTGTATAATGCTTTTTTTAATTCATTTGTACATTCTTTTTTTTTTTTTTTTTTGGCTGCACTGTTCTGCACATGGGATCTTAGTTTCCTGACCAGGAATCTGTGCCCCTTGCATTGGAAGCCAGAGTCTTAAACACTGAACCACCAAGGAAGTCCTCATACATTAATTCTTGAGTACCCATTCCAGTATTAGGCAACACATGAATCAGAAAGACATTGGATAAAGGTCCTTCCTTCAATTAGCTGATGGGAACATGGCATTGACAGAACTTTTATATTAAGATGTAAGGAAGAATATGATTAAATCCTTGAATGATACAGACATCAAAGGCAGTGTGAGTTTGGGAACAATTTGGGCTGCAGAAGTGAGGTTGGACATGTCCGTGGGGAGAGATGATTATTAGTCAGATGGCAGAATTGAGCCTGAAAGTGAAAAGTGTCAGTCACTCAGTCGTGTTCAACTCTGCAACTCCATGGACTGTAGACCTCCAGGATCCTCTGTCCATGGAATCTGCCAGGTAACAATACTGGAGTGGGTGGCCATTCCCTTCTCCAGGGGATCTTCCTTAATCAGAGATTGAACCAGAGTTTCCTGCATTGCAGGCGGACTCTTTACCACCTGAGCCACCAGGGAAGCCCAGAATTGGGCCTGGTGAATTCTAGAAACAGCAACCATAATGGAGGCTGGCCAGATTAAGAGAGACAGCTTGTGCTGGGAAATTTCTAGACTGAACTTCCCCACTCCTTTGAGGATCTTAGGGGGTCTAGCCTCAACAATAGAGTTTCAGGAGGGGAGTCAGCCCTCGTCTCGTGTTGAGGCATGGAGCTCCCTTACCTCTTGAGTTGTGAAAGGAGTGTCAGACGTCCTGCTGAGTTGAGGTGGGGAACTTGGGCTTTTTCTAGAGGTGCAACAGGGGAGTCAGACCTCCCTTCCTGTTGTGAGGAAAAACTCGGAGTTCCATTCAGGTCCCTGCAGGGGAATCAGGCCTTATCTCGAGTGGAGGGGGAACTCAGTGTCCTTTTGATTTGCAGAAGGAAGCTTGGGGTTCCTGCAACGGGTATCTCAGGAACCTCTTGAGTTGCATAAAGGGAGTCAATTCTCCTTCTGAGTTTAGAGAGGAGACTTGGGATTGCTCTTGAGGCACTGCAGGAGAAAAAGGCCTCATCTCGCGTTGAGGGGGAAGTCTTGTGGATTTTATCGAGTTGCGGCTGGAAGCTCTGTTTTCCTCTCGAGTTGCAACTGCGACCTCAGGGCACCTCACATGTTGCCTCAGGGAAGTCAAGTCTTCTTTTGAGTTGCATGGGGGAGAGCAGGATTGCTCTCCAGTCAGTGCAGGGGAATCGGACCTCATCTTGCATTGAGGGGGGAGTCTCATGGTGTTTCTTGATGTGCGGCGGGAAGATCCTGGTTCCTCTCGAGTTGTGATGGGGACTTCAGGGAATCTCTCATGTTTCCTCAGGGAAGTCAGTCCTCCTTTCAATCTGCGAGGGGCACCTAGGGATTCCTCTCCAGTCGCTTCAGGAGAATAGGGCCTCATCTCGCATTGAGGGGGGAATCTCCTGGTGTTTCTTGATGTGTGGTGGGAAGATACTGGTTCCTCTCAAGTTGCAATGGGGACTTCAGGAAACCTCTCGTGTTGCATCAGGGAAGTCAAGTCTCCTTTCGAGTTGCAAGGGTGAGCACGTGATTGCTCTTGAGTCACTGCAGGGGAATCAGGCCTCATCTCACAATGAGCGGGGAAACTCGGGGTGTTTCTCGAGATGCAACTGGAAATTTGGTTTCCTCTCAAGTTGTGACGGGGACCTCAGGGAACCTCTTATGTTGCCCCAGGGAAGTCAGGCCTCATTTCAATCTGCGAGGGGCACCTCGCGATACCTCTCAAGTCACTGCAGGGGAATAGGGCCTCATCTCGAGTTGAGGTGGGGAACATAGGGCCCTTCTCAAGTTGTGGCGGGAAACTCAGGGCTCCTCTCGAGTGGCGACGAGTATCTCGGGGAACCTCTTGAGTTGCATTAAGGGAATCAAGCTTCCTTTCAAGTTTTGAGAGGGAAGTTGGGATTGCTCTTGAGGTGCTGCAGGGGGAAAGTGCCTCTTCTCGTGTCGAGCATGGAATCTCGTGGTTTTTCTCGAGTTGGAATGGGAATCCTGGGGTTCCTCTCGAATTGTGATGGAAACTTCATGGAACCTGTCTTGTTGCCTCAGGGAAGTCGAGTCTCCTTTCTGGTTGCGAGGGTGAGCGCAGGATTGCTCTCGAGTCACTGCAGGAGAATCGCGCCTCATCTCTAAATGAGCGGGGAATCTTGGCGTGTTTCTTGAGTTGTGGCAGGAAGCTTTGGGATCCTCTTGAGTTGCAACAGGGACATCAGGGAACCTCTCATGTTGCTTCAGGGAAGTCAGGCTTCCTTTCAAGTTGCGAGGTGCACCTCAGGATTCCTCTTGATTCGCTGCTGAGGAATATGGCCTCATCTCAAGTTGAAGCAGGTAACTCAGGGTTCCTCTCCAGTTGCGACAGGGATCTTGGGGTTCTTATCGAGTTTCAACAGTGGAGTCGGGCCTCGTCTCGTGTTGAGGCAAGAAACTTTTGCTTTCCTCCTGAGTTGTAAAAGTGGTATCATGCCTCCTGTCGAGTTCAGGTGGGGAACTTGGGCTTTTTCTAGAGGTGAACCAGTGGAGTCAGACCTCCTTTCGTGTTGTGAGGGGATACTCGTGGTTCCATTCGAGTTGGTGCAGGAGAATCAGGCCTTATCTCGATTTGAGGGGCAATTTGGTGTCCTTTCGTCAGGAACTGCAGGGTTCCTCTCGAGGTTCAATAGATGAGACAGCCCTCCTCTTGGGGTGTGAGTGGAAAGTCGGAATTCCTCTTGAGTTGAAACAGGGGAATCAGCCCTCTTCTCAAGATGAGGTGGGGAACACGGGGCTCTCCTCAAGTTGTTGTGTGATACTCGTTCTTCCTCTCGAGTGGTGACAGGCATCTCGGGGAACCTCTTGAGTTTCATAAAAGGAGTCAAGCCTCCTCTCGAGTTTTGAGATGGAACTCAGGATTGCTCTCGAGGTGCTGCAGTGGAAATGGGCCTCATCTCGCGTTGAGGGGGGAATCTTGTGGTTTTTCTCGAGTTGCGGTGGGAAGCCTGGGGTTCATCTCAACTTGCGACAGGGATTTCAAGGAACCTCACGTGTTGCCTCAGGGAAGGCAATCTCTTTTTGAGTTGCGATGGCGAGCGCTGTATTGCTCTCGTGTCACAGCAGGGGAATCGGGCCTCATCTCTGTGGAATCTTGGGGTATTTCTTAAGTTGTGATGGGAAGCTTTGAGTTCCTCTCAAGGTGCGATGGGGACCTCAGACAACTTCTCTTGTTGCTTCAAGGAAGTCAGGCCTACTTTCATGTTGCGAGGGACACCTAAGGATTCCTCTCAATCGCTGCAGGAGAATAATGCCTCATCTTGAGATGACACGTGTGACTCAGGGTTCCTCTCCAGTTGTGACAGGGATCTCTGTGATCCTATCGAGTTTCTGAAGGTGAGTCAGGCCTCGACTCATGTTGAGGCAGGGAATCCGTTTGCCTCTCAAGTTACAAAAGGGGTGTCAGGTCTCCTGTTGAGTTCAGGTGGGGAACTTGGCTTTTTTCTAGAGTGAAAAAGGTGAGTCAGACCTCCCTTCATGTTGTGAGAGGATACTCAGGGTTCCATTCGAGATGGTGCAGGGGAATCAGGCCTTAGCTAGAGTTGAGGGGAAAATCGGTGGTCTTTTGACTTGCGGCAGGATCCGTGGGGTTCCTCTCAAGTTTCAATAGGTGAGACAGGTCTCCTCTTGATGTGAGAGGGGAATGTCTGGATTCCTCTGATGCGGAAGCAGGGGAATCTGCCCTCTCAAGATGAGTTGGGAAACACGGGGTTGTTCTCAACTTGTGGCGGGAAACTCGGGGTTCCTCTCGAGTTGTGATGGGTATCTGGCAGATCCTCTTGAGTTGCATAAAGGTAATCAAGCCTATTTCGAGTTTCAAGAGGGAACTCGGGATTGCTCTTGAGATACTGCAGGGAAAGAGGGCCTCATCTCGTGTTGAGGGGGGAATTTCGTGGTTTATCTCAAGTTGCGGTGTGAAGCCTGGGGTTCCTCTTGACTTGTGATGGGGGCCTCAGGGAACCTCTCGTGTTGCCTCAGGGAAGTCAGCCCTCCTTTCAAGTTGCGAGGGGGCACCTTGGGATTCCTCTCGAGTTGCTGCAGGGGAATAGGGTCTCATCTCTACTTGAGACAGGTAACTCAGGGTTCCTCTCCAGTTGCAACCGGAATCTCATGGTTCCTATTGAGTTTCAACAGGGGAGTCAGGCCTCAACTCGTTTTCAGGCATGGAACTCCGCTTTTATCTCGAGTTGTAAAAGGGGTGTCAGGCCTCCTGTCGAGTTCAGGCAGGGAACTTGGGATTTTTCTAGAGGTGCAACAGGGGAGTCAGACCTCCTTTCGTGTTGTGAGGGCATACTCAGAGTTCCATTCGAGTCGGTGCAGGGGAATCATTCCTTATCTCGAATTGAAGGGGAACTCGGTGTCCTTTCAACTTGGGACAGGAAGCGCGGGATTTCTCTAGAGATTCAATAGGTGAGACAGGCCTCCTCTTGAGGTGCGAGGGGAAAGTCAGGATTCCTCTTGAGTCGGTGCAGGGGAATCGACCTTCATCTCAAGATGAGGTGGGGAATATGGGGGTCATCTCATGTTGAAGGAATCTTGTGGTTTTACTCAAGTTGCCTTGTGAAGCCTGGTGTTCCTCTCGACTTGTGACGGATTTCAGGGAACCTCTCGTGTTGCCTCAGGGAAGTCAAGTCTCCTTTCAAGTTGCGAGGGGGAGCGTGGGATTGCTCTCGAGTCACTGGAGGGGAATCGGCCCTCATCTCGCAATGAGCGGGAAATGTCGGGGTGATTCTCGAGTTGCCATGGGAAGCTTTGGGTTCCTCTTGAGTAGCGATGGGAACCTCAGGGAACCCCTCATGTTGCCTCGAGGAAGTCAGGACTCCTTTCATGTGGCGAGGGGTACCTAGGGATTCCTCTCGAGTATCTGCAGGGGAATAGGGCCTCACCTCGAGTTGAGGCGGGTAGCTCAGTGTTCCTTCCCAGTTGCAACAGGGATCCTTTCGAGTTTCCAAATGCGAGTCAGGCCTCATCTCGTGTTGAGGCAAGGAACTCCGTTTTCCTCTCAGGTTGCAAAAGGGCAGTCAGACCTCCTGTCAAATTGAGGTGGGGATCTTTAGCTTTTCCTAGAGGCAAAACAGGGGGTTCAGATGGGAATCAGGCCTTATCTTGAGTTGAGGGGGATCTCAGTGTCTTTTGGACTTGTGTCAGTAAACGGGGACCTCAGGGAACCTTTCATGTTGCCTCAGGGAAGTCAGGCCTCCTTTCAAGTTGAGAGGGGAAACTCGAGATTCCCCTTGAGTCGCTGCATGGGAGTAGGGCCTCATCTCGAGTTCAGGCGGGTAACTCAGGGTTCCCCTCCAGTTGCAACAGGGATCTCGGGGTTCCTATCGAGTTTCAGCTGGGGAGTCAGGCCTCTTCTCACTTTTAGGCATGGAATTCCGCTTTCCTCTCAAGTTGTAAAAGGGCTGTCAGGCCTCCTGTTGAGTCAGGCGGGGAAGTTGGGCTTTTTCTAGAGGTGCAACAGGGGAGTCAGACCTCCCTTCGTGTTGTGAGGGGATACTTGCGGTTACATGCGAGTTGGTCCAGGGGAATCAGGCCTCATCTCGAGTTGAGGGGCACTCAGTGTCCTTTTGACTTGCGGCAGGAACTGCGGGTTTCTCCCGAGTTTCAATAGGTGAGACAGGCCTCCTCTTGAGGTGCCAGGGGAAAGTAGGGATTCCTCTCTAGTCAAAGCAGGGGATTTGGGGCTCATCTGGAGATGAGGTGAGGAACATGGGCTCTTCTCGAGTTGTGGCGGGAAACTCAGGGTTCCTCTCTAGTGGCGACGGGCATCTTGGGGAACCTGTGAGTTGCATAAAGGGAGTCAAGCCTCCTTTCGAGTTTTGAGAGGGAACTCAGGATTGCTCTCAAGGGGCTTCAGGGGAAACGGGCCTCATCTCTCCTTGAGTTGGAAATCTCCTGGTTTTTCTCAAGTTGCGACAGGAAGCTTGGAGTTCCTCTCTAATTGTGACGGGAATATCAGGGAGCCTTTCCTGTTGCCTCAGGGAAGTCAAGTCTCCTTTCGAGTTGCTAGGGTGAGCACGGGATAGCTCTCGAGTTACTGCTGGGAAATCGGGCCACATCTCCAATGAGTGGGGAATCTTGTGGTGTTTCTGGGGTTTGGCAGAAAGCTTTGGCTTCCCCTCGCCTTGCGAATGGGAGCTCAGGGAACCTCTCATGTTGCCTCAGGGAAGTCAGGCCTCCTTTCAAGTTGTGAGGGGCACCTCAGGATTCCTCTGGAGTCGCTGCAGGGGAATAGGGCCTCATCTTGAGTTGAGGTGCGTAACTCAGGGTTCCCCTCCAGTTACGAGAGGGATCTCTGGGTTCTTATCGAGTTTCAACAGGTGAGTCGGGCCTCATCTCATGTTGAGGCATGGAACTCCACTTTCCTCTCGAGTTGTAAAAGAGTGGTCAGGCTTCCAGTCCAGTTGAGGCGGAGAACTTGGGCTTTTTTGGTGGTGCATCAGGGGGGTCAGACCTCCTTTCCTGTTGTGAGGGGATACTCGGTGTTCCATCCGAGACAGTGCAGGGGAATCAGGCCTTATCTGGAGTTGAAGGGAAACTCAGGGTTCCTCTCCTGTTGCGACAGGGATCTCGGGGTTCCTATCAAGGTTCAACAGGTGAGTCAGGCCTCATCTCCTGTTGAGGCATGGATCTCTGCTCTCCTCTTGAGTTGTAGAAGGGGTGTCAGGTCTCCTGTCCAGTTTAGCCATGGAACTTGGAATTTTTCTAGAGGTGCAACAGGGGAGTCAGGCCTCCCTTTGTGTTGTGAGGAGATACTCGGGGCTCCATTCGAGTCAGTGCAGGGGAATCAGGCCTTATCTCAAGTTGAGAGGGACCTCGCTGTCCTTTCAACTTGAGCAGAGACTGTGGGGTTCCTCTCAAGTTTCAATAAGTGAAACAGGCCTCCTCTTGAGGTGCAAGGGGAAAGTTGGGAGTCCTCTCTAGTTGAAGCAGGGGAATTGGCCCTCATCTCGAGATGAGGTGGAGAACACGGGCCTCTTCTTGAGTTGTGGTGGGAAATGAGGGGTTCCTCTTGAGTTGCGATGGGTATTTCAGGGAACCTCTTGAGTTGCATAAAGGGAGTCGAGCCTCCTTTCGCATTTCGACTGGGAACTCAGGATTGCTTTTGAGGTGCTGCAGGGGAAAAGGGCCTCATCTCCCGTTGAGGGGGGCATCTCATGGTTTTTCTCGAGTTGCGGCCTGATGCTTGGGTTCCTCTCAAGTTGCAATGGGGACCTCAGGGAACCTCTCGTCTTGCCTCAGGGAAGTCAAGTCTCTTTTCGAGTTATGAGGGAGGAGCACAGGATTGCTCTTGAATCACTGCAGGGGAATCGGGCCTTATCTCGCATTGAGGGGGGATTCTTGTGGTGTTTCTCGAGTTGCGGTGGTAAGTTTTGGGTTCCTCTCGAGTTGCGATGGGGACCTCAGGGAGTCTTTCATGTTGCCTCAGGGAAGTCAGGCCTCCTTTCAAGTTTCGAGGGCCACCTCGGGATTCCTCTCGAGTCGCTGCAGGGGAATATGGCCTCATTTTGAGTTGAGGTGGGAATCTCAGGGTTCCTCTCCAGTTGCAGCAGGGATCTCAGGGTACCTATCGAGTTTCAACAGGGGAGTCAGGCCTCAGCTCGTGTTGAGGCATGGAACTCCACTTTCCTCTCGAGTTGTAAAAGGGCTGTCAGGCCTCCTGTCGAGTTGAAGTTGGGAACTGGGGCTTTTTCTAGAGGTGCAACAGGGGAGTAGACCTCCCTTCATGTTGTGAAGGCATACTCAGGGTTCCATTCGAGTCAATGCAGGGGAATCAGGCCTTATCTCGAGTTGAGAGAGAACTTGCCGTCCTTTCAATTTGAAGCAGGAACTGGGGTTCTTCTCAAGTTTCAATAGGTGACAGAGGCCTCCTCTTGAGGTGCGGGGGGAACACTGGGATTCTTCTGGAGACGAAGCAGGGGAATTGGCCCACATCTCGAATGAGGTGGGGAACACGAGTCTCTTCTCGAGTTGTGGCGGGAAACTCTATGTTCCTCTCGAGTGGCGATGGTTATATCAGAGAACCTCTTGAGTTGCATAATGGGAGTCAAGCCTCCTTTTGAGTTTCGAGATGGAACACGGGATTGCTCTCTAGGCGCTGCAGGGGAAAAGGGCCTCATCTCGTGCTAACGGTGGGATCTCTTGGTTTCTCGAGTTGCGGCAGGAAGCTTTGGCTTCCTCTCAGGTTGCGACGTGGTCCTCTGGGAATCTCTCATGTTGCTCCAAGAAAGCCAGGCTGCATTTCAGTTGCAAGGGGGAAACTCGGGATTTTCCTCGAGTCGCTGCAGGGGAATATGGCCTCATCTCAAGTTGAGGCGTGAAACTCTTTCTATAGGATTAGTTTACATTTTAAAAATTAGTGTGTAGTAACAACTGAAATGATCATCAAAATGAGAATAGATAAATAAATTCATATATGGGATGGTATTCAGCAGTAAAAAAAGAACAAAACAACAGGGAATACTCTCAAATATGTGTTGAACAAAAGAAAAAGAGGCAAAATAAAAGAAAGATTCTATCTGATCCCACTTATATGAAGTTTGAGAACATGAAAACTGAGCCAAGGTGATAGAAATCAAGACTAGCATTTCTCATGATGTACTCTGCATATAAGTTAAATAAGCACGGTGCCAACATACAGCCTTGATGTACTCCTTTTCCTATTTGGAACCAGTCTGTTGTTCTATGTCCAGTTCTAACTGTTGCTTCCTGCCCTGCATAAAAATTTCTCAAGAGGCAGGTCAGGTGGTCTGGTATTCCCATCTCTTTCAGAATTTTCCACAGTTTATTGTGATCCACACAAAGGCTTTGGCATGGCCAATAAGGGAGAAATAGATGTTTTTCTGGAACTCTCTTGTTTTTATTATGATCCAGCGAATGTTGGAAATTTGATCTCTGGTTCCTCTGCCTTTTCTAAAACCAGTTGAACATCTGGAAGTTCATAGTTCACATATTGCCGAAGCCTGGCTTGGAGAATTTTGAGCATTACTTTGTTAGCGTGTGAGGTGAGTGCAATTGTCTGGTAGTTTGAGCATTCTTTGGGATTGTCTTTCTTTGGGATTGGAGTGAAAACTGACCTTTTCCAGTCCTGTGACCACTGCTGAGTTTTCCAAATTTGCTGGCAGATTGAGTGCAGCACTTTCACAGCATCATCTTTCAGGATTTGAAATAGCTCAACTGGAATTCCATCACCTCCACTAGCTTTGTTCATAGTGATGCTTTCTAAGGCCCACTTGACTTCACATTCCAGGATGTCTGGCTCTAGGTGAGAGATCACACCATAGTGATTATCTGGGTGGTGAAGATCTTTTTTGTACAGTTCTTCTGTGTATTCTTGCCACCTCTTCTTAATATCTTCTGCTTCTGTTAGGTCATTTATAGACACTTATCATCTATAGACACTACTATATTTCTCACTGTTTAAAAAATCTGTGAACTTACGCTCAATACAGAGAATTTGGAGAGTAAAGAGAACAAAAAATAAACAAAACTCATCAATTATTCCACCAGTCAAAGATAATCATTGTTATTTTAGTATATGTTTTTTCCAACATCTTTTTACAATTTTGTATATATACTAATTACTATATGTATTATGTTTTCTAAATACCACATGTTGTTACATCATGTTTTCCTCTTACAGTAATATATACTGTGAATATATTTCAAATTAAATAAATGCTGTTACAAGATAATTGTTTATCCATATGGAAAATACTAACTTGGAGCCCTACTTCACAGAAGCACACAAAAGTGAATCCCATGTGCATCTTAAATATGAAAGACAGAGCTTTTAAGTCATTTAAAGAAAGTATAGAATAATATAAAGTCAGTATACAACTGGATGTTTTTCAAACAATATTAAAAATTCTAATACAGTAGAAAAGATTGATAAACACAACTTCGTTACAATTAAAACTTCTGTTTATAAAGATACCAGAAAGAAAGCAAGCTACACATTGGGGAGAAAATATTGATGATACTTACAACCTGTAAAGAATTTGGATCCCAGGTATGCGAAGAGCTTTATTGAGAAAAACTCAAATTATCCAACAGGAAAATGGGTGAAAAACAGGCACTTCACTAAAATGGAATTGTGAATGGTCAACAAGCATATGAAACAATTTCAAAATGCTTTCTTGGGGAAATGCAAATTACAAAGAAATGGCTATCTTTCCCTGTGCCATACAATATATCTTTGAAGCTTATTTTATACATAGTAGTTTGCACCTCTTAATCCCTTATTGATTTGACATTATCTTTTAAAGTGAAACACTTGCATATCCTTTCACCCAGAAAGTCCACTCCTTGGTACAAGGCCTAGAGAAACTGCACGTGTGGACCAAGAGACAGACAGAGACAAGGTTTATAGAAACCTTGTCTGAGACACAAAAAACCTGGAAACAATCCAAACAAATACCAAATAGACAAATCATAGTATATTACACAATGTAATGTCATTGTGCTCACCAATGAAATTAATTAGTGAACTTAATGAACCAGAGCCACACACAACAGTATGGATGAATCTTAGAAGCATAACTGTTGAATAAAAAATTCAAATTGCAGACTTCATTAAATATGAAATTATATTCTCATAAAGCTTACTCAATAACAAGTAAATTTACATAGTGCGTTTTTCAGATTGTATATATATATATGTATTAGGGTTTCCCTGGCGACTCAGTGTTAAAGAGGTAAAGAATCCACCTGCTAATGCCAGAGACTAGGGTTCGATCCCTGGGTTGCAAAGATCCCCTGGAGAAGGAAATGGCAACCCACGCCAGTGTTCTTGCCTGGAGAAACCCAAGGACAGAGGAGCCTGGCGGGCTACAGTCCATGGGTCGCAAAGAATCAGACACAACTTAGTAACTAAACAACATATATGTAATAAGCCTATATTTGCAAAGAAAACCAAAGCAAGAGGGTGAGAAACCCAAATTTCAGGATAGTGATTACCCCTTAGGTGGCGGCAAGAGTGTAGCCTTGGGAGAAACAGCCAAGCAGAGGCAACGGACAGGCTCGGTTTTATCTCATCAGGAGGTGGTGGATTCCTAGGTATGTGTGTAATTGATCACGTCATAATTGATCATGTGTTGCACACATTCTTGTGCATATACCATACATCACATTAAAAAGATAATGAAGTAAAAAAGTCTGAACTGAAATGCAGATACAGTGAGGATGGAAAATATACTAAAGAAAGTAAAAATTATGACCTGAGGTGATGCACTAGATGCCAAGGTCAGGTAAAAAGGAGAGATGCAGGATAATTCGAAATGTCTGCCTCAGAGAATAATGATAAGTTGAGAGGGAGTCCATGCTATCAAGAAAGAAAAGCCCATATTATCAGTCATAATAAAATATATAAAAAATGTGTTGAGTTGTGTGGAATTGGAACTTCAGGACAGACTCACAGCTGGGTAGATCTTAACCAGGACTCACTCATTCATTCACCAAATATTTAGCTTTGTGCCAGGTACCATACTAGACACTGCAGATGCAACACTGAAGACAATCACTGCTCCAGTGAAATTTCACCAGAACAATTCAGTAGGACATGTCAACATATCAGGTATGTAATTAAGTTTAGGGGACAATGTAGGCATATTCTTATAAAAAGAAACAAATGTTTATCAGTTAAAAGCAGTTTGAAAGGCAGTAATACAAACCAGTGGGAAAGAAAAGACTACTCAACAAATAGCTCTGGGACAATGGATCATCCTTTCAGGGAAGTTAAAAGGATAAGCCATAAGGAAAAGGTTGATGAAGCTAACCATATTAAGACAGTTTAAAACTTTCATATAAGGAAGGATGCCAGACAACATGTAATCTTATGTCAAACAGGATTTTTCCTTTTGTCCTAGAATTGCTGATAAACCCAAAACTGATGATAAAGGATGATAAGTACCCCGTGGTCTAAGACCGTGTTGCCACCTGCAGTCAGAGCCAGCCACCTCCCCTCAGAGCTCACTGAGAATCTCTAGGCCAGTTCTGAACCTACCAACTTACCTGGATTTAAATGTGTTTTGAGTTATTTACAAGCTATGGACTCTTGGTGACAATCTATGTAGTGGAAATGTTAGAATCTATCTTGTAAAAGACAATATAAGTAAATTACATAGAAGATGCTTAATTAAAATAACTATTATTCCTTAGTTTTATTCCTTATTAGCACTTATGCTTATTTTATAAAGCAAAGTCTTTATTAACCAATAAATAATGCTGGGACTGCTGGCAAGGCTCATGAAACATCTGAGTAATAAGTAAAAGTATCATTTAAAATAATATCTCTACCTAGATTTCCAGTCAATTCTTTAATCAAAGTCAGTATCAAAAGTTAAATTGGTCAATAACAAAATCATCTTCTTTCTGTCTTGGTCAAATTGCTAACTAATGCAAGGGAAGTCTATAAATTAACTTCCACGTTCCACAGTCCTCCTTGAATTACCCATATTTCTCTGAATGAGCCTGTGATCACTCTTTAAGGGAGACATTGTAACTTTATTGAGTGGACTATGGATTTTCTCTGTCCAGGGTATGGAAAGCTTGGTGGTAGTTACCTCAAACATTATCTCTTGCAAACAAATTTAAGTTCATTTCTCAGCCCTCCATTAAGACTGGAAACAGGGATGAGATTTGGATGGCTGGATATTTGCTATGCCCTGCCTTTCCAAAAGGCATCAAAGCTTTTTTTTTTTTTTTTTTTACTTGCTTATTTTTAACTGATTCAAATTCAATTAACAACTGGTGGGACTTCCCTGGTGGCCCAGTGTTTAAGAATTCACCTTGCAGTACCGGGACATGGGTCTGATCCCTGGTTGGGGAACTAAGATCCCACACGCACCAGCCTCAGAGCAACCAAGTCCACGTGCCGCGGACACTGAGCCTGCGCACCGCAGCAAGAGAGTCCGTGCGCCGCAAAGAGCCCGCATGCTGAGACAGACCTGATGCAACCAAGTAAACAAATGAGTACTACAAAACTCAACCAGCAGTTGTTGAGTGCTCTATCAGACACTTTTACATTCATCTTCTCATTTACTTCTACAGAGAAGCCAAAATTGGTCGACATCAGCGGATTCTATACTCTGAATTTTAGCCTTCTATAAAGTATGAATATAAAGGAACAAGATAGATTTGGACAAGCACAAAGAACTTAGAAGTAGAGAGCAGAATTTGGGGGAGGGAAGAGACCCTGGAAATCATGTGTTTTTCATTTTTCATACCACTTATTGCGACGCACTCTGACAGATCTCCATTGTGCAGCCTCTAAATAAATCACAGGGTCTGTGATTCAGACCCTGCTACTTTTTCCAGACATCTGGTTTAGTCTATTTTGGGATAACTGTAGCTGTTAAAAAATCCCTTTGTATTGAGCCCAAAGTCTGCTTCACCGTACTTTCTTAACTACTGGTCCAAGTTTTGTTCTTTGGAGAAACGGAGAACAGGTTTGCTTCTTCTTCTACTTGATCAACGTTCACCTCCTCAGCATTCCCCTGGGTCCCCATACTACTTTATTTACACCTCACCCACACCAGGTAGCCATATCCCAGGGCTGTGTGAAGGTCTACCTATATTTTTCTTTCTTCCCTTCTTCTCTATCTCTGTGCTGCCCTTCTATTCCATTTGAATTCCATTTGAATTGAACCTAATCCTCTTGGATTGAATCCATTTTCATTACATAATGCCCTTCTTGTCTTTTGTTATGGACTTTGTCTTAAAGTCCATTTTGTCTGATATGAACATTGCTATCCCAACTTTATTTTCATTTGCATAGAATACCTTTTTGTATCCCTTCATTTTCAGCTTGTGTGTTTCTTTAGTTAAGTGAGTCTCTCATAGGCAGCATATGGGTGGGTCTTGATCTTTATCAAATCAGCCACTATAGGTCTTTTGATTGAGTATTTAGTCCATCTACATTTAAAGTGATTATTGATAGCTATGCACTTATTGCTATTTTGTTACTTGCTTTCTGCTTGTTACTATAGTTGTTTTCTATTCTTTTTCTTCTCCTTTGAGTCTCTTCCACTGTGGCCTTGATGATTTTCTTTGGTGTTATATTTGTGCTCCTTTTTTTTTTTTGGTTCTATAGTGCATCATTTTTTAAAGTTACTGTAGTGTTTGTGTGTGTGTGTGTGTGTGTGTGTGTGTGTGTGTGTATTAGTTGCTTAGTCCTGTCTGACTCTTTGTGACCCCCATGGACTGTAGCCTGCCAGGCTCCTCTGTCCCTGGGATTCTCAAGGCAAGAACACTGGAGTAGGTTGCCATTTCCTTCTCCAGGGGCTCTTCCTGAACCAGGGATGGGACCTGGGTCTTCTGCATTGCAGGCAGATTCTTTACCACTTGAGTCCCCTGGAAGCTCCATACAGATATATCTAATCTTTAACTATATTTGTTTTACAGTGATTGAAATTAAGTTCAAACACATTCTAAAAGCTCTACATGTTTATCATAACATAACCTACCCCACTTTTATGTTTTTGATGTAATGTATTGAATCTTTATCTGTAACTTTTAACTATTTGTTGTAGTAATAGTTTATTTTTATACTTTTTGTCTTTCATCCTTTGTACTAGCTTTTTGCAGTGTGTCCACTACCTATACTATGTATTTGCCTGTACCAGTGAAATTTTTTCCTTAAGATATTTTCTTATTTTTATGGCCTTTAAAAAAATTTCTTTAAAGACATTTTAATATATCTTGTAGGCTAGTTCAGTGGTGATGAAATCTTAGTTTTTGTTTGTCTGAAAAAATCTTTGTCTCTTCTTCAATTGTGAATAATTCCCTGCTGAGAAGTGGTTTTTATTTTAGTTTTTTTTTTTTTTTACTTTCAGTACTGTTAATATATCATGCCACTCCCTCTGGGCCTGCAAAGCTTCTGCTGAAATATCAGCTTCAGAATCCTGTCTCATGAGGATTCTCTTGTATGTGACTCTCTGTTTTCATTTCTCATCTTGCTATCTTTAAATTTCCATATCTTTAACTTTTGCCATTTAAATTATGATATATATTGGTCAGGTCTCATTGGGTTTGTCTTGTTTGGGACTCTGTTTCCTGACCAGGATATCTGTTTCCTTCTTCAAGTTAGGGGAGTTTATCACCATTATTTTCACCAAATATGTTTCCTGGCCTTTCTCTCTCTCTCCTCCATTTCAGTTCATTTCATTTCGGTTCAGTCACTCAGTTGTGTCCGACTCTTTGTGACCCCATGAATCGCAGCATGCCAGGCCTCCCTGTCCATCACCAACTCCTGGAGTTTACTCAAACTCATGTCCATCGAGTTGGTGATGCCATCCAGCCATCTCATCCTCTGTCGTCCCCTTCTCCTCCTGCCCCAATCCCTCCCAGCATCGGTGGGTCTTTTCCAATTGAGTCAACTCTTCGATGAATGGCCAAAGTATTGGAGTTTCCACTTCAGCATCAGCCCTTCCAATGAACACCCAGGACTGATCTCCTTTAGGATGGACTGGTTGGATCTCCTTGCAGTCCAAGGGACTCTCAAGAGTCTTCTCCAACACCACAGTTCAAAAGCATCAATTTTTTGGCACTCAGCTTTCTTCACAGTCCAACTCTCACATCCATACATGACCACTGGAAAAACCATAGCTTTGACCAGATGCACCTTTGTTGGCAAAGTAATGTCTCTGCTTTTTAATATGCTTCTTGGAGTTCCTTTCTGAGGGGCAGTTATCCCTGAGCTTGGGGCCGTAGGGAGGAGCCCCACACTCACCAGGAAAGGCAGAGCCACCTCCACACATCACTTCCGTCCCCTCTGCTCTGTAGTGTATACACTACTATATACGGGAAAATCCCATTTACAGAGGAACCTGGTAGGTTACAGCCCATGGGGTCGCAAAGAGTCAGACACAACTGAGTGACTTCACTTTCTTTTCATATATAAAATATCTTTCCATATATAAAATATCTTCAAGGACCTACTGTATAGCACAAGGAACTCTTCTCAATATTCTGTAATAACCTATATGGGAAAAGAATCTGAAAAAGAATAGGTATATATACATGTGCGTAACTAAATCACTTTGCTCTACACCTGAAACTAACACAACGTTATAAATCAACTATACTTCAATTAGAATAAAGGAAGATTTGGGGAAATTACAATTGCTTTTCCCAAAATAGAGAATAAATAAAATGAGCACTATAATCGTAAATTTTTAAAAGTCCATGGAGAATGAATCCTTAATACATTTTTTAAAATTTGGAATGATTTTTATGTTGGTTTCACACTGGCTTTGATCCTTACTGTTCTTTTTCTTCATGTTTTAGTTTTAAACCTAAACTGTATTTGATGATGGGAGCACTTGTTTGCTTCTGCTTTTCTTTCCGTTTATTTCTGTCCATCTGGAAGTCTCACCTTGCAGGAACACAAATTGCACATCCTCGTGTGTAGTGTTGAGTTGTTTAGAATGCTTGTCTGTTTCTACCAGAGACTGTTTTTATACAAATTCTGCTGTGTGATCTACCTCTAGTTTCTCTCTTTGGGAACATTCACAAATGGTGGAGTACAGAAAGTGCCTTCTGTCCTCCCCCTATTTAATAACTGTCTCCAGCTCTCCTGGGCAGACAGTCTCTCCTGACACACGTGTACTGAACCTTTCCCAGTGACTGTCCATGGTGGCAGGCAGACACTAGAGGGATGGTGCTAGCAGGTAAGATGAGTGCTTCCAAGCTTGTGCCACGCACGTTCACGACACCTTCTTTAAATCCCTTTAAAGCTTTCCCGGTGGCTCAGTTTGTAAAGAATCTACCTGCAATACAGGAGGCTCGGGTTAAATCTTGGATTAGGAATATCCCCTGGAGAAGGAAATGGCAACCCACTCCAGTATTCCTGCCTGAGAAGTTCCATGGACAGAGGAACCTGGCGGGCTATAGTTCATGGGGTTGCAAGAGTCAGATGTGACTTAGTGGCTACACGGCCACCACCACCATTCTGCTGATGGTACAGGAGAGTAATAGTTTATGTGGAAGACCATCTGGTTTTTCTTGTGAATAAGGCAGAGGTATTTCAGTGGTATCAAGTGTTGATGGTTATGGGTACCTGCTAAGGGCTTTAGCTACTACCAAAGCGAAGTCCTGACAGGTAATTATTCATGAACAGGAATAGCATTTGATGGTTTTAGCATTCTTCTTGAGGGATGCATCATCCTCCCCTCTCCTCCTTGTTGCCCATGATTGCAACAACTAATGTTTAACTGGGCAATTAGTCAATCAAAGGAATAGTCAAATGTCTTTATAAGGATATAAAATTCCTATATTTTGCTTCACTGAATGTTGGACAAAAAACATGGTCTGCCATTTTAGTAAACAAACAGTGTTGCTTGTCATTAAGCTCTTGGCCACTGCAGCTGCCCCTAATGGTGTCCCTGAAGGGATTGGGGTGGAGAGAAGCAGGATGCGGGCCCCAGACAGGACCCCTTTAACATGCACATCAAAGGAATGGTTTCAGTGAGCCCAGACTCTTATATCTGCCCATTCACAGAAAGGCAACTATCATCATTAACTTGAGATGTCAGCTTATTTGTGATTAGCAGTTATCTTGATCTTTGACTACATGTTTTTTGTTTTGTTTTTTTTTTTCAGCAAAAACTTCTATACATCCTGGCTCTTCCCTTACCTCTTTGAGCTCTCTCTGTCATAGCTCTCTGAGATGCTGTCTCCCAGGCTATAGTTCTCAGTAAGGTCCCCAAATAAAACATAATTCTCAACTTTTAGGTTGTGCTTTTTTTTTTCCAATTGATAACTTATTTAGGAAATTGAATGATTCTAGATCTGTATTTGGTTCTGAACTTTTTGTTTACTCACCAATATACAATGATTTGCCAATATGTGATTGTGATATTTTCAGGGGCTCTGAATAGCCATTCAGTTTGAGATTGCTGTGTGTCAGTGTCCACCATCACTATGGGTCTGTCCGCTATTGCTGTGTGCATATGTCCACCATAGCTATACTCTGTGTCTCCATTGCTGTGTGTCTGTTCACCATTGCTGTGTGTACATGACTACCGTTTTGCAAATTCCCCTCAGCCCTTGGCATTTAACAACATTCCAGTTGTTTGTTTTACCTGGGGAAGAAAGATTTGTGGGACTGTGGTATCTTAGTCTGTGGACTATGAAGAATATACCTCTTGAAAAGCTAGTTTTCAAGTTTAAAGGAAATACAGGCCAACAAGTAGTGTAGAGACCACCCACAAACTCTGGAATGTATGATGTATTAAAGGTCTATTTAAGTAGTCATTTAATAATAGAGAAGGATTTTTGCTTGAAATTGCTGGGAAGTCCTCAGTCCAACACAAAAAGTGCTGTTTTCCATTCATGATGTACATAACATGCATAGTTCTAAATTTTTTATTATTTTTAAAATTTTGGCTGTGCTGAGTCTTCGTTGCTTTGTATGGGCTTTTTCTAACTGCAGCAGGCAAGGGCTACTCTCTAGTTTCAGTGCTTGAGCTTCTCTTGTTGCGGAGTACAGGCACCAAGGTGCATGGGCTTCAGTAGTTGTGGCTCATGCATTTAGTTGCCCCATGGCATATACAGTCTTCCCAGACCAGGGATTCCACCTGTGTCTCCTTCATTGGCAGGTGGATTCTTAACCCTTAGACCTTCAGGAAGTCCAACATGCATATTTTTTATTCAAATAAGATGAGAGAAACTAACCACCAGATGGATGATTGCAAAATTAGGAGGTGGGTTTCAAACACACAACTAAATAATTACAGGTTAAGGTGACAAGTGGTAGGATAGAATTCTGTGGTAAGAACAGGGTAGTTGCTGAAGAGGTGACAATTACTTGGTCTTGGGGGACCTGGAGTAATCTTCATCATGAGGCAAGATTTGAAGCCATTTGTAAAAGTTCTTATAAGCTTGAGAGAGGATATGAGGACTTTCCCAGCAGGTGGGAGAAAGTTTGCTGAAAGGCACAGATGTGGAAAACATTACAATATTTGGGGTGAGGAATTCTGTGTTGGTGAAGTTGACCCACAGGAGAGTTGAAATTGGATTTGGGTGAGGCTGAGACTGATAGGAATGGATGTGGTCAGATGGCTCTGGGGTGGTGGTGATAAGAGAGGGAGAAATCTGCTCCTGAGATTTTTATCAGGGCTGACTGAGCTAGGAAGTGGTACCTAACTGGATGCGGGAGGGGAGAGACTGAAGTCAGCTTCTTTCCTGGGTGTCTGGACCAGATGGCTATATGTCAGTGTTGGGTATTCAAAGGAGGTACATGTTTAGGAAAATTAAGGAACAGATGACCAATGGGCCCTGTTGATTTGTTTTTTCTTTTAAATTTTTATTTTGAAATAATTACAGATTCACAAGAAACAGCATACATAGTGCACAAAGGTCCTGTGTAGCCTTTCGCCAGTTTTCCCCAATGATACCATCTTACAGAAGTATAGTACAATGTTAAAACCTGAAAACTGACATTGGCATTTTTTTATAGACCTTTCTTCAGTTTTGCCGGTTTCACATGCACTTGTGTGTGTGTGTGTGAATGAGTGTATGTGCACGCATGTTTGTGTGTGTACAGTTTTATCACATTTGCTGATTTGTGTAACCGTCACTACAATCAAGAGACGGGACTGTTGGAAATTCCCTGGTTGTCCAGTGGTTAGGACTCAGAACTTTCACTTCCAGGGCTCAGGTTCAATCCCTGATAGGGACAGATGCTGTAAGTCATGAAGCCAACCGAAAAAAAAAAAAAAAAAGATACACAATTGTTCCACCTGTGCAAAGATCCCTTTCCCCATTGAAGTTCCATAATCAAATTACAGAATTGGGCAGTAAATAGCCCAAACCTGAAAGCAACCCAAATGTCCCTCAATGTATAAAGCAAATGTTAGAGCATTCACACCATGGAATATTATTCAGCAGTGGAAAGAAATGAGCTTTCGATACACTCAACACTTGGCTGGATCACAACAGAATTAATACTGAGTGAAAATAAGCCAGTATCCAAAGGTTATGGGTTACATACTATATGATTCCATTTATATAACACTTTCAAAATGACAAAATTAAAGAGATGGAAACCAGAATAGTAATAGGCCTTGGACTACAAAATGAAGCAGGGCAAAGGCTAACAGAGTTTTGCCAAGAGAATGCACTGGTCATAGCAAACACCCTCTTCCAACAACACAAGGGATGACTGTATACATGGACATCATCAGATGCTCAATACTGAATCAGATTGATTATATTATTTGCAGTCAAAGATGGAGAAGCTCTATACAGTCAGCAAAAACAAGACCAGGAGCTGACTATGGCTCAGATCATGAACTCCTTATTGCAAAATTCAGACTTAAATTGAAGAAAGTAGCAAAAACCACTGAATCTGCCTACAACTCAGGAGACCTGGGTCCGATTCCTGGGTCAGGAAAATGCCCTGGAGAGGTGAATGGCAACCCACTACAGTATTCTTGCCTGGAGAATACCATGGATAGAGGATCCTGGCAGATGACCTTTCATGGGGTTGCAAAGAGTTGGAGACCATTCAGGTATGACCTAAATCAAATCCTTTGTCATCATACAGTGGAAGTGACAAACAGATTCAAGCAAGTAGATCTTATAGACAGAGAGCCTGAAGAACTGTGGACGTAGGTTCATGACATTGTACAGGAGGCAGTGATCAAGACCATCCCCAAGAAAAAGAAATGCAAAAAGGCAAAATCGCTGTCTAAGGAGGCCTTACAAATAGTTGAAAAAGAAGTGAAGCTAAAGGCAAAGGAGAAAAGCCAAGATATACCCATCTGAATGCAGAGTTCCAAAGAATAGCAAGGAGAGATAAGAAAGCCTTCCTCAGCGAACAATGCAAAGAAATAGATGAAAACAACAGAATGGGAAAGACTAGAGATCTCTTCAAGGTAATTAGAGATGTCAAGGGAACATTTCACACAAAGATGGGTTCGATAAAGGACAGAAATGGTATGGACCTAACAGAAGCAGAAGATATTAAGAAGAGGTGGCAAGAATACACAGAAGAACTGTATAACAAAAGATCTTCATGACCCAGATAATCACAATGGTGTGATCACTCACCTAGAGCCAGACATCCTGGAATGTGAAGTCAAGTGGGCCTTAGAAACCATCACTACGAACAAAGCTAGTGGAGGTGATGGAATTCCAGTTGAGCTATTTCATATCCTGAAAGATGATGCTGTGAAAGTGCTGCACTCAATATGCCAGCAAATTTGGAAAACTCAGCAGTGGCCAGTTTTCATTCCAATCCCAAAGAAAAGCAATGCCAAAGAATATACAAACTACTGGACAATTGCACTCTTCTCACATGCTAGCAAAATAATGCTCAAAATTCTCCAAGCCAGGCTTCAGCAATAAATGAACCATGAACTTCCAGATGTTCAAGCTGTATTTAGAAAAGGCAGAGGAACAAGAGATCAAATTGTCAACATCCGTTGAATCATAGAAAAAACAAGAGAGTTCCAGAAAAATATCTACTTTAATGACTATGCCAAAGCCTTTGACTGTATGGATCACAACAAACTGTGGAAAATTCTTAAAGAGATGGAAATACAAGACCATTACCTGCCTCCTGAGAAATCTGTATACAGGTCAAGAAGCAACAGTTAGAACTGGACATGGGACAATGGACTCCTTTCCAAATTGGGAAAGGAGTATGTCAAGGCTGTATATTGTCACCCTGCTTATTTAACTTATATGCAGAGTACATCATGCAAAATGCCAAGCTGGATGAAGCACAGCTGGAATTAAGGTTGCCTGAAGAAATATCGATAACCTCAGATATGCAGATGATACCACTCTTATGGCAGAAAGTGAAGAACTAAAGAGCCTCTTGATGGAAGTGAAAGAGGAGAGTGAAAAAGCTGGCTTAAAACTCAACATTCAAAAAATGAAAATCAAGGCATCCAGTCCCATCACTTCATGGCAAATAGATGGAGAAACAAGGGAAACAGTGACAGACTTTATTTTCTTTGGCTCCAAAATCACTGCATATGGTGCCTGCAGCCATGATATTAAAAGACGCTTGCTCCTTGGAAGAAAATCTATGACAAACCTAGACAGCATATTAAAAAGCAGAGACATTACTTTGCTGACAAAGTTCCATCTAGTCAGAGCTATGGTTTTTCTGGTAGTCATGTATGGATGTGAGAGTTGGACTATAAAGAAAGCTGAGCACTGGAGAGTTCATGCTTTTGAAATGTGGTGTTAGAGAAGACTCTTGAGAGTCCCTTGGACTGCAAGGAGATCCAACCTGTCAATCCTAAAGGAAATCAGTCCTGAATATTCATTGGAAGGACTGATGCTGAAACTGAAGCTCCACTACTTTGGCCACCTGGTGCGAAAAACTGACTCATTGGAAAAGACCCTGATGCTGGGAAAGATTGAAGACAAGAGGAGAAGGGGATAACAGAGGATGAGATGGTTGGATGGCATCACTGACTCGATGGACATGAGTCTGAGCAGGCTCTGGTGTTGGTGATGGACAGGGAAGCCTGGTGTGCTGCAGTCCATGGGGTCATAAAGAGTCAGGCATGACTAAGCGATTGAAGTGAACTAAACTAGTCAGTTTCCTCATTTTGAGAGAAATGCCCAGCATATGTTAAATGTATATTTAGAATGTATTTTTAAGATGATGCCAAACTATTTTGCATAATGACTGTTCAGTTCAGTTCACTTGGTGATGTCAGCACCAGGACCCAGGAGAAACAAACAGAAAGAAACAGAAGCCCACAGGAGACTTGCCTGTGGATGTCTGGAGTCTCCGGCGAAGGCGTGAGTTGGGGGCACAGACTGTAGCAGTACAAGCATAGGATCTTTTGAGGGAGGTCACCGTTATCTTCATTCAGTTCAGTTCTGTTCAGTCGCTCAGTCCTGTCCGACTCTTTGCGACCCCATGGAGTGCAGCACGCCAGGCCTCCCTGTCCATCACCAACTCCCCGAGTTTATTCAGATTCATGTCCATTAAGTTGGTGATGCCATCCATCCATTCATTAACTCCACCATAGTTTGGCCCCAGGTAAATAGCAGGGAGGGAACACAGCTCCACCCATCAACAGAAAATCAGATTAAAGATTTACTGAACATGGCCCCGCCCATCAGAACAAGACCCAGTATACCCCAGTCAGTCTATCCCATCAGGAAGCTTTCATAAGCCTCTTATCTTTCTCCATCAGAGGGCAAACAGACTGAAAACCACAGAATGGCTGTACCATTTTAATATTCTCAGAGGCAATATGTGAGAGATCTAATTTTGCTACATCCTTGCTACTGTCACCATTTAAAAAATTATGGCAGTATCTTCGTGACTTTAATGGGCAATTTTCTAATGGTAAATGACCATCTTCAGTTCAGTTCAGTTCAGTTGCTCAGTCATGTCCGACTCTTTGCAACCCCATGAACCGCAGCATGCCAGGCTTCCCTGTCCATTACCAATGGCCGGAGTCCACCCAAACCCATGTCCGTTGAGTTGGTGATGCCATCCAACCATCTCATCCTCTGTCGTCCCCTTCTCTTGCCCTCAGTCTTTCCCAGCATCGGGGTCTTTTCCAACGAGTCAGCTCTTTGCATCAGGTGGCCAAAGTATTGGAGTTTCAGCTTCAACATCAGTCCTTCCAATGAATACCCAGGACTGATCTCCTTTAAGATAGACTGGTTGGATCTCCTTGCAGTCCAAGGGACTCTCACGAGTCTTCTCCAACACCACAGTTCAAAAGCATCAATTCTTCTGCGCTCAGCTTTCTTCATAGTCCAACTCTCACATCCATACATGACTACTGGAAAAAATGACCATCTTAGCATGTGTTTATCTTCTGTGTGTTCTCTCAGTGAAGTCTCTGTCTTTTGCCCATTTTCTTGTTAGATTGTAGGCTCACTGCCAGCCCTCTGAGTCACCTCATTCTGCCTCGTTGCTGCTGGGGGGTGGGTAGGAGTGCCATCTGCCCCGTCCTCAGACACCAGGGAGGAGGTTGGGGCAGTGGGTTGCTGGGTAGCACTGCCTCCTGCCAACCAGCTTTACTGCATCCCTGCAGGTCAGGGGGAAAATTCGGTTCTCCACTTAGCCACACTGATTCCAAGAGGGGTCAGTTTTTATTTCCATTTTTGATTGGTCAACAAGTATTAAAAATGAGGTTTATTCCTACCAGACATCCTTTCCCCAGTCCTTTGTGTAGAGCTGGTCCTGGGTCCAGGCCTCTCTAGCACCCCATCAGGGATGAAGTAGGATAGAAAACCCAGGAGCTTACATCATTCCTCAGGTTGTGAAGTTCCTGCCCGGCCACCTTCCCTGCATTTTTCATAGCTTTCCTATATTTGTTGGTGTCTAAGGCCCCAGACCCCTTCGTTAGTTAGCCTGGGGCTCAGTAGAGCTCCTGTGGAGAGACATTGGTGTTGGTCCTTGACGTCAGGAGGTGATGGGTGAGGGCCTGGACCCTCACTGGACGAGGCCCGAGACTGCATTTTCTTCATACACTGGGGGTGAGCCTCTTGGTGATGATGGATGCCTGTCTGTCAGGGCTCCATGACACTGTACACACAGGACACCTTGCAGGCGCCTGCCTGTTACTCAGGGTTCAGCAAGCAGCAGCTCTTGTTCTCCTCTAGATGAGACTCTTGGCTCCAGAAGATCATTTTTGAGCTTAGTGGGAGAACAGAAGCCAGATGATGGGGATTCAAACACCAAGCACTCGGTGAGGGAAGTCAGTTTGCCTCTGAGATTCTGAGCTGGAGAAGGAGAGAGAGGCCTGTGAAGGAGGGAGAAGGAAGTCTGGAGCTCAGGCAGGACAGGAGGAGGAGCTGAGGGGAGCAGAGAGAGGGGAGGCGTGCAGGTAAATCACAGGGAGAGGGCCGTGCCGATGGTGCTGGCAGAGGAGCACAGGGGCAGAGATGGGAACACTGCCCCGGAGGCCAGGGCAGGCTCCCTCAGCCCGCATCCAGCGCAGGGCTGCATTCCTGACCGATGTCCCCACATACTGTGACCTCTGCTTCTCCAGAATCAGACATCCACTGTCTCCACTCCTGGTGGTCACTGTTTCCACTGCGTAAAGAAAAGAGACTGAATGGGGAGACAGGAGATTAGAAACAAAAGAGTGAGTTTATAGTGATTTACATGTGTCATAAGCTCCATTCTTTTATTATTACTTCATCTTGTGTTTATTAACCATCTGCTTTATTTCAGGCATTGGCTCTGGTTGCAGTGAGGAGAAAATTGACGATATCCATGTGCTTGTGTCGGTTTCTTTCTGCTCTGGGCACTGGACCTCGTGTATCTGTTCACAGCTGTGATGTGTGCTCGAGGGAAATGTGCATTCCTCCAGTGCTGCCATGATACAGGGGGATGCGGCTGGTGGAGGGTGAAGGAGGCCTCCCCAGAGCAGAGAGGCTAGAGCTGAAGCCAGGTGGCTGTGGGTGCTGCCAGGGTGAGAGGTGTGGGGTATGTTCTAGATAAAGGATGCGGGGTTTGTGGATGAGGAACTGAAGGAAAGCTGGTGAGGACAGAAGGGGAAGTCCAGGGACAGAGGGCGTGATGCTGTGATGGAAGGAAGCAATACCAGGCGGCAGACACGAGGGCGAGAGTTGATGCCCTTTGAGGATCAAGGCAAAGGTTTGCAGATGAGATTGAGTATAGAATACTGAGGAAATGGTAGAGGCTGAGTGAGGGAGCTGGTGAAAGTCTGGCTTACACAGTGTTTCCACCTGCGTCCCTCGGAACCCTGGCTCTTCAGGAGCATTTCTATCACATCCTCTCTGTCTCTTTCTGACACACACACTTGTTTTATAATCAATTAATTATGAGGATTGCTGTTAAAGTGAAATAGCTCTTTCAAAAACATAACTTCTGAAAATATTTATTTAGCATGTTGTTGTTTAGTCACTAAGTCATGTCCGACTCTTTTGCTACCCCACCTGCCAGGCTCCTCTGTCCTTGGGATTCACCAGGCAAGGATACTGGGGCGAGCTGCCATTTTCTTCTCCAGGGGATCCTCCCAACCCAGGGATTGAACCCATGTCTCCTGCATTATAGGCGGATTCTTTACTACTGAGCCACCTGGGAAACCCCCTTATTACTACAGGATGTACCACCCAGCAGTTCTTAATGAATCTCAGGACCCAAGTCAGTGTCCCCTGGAACCCCACTTGAGAAACACTGTCAATAGACTTGGCCACAGAAAAGCACGTGGTCTCTCTCGACAGTCTCCCCTCCCTCTGCGTACCTGCTCCCAAGCCTCTCCTCTCTGGGAGCTACAGTTTCTCTCAGGAGTTGGAAGAGCAGCCATCAGTTGCAGGGTATGTTGGTTTAGGACCATGGAGGTCAAAATACTTGGTGATTGCTGGCAGCCAGGAATTCCATCTATTCTGGCCAGCGGTTGGGTGAGAGTTGTGTCTGGGGTGTTAGATGGCAGGAGTCTTAGTGAGTAACGAAGTGAAAACTAGTGAAACTAGTGAGTGATTAGTGAAAGCCTCTAACTTAGCAGCAATAGGTCTATTTCATTTTTAGGCAGACGGGAAATCATGGGAAAAGGAAATTCTAGTACAAACCTGCAGATACTTGGGGTGGGAGTGGGAAGGGGTACACAGTCCCTGTGCTGGAGACTGAAATGATTTGGTCTCGTGAGACTGGGAAGGGGAGGGCTTGTTATTTGAATGTTTGGAACTTGGAAATTCTTTTATGTGGTTAATTGATATGTGAATGTGTAGTTGCATTGTCCATATGTTTGGCCATAAGAACCTATTTTAGCAGAAACTCTGGAATGATAGTGAGCTCACTAGCACCTCCTTCATATGTGGAAAGAGTTACATACAGTTTTAAAAGCAGTGGAAGATTGCTGTAGCAGGGTTGAGCAAATAAGAATGGTGTTATGAGCAGCACAGAATGTTGTGTGGTGGGATTTTCCTTGAACTTGAAGCCCAGTATATATATTTTTATCTCCAGTATCTGCTGTAATGCTTAGTAATCAGTCGGCCTTTGATTGATGAATGCTCCATGAAATCATTCCAAGGTTTGGTCTGCCCAGGTCATTACAAAGTGACAATGGGACATCATTTACTTCTAAGATCACCCAAGGAATCTCTAAAGCACTGGGCATTACTTATTATCTCCATTGTGCCTGGAGGCCTCAGTCTTCAGGAAAAGTAGAAAAAGCCAGCCAATTCTTAAAATCAGTGATAAAAAAGATAACCCAAGAGACCTCCCTGGGATGGAAGGAGGCTTTACCAATAGTTCTCCTCCGTACCCGTATTGCCGCTAAGGAACAGGTTGGTTTTAGTCCTTATGAGATGCTATAAGGGAGACCTTTTGTTTATGTCAATGACCTCTTCCTAGATCCAGAGGTTCAGACCCTCCAGTCTTATACCATGGCCATTGGGCAATTCCAACAGGATATACGCTTTTGGGGTATGAACCAGGACCCAAAAGACTCTAAAGACTTGCCACTATATGCTCCAGGGACTCAAGTCCTAATTAAAGTCTGGAAAGATGGGTCCCCAAAGGCTCAACTCCAGCCCACATGGAAGGGCCCCTACCCTGTAATACTTTCTACTCCCACAGCAGTCAAGGTGCCAGGACATGACTCCTGGATTCAGTACTCACGATTCAAGCCATGGAAGAGGACAGAAGAGGACACTCAATACACCTGTGAGTCCCTGGGAGATCTCAGATACCTATTCAGAACTACGAATGAGTGGCCTTCTAATAAACAACCCCAAAATCTGGTCTCCGGGGATAAGATTTCTCAAGACAGCTCTAAAGAGCCAACACAGCTTGGCAGAAATAATACTCCAAAACAGACAGGAGATAGTTCTTCTGATCTCTGAACAAGGAGGGACTTGAGCCATCCTGGTGATGTAAATTTAAAATTGGCTAATGCCCCTACTAGTCCTTGTTATGCCATACTGACGCTGCTTATGATTGTTCCATGTACTGTCAATTCTCTAACCTGTCTTGTCTCTGCCCAGGTCAAGCTACGACATGCAGTGCCAGTTCAACAAAGATAAAACTACAGCCAACCACAGAAAACATCAGTCACCCTTAGATGGACACCGCTCTAAGGACTCTGAGGCCTGAGACTAGCAAGAGGGGGAGGCCCAATGCCCCTCGCCGTCCCAGTTCAGCAGGAAGTAGCCAGAGAGACCTCGACGCCCCTATTCCCAAAGAACTGGGCCTCCCATCTCTTGAGGGGGGAATGTTAGGTAGTTAGAATAGGGAAAAAGAGTCCAAAATGGCGGTGGCTAAAAGACCTGGAAGGGGAAAGCCCGCGAAAATAGAACAAAGGAAGGTCTGAGGACCGGATTGAGAACCTCAGGTAAAACAAACAACACTCCTGGCTGGCCCAATTTACATAAGACAGGCCCAGGGACAGAGAAACATATAAAAAGAGGAGCCAAAGCCCTATTCTCTCCTTTTTGCTCCCTCTCTCTCCCCCGCGCGATGGGGCGATCTTCTCTTCGCGTCTTTGGATCGACGTGCCCTCATGCCTCAAAGATGGATTTTCCTGCTATTATCTAAATAAATAGAGCTGTAACACTGAGCTGTAACACTGATTTATTTAAGAGCTATAACATGGTCCGTTCCAGACCTGAGCGCTATAACACGGTCTGTCCTCCGAGAGCTGTGACCCGTCAAGGGGCTTCAATGTCCGTCACTCCAAATTTTTGTTGTGACGAGACAAAGAGCCGAGGAGCATACACTCGCGTGACACAGCCATGAAGAATCGGTGTCAGTCACTCAGTCTCGTCTGACTCTTTGAGACCCCATGGACTGTAGCCCACCAGGCTCCCCTGTCCATGGGATTCTCCAGGCAAGAATACTGGAATGGGTAGCCATTTCCTTCTCCAGGGATTGAACCCAGATCTCCTGCATTGCAGGCAGATTCTTTACCATCTGAGCTGTAAGGGAAGCCTTACACATCAAAGTAACCAGCATCCATATCAGGAAACAGACCATCACCTAAGTATCAGTATGGGCATTTTGGTTCAACATTATGTCTGAGAGATTCCTTCATACTGCTGTTAAATATTACTGCCTTCCAATCCCACACGTCCTAATTCCTTCTCTGGATGATGTTTCTAAAGGTCAGCTCAAGCACCTCTGCCTTCGTGTCTTTTCCTCAGATAAAGTTCTGATGTCCTAACATGTGGTTCTCTCCTGCCTCAGTCCCTGGCTCTCTCTCCCTGACACCCAGGGCTCTGGACCTCCTGTGCTTTTTAAAGTTTATCGCCTGCCTAATACTTGCCTTCTCCTGCCTCTGGATTCTTCAAGCCTTTGGCAGAGGTATGGACAGGTCCATGGAAGCAATAATTCTGGGTCCTGTCTGACGTAATCATTGTGTTCATGCTGTCCACATGTGCAGCTGAGGCTGTGAACTGCCATCTCAGACCTGTGTTCTCAAACCCCATGTACAGAAGCATCACCTGGGTACAGTCCTAAGTGTGCATCCTCAGGCCCACAGCCTCCAGGAGGTCCGATGCCAGAGACCTGAGGCTGAGACCAGGAATCCATGTTTGTCATGGGTTCCCACGTGGTTCTGATGCTGGTCCACGTTCTGTGAGATGCTCTCCTTGGGATAACTCCAGGGCCCCATTGCTGGCTCCCTCGGCATGACAGGGAGGGAGCTCGGCTCCCCCCTTTTTAAATATTGAGCTGTCTGTCTGTCTGCCCCCCAGACTATAGGCTCTGAGACCTTTCCAC